>NC_086171.1:218543071-218848412 GCF_023053635.1 Elgaria multicarinata webbii | reverse complement strand
AACAACCTATAATACAACATTGCGTTCTGCCCAGGGACAGAATGGAAAGTGGGGGGTGGGGGTGGGGAGGAAGGACACGCACCACCAGGGTGGAGACGGCAGGCAGCGACAGGAGCAGCAGAGGAGTCAGGTCTCCTGGCTCTTCATATGCTTTGCATACGATTCGTGAAGGTGTTTCTTGTAGGCTGTGGGGAGAGACGGGCGCCAATGCAGCTCAAGCAGCTGGGCGGGGACAGAGGGCTGCCTCACAGCTCGGGAGCCTCAAGGGCATGCCCCCCCCCATCCTGTACGCCGAGCCAAGCCCACACAAGGACCCCAGGTGCCCCCCCCCGGTTTCCAGAGGGGGGAAGCCAAGGAGCCCACGGCTGCAGCTTTGGCTTTCTTCCACCTGGGAGATAGTGGAGCATTGGGGCTGGGGGGCACCTAGGAGCTCAAACCAGGCAAGCCTTTCTTGGGGCTTTGGCTGCCACACACCCTGCCTGAACTTGAGCTCCCACCCACTCAGGTTGGGGTTCTAGACAAGCGGGGCGGAAGCGCCAAGCGTGCCCGCAGGTCAAACGTGCCCTCCTGTCCTATAGTCCAAATGCAACAGAGATTTTTTTGCGTATTAGATTTATAACCCTCCTCACCTCCAAGGAGGTGAACATGAACCGACTCCTTTGCATCTTATCCTCACAACAACCCTGTGAGGTAGGCCAGGCTGAGAGTCATAGTCATCCCGTGAGCTCCACGGCCGAGTGGGGCAAGAACCCCACACTCTTCACCAGCCCGCCATGCTCCAACGCGCTCATTTCCCATTGCCTGGGCGAGAGGCCATGGGGCTGAAGACTGTGCCCCTGCCACCTTACCCCCCCCCCCCCCGCAGCAGCTGCCCACCTTGCTCTGTTCTTCCTTCCCCAGCCCATAAGCACACCTGGAGACACTCACCTGCCTGGTTCTTCCAGAGCTCTGCGGCATCGGTGTTCAGCGGACTCTCAATGTTTGGCTCTGGGGTCGGGGGGACAAAAGCCATCAGCCCACGTGGTCAAGGTCCCACTAGTGCCCCACCTTCCCCTGGTCTCAGGCCGGGGAGCTCTGCTGCCCATCCCAGGGGTGGAGTGGGGATTATCATCCGAAACACCCGGCAGGCGTCACGTTGCCAAAGGCCGCCTCCTTCGCGTTGCTGTGAAGAGCTTGGCGTTCCCCTTAGAAAGCCCTGCGCGGCTCCCGGGGGGCCGTGCGGATCGGCGCCTCCCTCTTTCCCCTCCCACTGCTGTGCCAGCCCCCCTTCTTGGCACGGGGTTGGTGAGTGGACCTGTGCACCCCGCTGCAACTTGAAGTTTGTTGAGCACAGAACAAGCAGGAGAGAAAGAGTATTTGGGTCTGAGACGCAAATACTTGCCATTTTAGATAACTCTGAGTTATCTAGAAGAGCGGCAGAGTGGGCACAGAGCTGTGCTTCTAGGCTTATTGTTTAGAAGGGTATTTGCAATCCTTCATGAATTTACCGCAGTGATTTCCACCGGGGCTGGCGAGGCGCCGGTGGACCTGAGGCTGGGAGCCGGGAGAAGCCTTCCCACCCCCAGAGCACGCCTTGAACTCACCTCCCAGCAGGCTCTGGATGGAGAGCAGGATGGTCCGGACGTCGTACAGGGCCGACCACTTGTCCTTGAGGATATCCAGGCAGATGTTCCCCTGCAGGTCCACATTGGGGTGGTAGCAGGGGGTGAGGAACTTGACAGTGGGCGCGTTGTAGGGGTACCCACTGGGGAACTCCAAGGACAGCTTGTACCTCAGCTCCTCATACACCTAGTGGGGCGGGGAGGCACAGGTCAGGCACACGAGACACCACAATGGCCGTACGTGCCCCCCCTCCCCACAACAGCCCTCCTGCCCCTCAGCCACCTGCCTTGAGCCCAGGCAGCCTACATCATATCCCTGGGCGGCTTTGGCAACGAGGGAGTCTAAGCTAGCTGTCCCCTTCCATCCTCAAAGGCTGGGGAATGGCTCCCCCACCCTTTTCAGTTATTCTTGTCAGGATCTGGCCCTGCCAGGCCCAAGGCCCCACCCGCCCAGATTTGGCAGGTTTTAGAACAGCCAGGATGCGCTAAGGAAGGGGTGGACACCATGGGCAAACCTAGTGAAGCTGCTGGGGAGTTCTGCTGAATTGTAAATGCATTGTGTTCGACAGGGAAATCCTGGCAAGTCACTTCAACAAGTCTAGCAGGCGCCGCAAGAATCCAGAGTCATAAGAAACATAACTGGAATGTTTGGAAGAATGTGCACAGATGCCGATGTGACCTATGACACACTGATCGGTACAAAGACCTGCAGGAAAGCAGGGTCCTTGCCACACTTCCCCCTAGTGAAAGGAAGCCAGATTCCAGCTAGACATCAGGAAAAACTTCCTGACTGTTAGAGCAGTGTGATAATGGAATCAGTTACCTAGGGAGGTTGTGGGCTCTCCCACCCTGGAGGCCTTCAAGAGGCAGCTGGACAAGCATCTGTCAGGGATGCTTTAGGGTGGATTCCTGCATTGAGCAGGGGGTTGGACTCGATGGCCTTGTAGGCCCCTTCCAACTCTGCTATTCTAGGATTCTAGCTAGGCCTTGCGCAGGCCCACACAAGGCAGGGACGGGACATAAAAGGGTTTTTTTGGGGGGTGGGGAGCCCATTTCCCCCCCGTCTTTGGACAATATAAAAAGATGCTCTGGGCACAGTCCACGGCTGCTCTTTCCCTTTTTCTGTGGGATACTTTCGGTTATTTTCCATTTCTTCTCCCACTACTGAACTGGAACAGTTGACATGAATTTTGCCTGTCGTAGTGGAGTAGTCTAATAGCATTTGACTTATGGGTTGCAAGGAGACAGATTTGGGTCTAGGATTACTACTCAAATTCCCTTGTCAAGGACAATCTAAAACTATTCTGTTTCCGTTTATATTGTTTGGTTGGCTATCCCGCTCGGCGCCTTTTTGCGACTATTCACTATCATATATGTTTCTAAGATTAATTCCAATGTGAAGATCGTATCATTTTGAGGCATTTTGTATCAATGAAACAATTGATTGGTTTCAATTAAAAGTCTGTGGTCTTTTACACTGGTCTTACTTTACCCACTGGATTGCAAAAGTGGAAGTTCGAACTCAAATCAGACCCCCAGATTTACAGTAAGCATTTGAAAACCAGCGGCCTCCAGGTCTCTCCCAGATGCCGGTTTCTTCACCTTTGACCATTGAGTTTCTTCCTAGCCCTGGCCAGCAGCTGCCTAAACACACGAGGCTAAAAATGGAGATGGGGGGCGGGGGGGCACGCTAATATCCACTCACCCCAGTTCCTCATCCACTCCACCTTTGCATGTTTACCGTGAGGTCCTGAAGGGAGCTTGGAAAACGTACTGAATCATAGAATAGCAGAGTTGGAAGGGGCCTACAAGGCCATCGAGTCCAACCCCCTGCTCAATGCAGGGATCCACCCTAAAGTATCCCTGACAGAGGGTTGTCCAGCTGCCTCTTGAAGGCCTCTAGTGTGGGAGAGCCCACAACCTCCCTAGGTAACTGATTCCATTGTCATACTGCTCTAACAGTCAGGAAGTTTTTCCTGATGTCCAGCTGGAATCTGGCTTCCTTTAACTTGAGCCCGTTATTCCGTGTCCTGCACTCTGGGAGGATGGAGAAGAGATCCTGGCCCTCCTCTGTGTGACAACCTTTCAAGTCTTTGAAGAGCGCTCTCATGTCTCCCCTCAATCTTCTCTTCTCCAGGCTAAACATGCCCAGTTCTTTCAGTCTGGGCATGAGAAACCTCTGGGCAATTTGCCTTTTCGGGGCTCCTGACTGTGTAGCCTTCTAGGTGTGTTCAGCTTAAGCTGTCCTCCAAGTCAACGCCTACGTGGTTTGGGTCCAGGTTACCTGCAGGATCGCCTTCCCCAGTACAATCCGCCCTGCACACTCAGGGGAAGAATTTACTCCAGGCAGCCAAAACTAGGCTGACAACTGTAACCCAGAGGACCCTTTTCATCCGCTGCCCCCAGACTGTGGGATGGCCTGCTGGAGATTCGTCCGCTTAATAGCCTTGCTGAGTTTAACAGAGCCATAAAGACTGATCTCTTCCAACAGGCCTACCCAAATGGTTTTTTTTTAAACATGTTCAATTGTTATTTTAATATTGTTATAATTTTTATATGTTTTCATCAGTTTTATGCATTTTCTGGTGATTTTGTATTTAATGCTGTTTCCTGCCTCGATCCGGAAGGAGAGGTGGGTAAGAAATAAATAAATATTTATTTAAATAAATTTAAATAAATAAATAAATATTCTGTTGTCTTCGTGGATCCCCCAGCCCCTGCTCAGGTTTCACGCTCATGTGAATTTTATTTTTATTTTCTCAGTATTTTAACATCTAAATTTAAACTTTGCTGTTTTAATTCTGTATTTTAATCCTGTATCAATTTCTGCTGCGTGGTTTTATCCTGGTTGTGCTTTTGATATTGGTTTTTTTTGTATTTGTGTTTTTAGCTTGTTGGATGTTTATTACGTTCCTAATGGTTTTAATTTTTGTGAACCGTCCAGAGAGCTTCGGCTATTGGGCAGTATAAAAACGTAATAAATAAATAAATAAATAAATGTGTTCAAGCAAATGCCTGAACTGGGCTCCTGACTCACTTCTATCCAGAGCACACTCAGCTGTGATGCCTGAAACTGGCTGGTTTCTCTAGAGGCTGTCCCTGGTGTGAACAGGAACCCCGGCCTCCTAATGACAGGATGAAAGGTGTGGCTGACTACTTGATCGTAAGAGAAGGCTCTCTGCACATACACAGAGACTCCATCATGAGTTTGCATGTTCCAGGGCTGAAGCCTGGCTCAGTTTGTCTCTCCAGCTGAAAATAAGCCCTTGAGACACCGCCCCCCCCCACCATCCCACGGTTTGTACCCAGGGTCCAGACAACGCTCTTAATGTCACTGCACCACATGCGAGCCCCCTCGCCCCTGTCCCACGCCCTCACCGCGCAGAGCGGCCACACTAGGCCCTGAGCGCAAGGGGCAGCATCTCCAGGCAGGGCAAGGTGGGGGAAGCCCCCACCTCAGACCCCAGAGAGCTGCTGCTGCTGCCAGTCAGTGCGGTGAATCCTGAGCTCAGTAGACCAAGGAGGTGTGGCCTGGCTCCGTCGCCTAAGGCGGCTTCCTGGGTTCCCGAGGGCTCCCTCCTGGCCCAGCTCACCGTCCCGGCTGCTCCGTTAATGGTCCCGATCCACTTGAAGAGGTTGTCCGACTCCGGGAAGGCCGAGATGCCTTTGTCTCCAGACATCTGGGTGGAAAAGCAGGTTAGTGCCGGGGCCTCAAGAGGAAGGCGGGGCGTGACTTGCTGAGAAAGGAAAGGCTGGCAGGGCCCAGGCTGGCAGCAAAGGGGCCTTCGGGGCAAGGAAGCGGGCGCAAGAAAAGGCCACAGGCAAGCAGCGACTTTTGGACATTTGACTCTCCACGAACTGGATGGCCCAGATTCCTGGGCAGCTGCTCAAGGCCCTCTGAACCGCAGGCCGCCTCCCCAGGTGTGGGGAGCACAGCTGTACCTGAGGGGCCCCTGGGGGCCACAGCGGTTGAGCTGGGGCTCCTAGGAGGGAGGGGCCTCGGGACTGGGGAGAGAGAGGATGGGGGGGGGGGGTCCAAGCAGAGTGGGGGAGGGGAACAAGGAGGAGTTTTGCTTGTGCCTTCCGGAGCAAGCCCCCCCCCCCCGGTTCCTTGTTCCTTCCCACCTCTAAACAGGCTCAGCCCCCTTAGAGCAGCCGCTGCCCCCCCCCCGATCTGCCCAACGACCCCCAGCTGGAGAGCCTTGACGGCGAAGGTCTTCTGGGCCCCTCCAGGCCTCGGAGCGGAAGGAGTCTCCGATGGGGCAAAAGCACAGCACCCTCCCTCCCTCCCTCCCTTCCTTCCTTGGAGGGCGCGAGGGCGGCGCAGGGGGGGCGGCGATCGAGATCTGCTGGGGCGGGGTGGGGCAGGGCGGGGGCCACTCACCATCAGGGTCATCAGCTCCTGCTGCAGCCTGCGGGGCAGAGACGGGAACAAGCGTTAGAGCCCAGCAGCAGCAGCAGCAGCAGCAGCAGCAGCGAGGGGGCCCTCTGCACGCGCCCGGGGGCCCCCTCCCCTCCTCTCCTCCCCTCCCTCCCGCCCGCGTACCTGCTGCGGACGGAGCCTCGGGCGGCGCCGCTGCCGGGCTCGGCGGCCTTCCTGGAGGCGCGGGCGGCGGCTGCCGCGGCGCCGGGGTCGGTATTCTGCGAGGCCATGGCGGCGGCGGCGGCGGCGGCGGCGGCGGCGGCGGCTCTGGGGCTTCTCGGCGCCGGGCTGGAGCTGCTGCTGCTGCCGCTGCTGGAGTGGCCCAAGTTTGAATGTTGCGAGGCTCCGGCGGCTCAGCCAATCCGCGCCGCGCTGGCCTCCGAGGCGCCCAATGGCAGCGGCCGGGGAGCGGCGGCCGGGAGCGCGGGAGGGAGGGAGGGAGGCAGGAGGGGAGGGGCGCGGGCCAGGGGCGCCGCCTGCAGCCCAGAAGCCGGGCCCAGCGGAGGCGAGCCCGGCCACCTTCCACCCGCTTGGGAAGCAGGGGCGCCGCCGGGCGGGCCCTGAACCCCCGGCGGGGCACAGTCCTGCCTTAGGACAGCCCTCTGTCAGGGAGGCTTTCGGGGGGGTTCCTGCATGGAGCAGGGGGTTGGGCTCGATGGCCTTAAGAGGCCCCTTCCAACTCGGCTATTCTGATTCTAGGGCCGCCCCCCATCCCCCCACGGGGTCCCTCCTTCCCTCTCTTACCCCGGCGCTGTTCCTACCTCTCGTGTTTGCCCCCCTTTCCCTGGTCCGCCATTTCGCTCGGAGATGCCGCAGAATTCTACCCAGTAGAATGTTAGCATGCTTTTAGGGTGTTTTTAACAGTGTAGGTTTTTAATCAGTATTTCATTCTTGCTGTTGTTCCCCAGCTCAATGCAATCGGAGAGGCGGGTAAGAAATAATTATTATTACCGTATTTCTTCAATTGTAACTTTATACTGTTAGTTTTACCCTACCCAGTGCCTGTTTGCATTCTCTTCCCCTCCTTATTGTTTTATTATGATTTTATTAGAATGTAAGCCTATGCGGTAGGGTCTTGCTATTTACTGTTTTACTCTGTACAGCACCATGTACATTGATGGTGCTATATAAATAAATAAATAAATAAATAATAATAATAATAATAATAATAATTTCAGTACCACCAACAGGAAAAAAAACCTAAGACACACCTGCAATTCTAAGATGCACCCCATTTTAAGAGATGTTTATATGGGGAAAAAGTGTGTCTTAGAATCGAAGAAATCGGGTAAATGACCATTGCGTGCTTTCACATCTCCGCCCTGAGGCTCCACCGCCTGGCCTTGCTGTGTCCTTCCTTGCCCTTGCTGTGCCAGCACTTCTCCCTCTCTTGCAGGCTTCCTTGTAGTTGCTCTAGAACCCCCACCCCCACCCCCCTGAAACCACCCAATCTCCCCTCTCTTCTTGGCCTCCAGGCTCCACTCAGCCGGTCAGTCCTGAAGCGCCTTATAAATACTACCGTTTATAATCAGATCTCAGCCTGCATCCAACCACGGAGACAGTAGTAGGCTGTTGCTGACCTGCTCTTTCCCCCAAAGCAGTTGGAGACCCCCTCCCTGTTTACAAGCAACAGGAGGGCTAGTGACAGGTCTCCCACCCGCCCTCTCTTAGCCACTGGTGTGCTACCTGCTTGGTCCAAGGACAGGGCCGCTTCCTCCCCCCCCATCCCACCCCCAGCTCAGTCTTTCAAAAGGACAGCAGATTCAAGCAGATGTGTTTATTTTCAGCCTGTTCCTGACAAGGCCCAAGTACTTAAACAAGGGAGAGTGGAGCCCAGGTAAGGATCCTGCACCCCCACAGCACTCAAGGACGGCCCGGCTGGGCCCAGGCTGCTTCTCTCTCTCACCCTCCGCAACACCAGCAGGAGCAGGGCAAACCCAGCACACAGGAGCAAGTCCAAGAGTCCCCGTCCCCAGAGGTGGAGGCTGGATGAGGCCTAGGTGTCGTGGGTGCCTTCTGGCGGCGGGTGCGGGTGCTCCCCTTCGCTGCGGAGGGACTCCATATACTTCCGCATCTTCACAGTCATCCACGGTGGGGGGACAAAGGGCTTCAGTTCGTCCAGCTTCAGCTCTAGGGACCCCCTATGGAAGCAAGTAGGAGAAAGCAAGCAAGGGAGAAAAGCCCTCATGAAGACCAAGCTGGTGCAAAGGGCTCTCGAGAGGATCCCATCAGGGACTCTGGCATGACTCTGGCACCCAGGGATGGAGGAAGTAGCTCAGAGCACCTGCGGAGCCTGAGGGAGGTCCCAGGTTTAACCCTTGGCAGCTACAGGCAGGGCTGGGAAACCCCAGAGAGCCCCTGCCAGTCCGTGTCAACAATGCTGGGCTCCACGGACCAAAGAGCCTGGAGTCCTGCCGCTCCCCCTTGCACCAAGCAAACATGGGTTCTCCGTGCCTCTCGTGCCTGGCGACCTCTCCGCACCAACGCTGCCTGAGACACAAGTGCCGCTCCATGCAGGGTAGAGTCCCCACCCCAAGAAATGCCTGCTCCGTGCCTCACCTGTACTCGTCGCTAGCAGCCAGATCCTGAATGTCCTCCTCCAGGAGAAGATAGGCCTACGGAAGGAGAGGCACAAAGGAGTGAGCCCTTCTCCCCACCGCTGCAACTGAGAAGCCTACGGCGCCCTGCCCAGACTGGCCCAGCACACTTACCCAATGGGGCCCCAGCACATAGCGGAAGGTCCCCCCCCCCTCTGCTGTTTTACAACCTGAGCCAGTTCACCCCCCTCTTTTTCCTCGTTCTCCCCAGGCTTTGTGGCACTCACCATCTTGCCTCCCGTGGCTCGCATGTGCTGCTGTTCAGCTAGCCAGTGCTTGTCCTGAGGATCGGCTGCGTACTAGAATAGGGGGGCAAAAGTTAGAAGCTGGCCCAGCTGATCCTTAGCTGCAAGGGCCCTGCTGGCAGGGCTGCTGCACAGAGACAGAGGGAAGATGTGCCCTCTCCGTGGAGAGAGTCTGCCATGCATAGCTCCTCTCCGTCTCTTCTGCTGCTCAGGGAGGTCTGGAGTGCCTGGCTACATGCTACAAGGAACTGAACCCCCCAGCGAGAAAGGAGGCAGCAAGGCAACACAAGCCGGGGTGTGGGAGACCGTGAGAGAGGGAGACCCGCGACCCTGACGGCTGAATCACTGACCTTGAACAGGTGGGGATGCTTGATGTAGAGTCTGCCTCTGGTTCCTCCCATCCCGAGGGCCCTGAATCCGGGACAGTGAGTTGGGTTAAACTCTTGCAACTGTGCCGCTGGCAAGAAGATTCCTGCACTGAGCAGGGGGTTGGACTCGATGGCCTTGTAGGCCCCTTCCAACTCTGCTATTCAATGATTCTATAAGAACCTCCCACCCAGCCATGGCTCTACAGCCCACCCTTGCCTTAAAGAAGCACTAGAGTGTGTGTTGCTGGCAGCCTGCTTCGCCCCGGAGGGCAAAAATCCATCCTCCCATCCATCTCTGTGCCTGGCAGCACCTTACTTGTTTGCTCTTGATCCAAGGACAAAGGCGGTGGCCTCCGTGATCCGCAAGGGATCCCACTGCAAGGCAAGGGAAGAAAAGAAAGGGAGTCGTTAGGACAGCACCAGCTTTCCCCATATACCCGCACACGTTTGCTGCCTGCGGTACAGAGTGTGGCTTGACAGGCGGCCAAAGTTCAGCCCAACCAGGAAAGCAGCTATTGCCTGTTTTTATGCTTTTTTGTATATCGATTTTTAATGTTTACTCTTTTGTAAACCGCCCAGAGAGCTTTGGCTATGGGGAGGTATAGGAATGTCAATAATGATGACGACGAGGCACGCGTAACAAAGCTCTTTGGTGTCCAGGACGTTTATGTCAGAAGAGCCCCTGACTCAGGAGGGCCCTTCTGGCCCCCCAGCCTGCTCCCCATAGCGGCCAGCCGGAGCTTCCAAGAGCCCCCAACCAGGAAGTGGAGAGAACAGCCATCGCCCAGCGCGTTCGTATCAGACCTGCCTCTAGTGCCGGGGCTTCCTGCTAGCCAGTCTGCCCTCCTGGCCGCAGAAAGGCCTGGTTTCCAGCTCCCCCCCCCTTTTGTCCCAGAGGGGCCTCCACAAAGCAAGGGGGCAGGAACAGGGGGCATAGCATACCTTGGGCCCATCCCTCTGCAATGGCTCAGAGGACTTGGTTTTCCACCTGAGAGGAGAGAAGGCAGCAAGGCTAAGTTGCGCTCAAGAGCTAAAGCAGTAACGGGAGGTGAAGTTGGGAGCGTAAGAGGGGAAGCAGAGGGACGTCTTGCCTCTCGGAGAATCGCGCTGCCACTAGGCGCTCTCAGGCCAATCCCTTCTAGCTGGACCAATGCCAAAGCGCTCCGCTTGGCTCCTCCACGCCAGGCCCTCCCTGGTCCGGCCACTCCAGCCTAGGCAGGCCTCCATCTCCTCCAGGTGAAAGAGCCTTCCCCACTGCTGAACCAGCCCCTGCATTGGTCTCTCCTGGGTATGCTCTCAGTGAGGGAGAGAAGAGGCCGCCTCAGCTACCCCAGGCCACTTCTAGCCACCGCACTGCACTCACGTGCTCGCTCCCGAAGTCCCTCGTTCGTTCGCCTGGCTCTGTCCTGGAGGCCGCCCCTTCCTCTGCAACGGAGCAATCACAGAATAGCAGAGTTGGAAGGGGCCTACAAGGCCATCGGGTCCACCCCCCTGCTCAATGCAGGAATCCACTCTGAAGCATCCCTGGCAGAGGCTTGTCCAGCTGCCTCTTGAAGGCCTTTTGCTAATGACCCGCTCCTCTCAGCAGAGGATGAGTAGGCACAGCCCCCCACTCAAAGCAAACCTTCCCCAGCCCATGACCAAAAAAGCAGCACAGAATCAACTTGCAAAGGGGGGGGGCAGTCTGGCTGTGCCCCAGTGAGACTCCTGACCCCATCCCAAGGGACTAGGTATTCCAGCTTCCCGAGGCCACCTACCTTTTTGGGGATGGGACTTCCCTGTTGGCTCATGATTTCCTCCTCTACTGGTTTGGAGCGCTGATCGGGGGGGAAAAGAGCATTAGCCTGGAAATGGGAAGTGCTGCTCCGTCCCGGGTCCAAGGCCTCTTGGGGGCAACTCCTACTTGGAGCCAACAGCCGCAGTGCCTCTCCCCTAGCAGGAACAAGCCAAGGACCCCTCACAGAGGTGCCTGGAGAACTGCTACAGCCAAGGACTCCTCAGCAGCATGAAAGGCCCCAAGCCCTAACATGGGAAAGCCGGGGAGAGACTACCAGGCCCATCCCTTGCTGGAGAGAGCCCAGCTTCTACCTTCATTGCTGATACTTCATGGGGAAGCCTTGCAGCAGAAGTCTTCTTGCCATCACAGAACAGGAGTTTGGCCTGCAGAGAAAAGGAACGTCAGACGTGCGCCAGGTAAACCCCACATTGCCCTCTGCTGGTTAATCCGGAGCATCTCCGTGATCCAGGTTTAACAATATGTGAGGGGGAATCAGCTGCTTATGAACAGATCAGGAAGGAACGGGCTATGGATCATGTTCCCCAGGAGTCCAGAGGGAGACAAAGCGGAGCTCCATGAAGAGAAGCAACAAGGTCCCTTTGCTCCCGCTGGGGCCTTGCCTTTGTGGGGGTGCTCGGGCGCGTCTCGCCTCCCACGCTGACACAATGCTAGGCGGTGTCAGCTTCATGCCGGGAGATCCTGAGATCTGGAGGTGCTGCTGCTGCTTTCTGGGAGGGCCTTCAGCACAGGGCTCTTCTCCTCAAAACAAGTGGTGGCAACAGACACCCACCTGCTCCAGGCAGCTCCGGCATGTCTCTTGAATGAGCTGCTCGGTGTCCACGTCCTCCCCGACATTCTCCCGCACATTCCCTGCAGCTTTCTGGAAAAACTTGGGAAGAAGGAGGAGACAACTGGAGCCTAGGCCAAAATAGCGCTCCCCAAAATGCCACAGGACCCCTCCACCTTTGCTCTCCTCCCAAATGGGTTATGTGCGACTGGGCATCTTATTGGAAGGATACAAATCTGCAGAACCTCTCAGGCTGCTGCTGCTGCTGCTGCAACCCCCCACAAGTGTCTCAATGCCAGGGCAAGGAGAAGGAAGTCCACCTCTTCCAGCTGGGAGGCTCTACCATTAACCCCTCCTCCCGACACACCAATCGGACCCGCTCAAGCTGAACGCTGGCAGGATCTCTGGGCTGCCAATTCAAATGCGTCTGCTTTCAGCTTTTACCTTCATGTATTTACTGAAGACAGCCTGGATCTCCTCGTTGATGCTTGGCTGGAGAACCGCTCGCAGCAGGTCCATGGAAACCACAGGGTCTGTGAAGCTGGACCAGGAGAGGAATGAATGCAGTCAGTGGGCCGCCCAGCGTCGGCCAGGCCAGGCCAGTTCCAGGCTCTGCAGCCTCCGGAGCGCCCTATACTCTGTTCCGACTCCAGACATGTTTGCCAGGAGAAAAGGGACTGCCAGACCCTTTTATTATTTCATTCTTCTTGAGGGCTGTGACCTAATATGAAACTCCTACACTTCCCAGCAGTGACAAGTCAATCTCGTAACGGGGGAGGGTGTGGAGGGAAGCCTCTGTTATTTAGAGCCTCATTAACACTGCAGCCCAAGGTTCTGCAGGGGACCCTGGCTGTTCAGACACAGAGGATCAGTCATAAGAACCCAGAAACAAGAGGGTACAAGTCAGGTTTTGGAAGCAGCAGAAAATATGAAGGCGGCATTAAGCATGGAGCTTCTACTCAGTCTGAATAAGGACCAACAGAAGTTAAAAGGCAGGCAAATGGCCCAAGGACCAATATGGTTGAACCGTGGATGGTAATTTGACTATTCTTCAGAGAAGGCGACAGATCAGCAGCCCAAACGGCTTAAGATGTGTGAACAATTCTTAAGGCAGGAGACATCTACCCTCCAGGATGCTGAGACAGCCATTAACTATGATATTTGGGGCTTAATGGAAGAGCTGAAGTCCTCGGGAGCTATAAGGTGAACCCACAGAAGTACAGGCTAGCAAACAAAACTATAACACTATTGCAAAACGATTAGAAGAAAACATTAAAAAAATGCTTAATGTGAGTATAATTTATTTATTTATTTTATTTTATTACATTTATATAACGCCCCACAGCTGAAGCTCTCTGGGCGGTTTACAACAATTAATCAACAATTAATGCTGATGTCGTCGGTATCGAATATTATTAACAGAAATGAACTGTAACTGAATTTATGTAATGTGATGCTTTAAAATTACGGTTATTGCATTTAAATGTCTTGCTCTGTGAACCTCTTTTGAATATAATATTTTTGGAAAACAAAGTATATATTTATTAATTTATTTATTAATTACATTTCTATACCGCCCAATAGCCGGAGCTCTCTGGGCAGTTCACAAAAATTAAAAACATTCAAAGTATAAAACAACAGTATAAAACCATAATATAAGATACAATATAAAAGCTCAACCAGATAAAAACAGCAGCAATGCGAAATTACAAATTTAAAACACCAGATAAAATTTATAACTAAATTGATTAATATTATAAAGTAATCTGCACGTAAATAGCTAGGCTGCAGTCTTATGGGAAATGGTCCTGGGCGCATCCACTCAGCGCAGGACGGGCTCCACAAGAACAGCAGAAAGGAACGGAGCAAGAGCCCAGGAGCAGCTGTGCCAAAGATTGCTTGGTCTCCTTGAGCAAGGCAAAAGCGGTGTTAACAGGCGAAAGCATATTCAATTCCACTTATCTGTCCCAAATATAAGCTTAGAAAAATGTTGTCCCCTGGCTGTGATACAAAGTTGGGCCAGAACAGTAATGTGCACACTAAGTACAAAGAGATTAAAGATTACGTTGGGCTCCTTGGGGGAATCATTCAGTATCTTAGTCTTTAGGCTGATTTTTTTTTATTATTATTATTTTTATTTTTATTATTATTATTATTATTATTATTATTATTTGTATCCCGCCTTTTGCCCAATGCTGGGCCTTATCTGCACAGAGATAGCCCAGCTACAGTTATCCATGCTCTGATAACCTCTTGTTTGGATTACTGTAATGTGTTATATGTGGGGCTGCCTTTGAAAATGGTCCGGAAACTTCAGCCAGTACAAAACAGGACAGCAAGATTATTAACAGGGACTGGCCAATGAGACCACATTATGCCAGTACTTTTCCAGCTTTGCTGGCTGCCAATCCAGGTCCGGGCCTGATTCAAAGTGCTGGTATTAACATTCAAAGCCCTAAACGGCTTGGGGCCAGGTTATCTGAAGGAACGCCTCCATATGTACGTGCCTGGACCCTAAGATCCTCTTCGGGGTCCTTCTATGTGAGCCCCTGCCAAAGGAAGTGAGGCAGGTGGCTACCAGGAGAAGGGCCTTCTCTGCTGTGGCACCCTGGCTGTGAAAATTTGGTGGAGAATTTTGCAGACAAGATTTCCACAACACAAAATTGACTGGAATTGCAAACAACCTGAAGAAGACCTCAGCTAGCACAGAACTGAAAAACAGCTGTGTGCTTGTGATATATCTGTATCTCTCTCTATAATTTACAGTGACAAACACACACACCCATTGAATTTATTATTATAATTATTATTTACATTTCTATACCGCCCCATAGCCGAAGCTCTCTGGTTAGCGCATTTAACGTGTTCCCCCCCCCCCCCCCACTTTTACGGACAAAAACATAGGTAGAACTCATTGGCTGCTAGGAGGTTTTCTTTATGGCGCTCCATAATAACTAATTATATTTTGGGCTTAATCCTGTGCAACTTCTACCATTCCTCAGGCAGCCTGAGAGCAGAATGAAAGTACAATGATTTAAGAAAGAAATGAATGCAAACTTATGAAGACAGTGTGTGTATGTCAGTGCAGAGGAAAATTGATCAAAGGAGAAACTTACTACTGTCAAACCCACCATGAATTTGTTTAGCTTTGTGGAACTGTTGCTTTTCTTTGCATTTGGGGACAACTGCAAGAGACTCAGGGAAAGCGTCCCATTTGTGCTGTGACAGTAACCAGATGCTTGGTAGCACAAACTTCCCCAGAGCCAGAGAGAGGGACAGGAGAGCTGTGGCATCCTTTGTCCTGGAGATTCTTCACTGCCTACTCTGAGGGAAGCTCAGAGGATGGCAACCAGGGAGAGGGCCTTTTCGGTGGTGGCCCCCCCGACTGTGGAATGATCTCCCCGATGAGGCTCGCCTGGCGGCAACACTGTTTTATTTATTATTTATTTATTTATTACATTTCTATACCGCTCAATAGCCGGAGCTCTCTGGGCAGTTCACAAAAAATATATTTTAGGCGCCAGGTCAAGACTTTTCTCTTCTTCCAGGCATCTAACACCATTTAACAACGCTAAGTTTGTTTTTTAACAGACCCCCAGAACTGTTGTTTTTAAATGGATATTGTTGTTTTTATGTTTTTAAATTTTGTATACTTTTAATGTTTACTGTTTAACTTTTTGTAAACCGCCCAGAGAACTTCAGCTATGGGGTGGTATATAAATGTAACTAACAAATAAATAAATAAATAAATAAAACATAAGGGCAGGGTTAGGGGGCCCACCCCCACCCCCAACCCCGGGGAGGCTTCCCTGGGGGGGAGGGGGCTCCTCTGGCGTCGCGGGTGGGGCTGGCTGGGCGCGGCCTTCTCTGCTGCGGCCCCCTTCCCCGCCCCGGCGTCCCCGCCTGCGCCCCCTGGCCTCCGCCCTCCCTCCCTCCCTCCCTCCCGCGCCGGGTCCTACCTGCACATCATCTGGGAGCGCCGCCCGCGCCGCTGCACCAGCCGGTGCTTGATCATGATGTTCCAGGGGCTCTGTGGGCACAAGGGCGGCGGCTCAGAGGGGGCGGCGGCGGCGGCGGCCCACAGCATCCCGGGGCCGACGCCCCCCACCACCACCCCCAGCGCTGCGGCCGCTCTGCCCCGGGGGCGGAAAGGGCCCCGGAAGGCCCCCGCGGCTACCGAGCCGCCCCTCACCGCGGCGCCCGGGCCCCTCGCCAGCTCCTCCGCCTCCTCCTCCTCCTCCTCGCCGCCCTGGGCCTCCCGCTGCTGCTGCTGCTGCGGCGGCGGCGGCTGCTCGGCCTCCCGGGCGGCCCCCATTCTGCTCCGCGGGCGCCCTCAGACTGGCGCCGTCGTCATCGGTATGCGCCCGGAAGCACAGGCCTCGGCGCCCGTTGCCTTGGCGACAGAGAGAAGGACGGGGGCGGGGGCTGTTTTCAAACCTTTGGCGCCGCCGCCGCCGCAGCAGGAGGGGTGTTTCTGGCCATGCGCAGAGTGCCTCCCTTCCCCCCTTTCTCTCTAAAGAGGGGGGGGGAAGGTTCACTCTTCGGACTGCAGGCAGCTTGTGAGGGGGGATCCCTGCATCGATCGGGTGGTTGTGTGGGGTGGACTCGATGGCCTTAGAGGCCCCTTCCAACACTACTATTCTAGGTGTCAAGACGGGGGTGGCTTTGAGCATGTGCAGAGTTCTCCCTCTCAAAGTCACGCTGTGGTCTCTCGCTCTCGTTTTAGTTTTTGTAAACCACCCAGGTAGGGTTGCCATATTCTGAATCCACAAAACCGGGGGCCAATCTACACCAAGCAGGATATAACACTTTAAAAACGGTATGAAAACGGTATATGTAATGTGTCCTGGGCCTGAACAGTTGTCATAACCATTATAAACCATTATAAGCAGTAGTGTAGATTCTGCCCGGGACAATTTTTTGGGGTGGGGATTAGGATTTTTAAAAAACAACAACTGAGCAATATGTAAAGGTCTAGGGAAAGAAAGAAAGCTATCGAACACTGCAATCCTATGTGTGTCCACTCAGAAACAAATCCTAATAAGATAAATAGGACTTATTCCCAGGTAAATTGGCATAGGATTGCAGCCTAAAGTACTTAAGCACCTGCAAATAAATAATAGGCAAAGAAGCAAACAAACACAAAAAAAGGTCACTAAATTACATTTCTCTACTAGTTCTCAAAAGCCAGAGGAGACTTCAGTATGGAGACTGACACTCCACTGAGCAGGCTCAAGGCACCATTTCGGAGGTTGGAATTTCTTCCGCTGGCTGGAACAGGAATCCGGTATTCTTGACTGACTGGCCAGGACATTTTGGAAATGCTTGGAAACAGGGACGTTCCCGTTCCTACGCCCAGGGAGCTTCGGCTGTTGGTCGTTATAAAAATGCAATAAATTATTATTATTACCGTATTTCTTCGATTGTAAGATGCCATAGATTGTAAGACGCACACTAATTTCAGTACCACCAACAGAAAAAAATAATACCCTAAGACACACCTGCGATTCTAAGACGCACCCCGTTTTTAGAGACGTTTATATGTGGAAAAAAGTGTGTCTTAGAATCGAAGAAATAGGGTATTATTATTATTATTATTATTATTATTATTATTATTATTATTTATTACTTTTATATACTGCCCCATAGCCCAAGCTCTCTGGGCAGTTTACAAAAGTTAAAAACAGTGAACGTTAAAAAGAATTATACAAAATTTAAAACCATAAAAACCTTAAAATACAAACAAAAACAGACAATATCCATTTAAAAACAACTACAACAACAACAACAATAATAATAATAATACCCCAATGGCCGCAGCCCAGTTTATGTGGGATGTTTCCTTTTATGCAGAATTGGGTTGGCTGCGTAAGAGACTGGCTTGTGGAAAGCAGTACATGGACATTTGTTTTATTTATGTTTTATTTATTTTATTTTATTACATTTATATACCGCCCCACAGCCGAAGCTCTTTGGGCAGTTCACAAAAGCTAAAAACAGTAAACATTAAAAGTATACAAAACCTAAAAACCATCAGAGACATAAAAACAACAGTATAAAAACAGCAGCATCCATTTAAAACAACAATTCTAGAGTCCATTAAAAAACAAATTTAGCGTTCAATGCCGTTCAATGCCTTTTAGAATTAATAAATGAATGCGATGCACATCAGCTTAACAACGGAGTGTGACATGCAACCCCACGCAGGCAGGGCCCTGTAGCAAGCCCTGCCCTGTGGGCGCTTGCGCAATGGGCAGCCCTTCATGCACAGGGGCATTGCCTGCCTGCCTGCTGCCGCCTTTTCTGAGACAGAACCCATTTGCGGCCAGTAAGGAAACCACGAGCAAATGCCGCTTCCGTCCTGTGAATTTCTCTACCCCTCCCATGAAGAAGGACCCAGTTTCCTGGTTTACCGAACAATAGGAGATCCCAGCTTCGCTAAGGAGCAATAGCACCTTTCTGGTGGTGTTTGGACAAAAGGGAGACTAGAAAGCAGCTGCCAGCCAGGCCTGCCATGATGGCCCCAACATGCCTGTGGGTCCTGGGTGCGTCCGGGACAGCCAGAAACCCCAAAGCCACAAAAGGCCTCCAGCAACTGACTCAACAAGGGGGACTGACCCGGATCTGTGCTGCAAACAGTTTTATGAACCTATTATTATTATTATTATTATTATTATTATTATTATTATTATTAATTTATTTATATAGCACCATCAATGTACATGGTGCTGTACTACCTGACATCGGTAAAATGTGCACTTTTGACAAAGGTTCTCACCAAAGCTGGAATCCTATGCATATCTACCTGGGACTGGGAGTAAGTCCCATTGAACGCCATCAGGCTTACATAGTTAGGACTGTGGCTTTAGAGCCTAAAACAAGGAAGAATTTAACTAGAGACTGAGCTCCAGTCCAGAAACCAATTTCAGTCTGAAACCTGAAAGGATTATAGAATGAATGAAACTCATGGCTACTGGTCATAAAAAAGACCCTGGGCATCTCTACATTAAGGAGAAAATTGCACCCTTACCAGGCTTTTTTCTTCTCTGGTCTTTCTGTGTTGGCTACGGGCTTCTTTGGACACGAACCAACGGTGATCCCCTGATTTATAATTGAAAACTTCCTCTCTGGGTAATACTCCATAAAGTTCAATGAAACAGTGCCATCTAGTGGCTGTATTATAGCACAACACAAACTTTCCACACTGCGGCTATCCTGCAATACCCCACAATAATTTTAAATAGTACATTATCTCTGATCTTTTTAAAAGTGATATTACTGAGGGATATCCTGGAGGTTGAGGGCATCATGTAAAAGACCTGGAAACTTCTGTGAGTGGCCAATCATGAGCGTGCAATAAATTACATGTAGAGAAGTTCCCTATATGGGTAAGTTTTAAAAACATTCTCTTTGTGGGTAAAAAACCAACAAAAAAAGAATGTATATAAACACAACACCTGACTGTAAGAATAAAACAATGTTAATTTGTCACCAAATAGAATATTGTTTAAACATTGTTTAGTGGTCAGATCTACACCATTGTTTAGGAAAGAAATGAAGAAATATCAGTGGAACACCTGTTTAAAATTGGCTTTTTCTCCTTTGCTAATTTAAATCGATATCTACTTGGCAGATATTGTAGGGAGCAGCCCTTCCTATATGGTATATATTTTCAATATAGAGAATGGGTGCCAATAAGATATCCGTGAATACTGAAATAGAATTCAATAGAAACCAAATATTAATGAAGAGATTCCTGTTGTGAAGTGACAGGAATGAAGAGTTGGGTTAGAAACTATTTCTGCCCTGCTTATTGTGTTAGTTGGCTTATACAATACTGTTCAACATCTACGCAGTCAATGACTTTTGTCCTGGGAGAAATGTGTTAAACATATTTGATTTGACATCTGGCACCCAAATGTTACAGGGCCTGAAAGGGATAAACAGAGGCAAGAAACATCAGGAAGACTTCATAGAATCATAGAACCATAGAGTAGAAGAGTTGGAAGGGGCCTACAAGGCCATCGAGTCCAACCCCCTGCTCAATGCAGGAATCCACCCTAAAGCATCCCTGACAGATGCTTGTCCAGCTGCCTCTTGAAGGCCTCTAGGGTGGGAGAGCCCATAACCTCCCTGGGTAACTGATTCCGTTGTCGTACTGCTCTAACAGTCAGGAAGTTTTTCCTGATGTCCAGCTGGAATCTGGCTTCCTGTAACTTGAGCCCGTTATTCCGTGTCCTGCACTCTGGGAGGATCGAGAAGACATCCTGGCCCTCCTCTGTGTGACAACCTTTTAAGTATTTGAAGAGTGCTATCATGTCTCCCCTCCATCTTCTCTTCTCCAGGCTAAACATGCCCAATTCTTTCAGTCTCTCTTCATAGGGCTTTATTTCCAGACCTCTGATCATCCTGGTTGCCTTCAGTCCTGCTGAAATCGTCTCTAGCAGCCCGGCTGGCAGTTCTCCAGAACGATATCTGTGTCACAGTTTCATGGAAGGATGGTGTAACATTGGGTTCTGAAATGCTATTTACCCTCACCGTTCTCCCCAGATTTGGGCCTCTTGCTGTGGACAAGGTGTAAGATATGCTGAAGTTCAACCGTTTGGGGGGGAAATACCAGCCGAAGATTATTTGCATAGGATTTGCTTTTCCTTGGAAGAATAGCACTACTAGGGGTTGAAGCACTGCTCTAACAGTCAGGAAGTTTTTCTTGATGTCCAGTTAATGGAAGCCAGATTCCAGCTGGACATCAGGAAAAACTTCCTGACTGTTAGAGAAGTACGACAATGGAATCAGTTACCTAGGGAGGGTGTGGGCTCTCCCACACTAGAGGCATTCAAGAAGCAGCAACCATCTGTCAGGGATGCTTTGGGGTGGATTCCTGCATTGAGCAGGGGGTTGGACTCGATGGCCTTGTAGGCCCCTTCCAACTCTGCTATTCTATGATTCTATGAAGGCAGCACAGCGTGGAAAGTGCTTCAGCCGTGACTGTATATCTCTGCAGCAAGTAGCAGCAGTAGCCGCAAAGTACGGAAGCTTGTTGGAGTCAAGATAGTTTACGTCTGGCATGACTGTTTGCAGGCAGCCATCGCTTTCAATGTTCTTCCCCAACCTGACGCCCTCCAGATATGCTGGCCTACAGTTCCCAGCATGGCTGGCTGGGGGAGCTAGGAATTGTAGTCCGAGGCACTTGGAGGGCCCCAAGTTGGAAAAAGTTGGCGTACACAGAGTTTTGGAAAGCTGTTCCACTCTCTTCTGGATTACTTTTAGAAAACACCCGTGTTTACTTGATGGTGGCAAGGGTCCTGCTGCCTTCCCATTTTATATTCATTTGGAGTATTGTGCTAAAAGCAGTAAACAATCCCAGCTGCTATTCTTTGATTCTATGCAATTTTATACAAATCTCTGGTGTGACAGAATGATCAAGGTGCTGGAGCAACTTCCCTAGGAAGAAAGGTTACAACATCTGTTTAGCTTAGAAAGCAGGCAAGTAGGAGGGAGACAAAGACCATAGCTAGACCCAAGGTTTATCCTTGGATCGTCCAGGGGTCAAACCTGTTCATCTAGGTGACACACAGGGGATCCAGTGCTCGGGCAGGGGTGAACCCTGGATGATCCCAGGATAAACCTTAGGTCTAGCTGTGGCCAAAGTCATGCATGGTGTGGAGAACGTGGCTAGGAAGAGGTTTCCTCCCTCGCTCATGATACTAGAATCCAAAAGGGTCATCCCATGAAGCTGAATGGTGGGGGATTCAGGACAGATCAAAGGCAGGAATTTTCCATACAGCACAGAGTTAAGCGATGGAATTCACTTCCAGAAGTAGTGACGGTCACCAATTTGGATGGATTAAAAAGGGGATTGGACAAATTCAGGGAGGAGGAGGCTATCAATGGCTGCTAGTCCTGATGGCTCTGTGCCACCTCCAGTTTCAGAGGCAGTAAGCCTGCATACACCAGTTGCTGGGGAACATGGGTGGGAGGGTTGCATATCAGCAAGAAATCCGCTGTTGTGGGTTTCTCGTTGGCCACTGTGCGAACAGGATGCTGGACTAGATGGACCCTTGCTCTGATCCAGCGTGGCTGTTCTCATGTTCAGTGTGGATGCCCTCACATCTGACAGAGGACAGCTTGTGGCGGTTTTGGTGAGGTCTTTCCATGGCAGTTAGGATGGCCCAAGAAAGCATAGGTCAGCCTTCCCCAACATGGCATCCTGCAGATGTGTTGGACTACAACTCCCATTGTAGCCCAACACATCTGGCAGGCACCAGAAAGCTGCCATAGGTGCTAGGTGGGAGAAGGACTCCTCTTTCTTTCCCCACTAGGCAAAGCAGCAAGCGACGGTCTCTGTGGGGAGCAGGAAGGTCAGTCTGTGCTGGAGCTGCAACTGGAAAGCAAGCTGACCACTGGCTTTGCTTGCTGTGGGAAACCCTATGGCGCTACAGGATTCCCTAGGGATCTGAGGCGGGGCACGAATGCTGTGAACATTCATCTTATGCTCAGCCCCTATAGATACATATGTAAAGAGTGCTTCTGCCACAGATGCACCCGAAGCCTCCTGTGACCTCCTCCTGAGGAAACTGGACCTTGGAAGCCCTGAGGCCACTGCCCGCCAGAAGTGGGGGTGCACTTGCTGAATAATAGTACTGTTTGCTGCCTCCACATGTACACACTGGAGCCCTTCAGGTCTACGTCCCATCCCTCAGCTCTCTTCAGAAGCTAAATAATATAAAGGAAAAGCCTACAGCTGCTGTTCTAAGTGAAGCAGTGCCAGGGCAGCTCGTTATATCTGCAAACGATATGCAAACTGTTGACTGCAGCCTGCTCAAATCTGCCCCTCGCCTTTCCCCTGGCAGCCTCAGTTCCCAACAGCCTCTTCCCCCCTGTGGAGTTCCACTCATGTTTTCCCCACCCGTTTAACCCTGCAGCTTTCATCCCGAACGGACTGGCAGAGAGGCTGGCGAGGAGCGTGTCAGGGAAGCTTTTATTGCCCTTGCTGGCTGTGACACGTACTTTTGGTCTGGGGGCAGGGGCAGGTGTGTCTCGACTCAAGTGCACATGAGTGCAAATATGCCTACACATGGACATGAATGGGTGTCACAAAAATGCAGGGCAGGGATTTCAGCAATACCAGGGCTTAGGCGAGAAGGAGGCTGTTTCCTCCTGCAATCCTAGGTGCTTCTCCTGGAATCTTCAATCCTTGGAGCATTGAGCAAGGCCTGGTGGCATTTCCTGCATGTGAAGTGGAGACACACACAAAACACACCCCGTGTCTTCTTTGTCGAGCAGACGGGATGCCGCAGTGTTTTTCTTGCAAGGGCTTGATGCTCCTGTTGCTGGGCGTAATGTGAGAAAGGTGCAATTTGCAGCACCTGGCTAGCTGAATGGGCGGTGAGGGTTAGTCATAGTATAGCAATGACCCGGCCAGGAAAATTGACAGCCCTCTCAACGGGATGAAATGCAGGAAATTCTGAAAGAGAGGCAGTTGGAGTACTTTGGCACGCCAGAGCAGGAAGAAATCCGATGGGTCATCTCTTCCGGTGCTCTTCCCTAAAACAGGACATCAGTAATGGCCAAGCACCCTCTCGGTCAATGGCTTTTCCTCCGTCCAGAATGAAGCCATTCCACATCCCTTTGTGGGGGGACAAACTATCCCTAGTGGGTGTAAATGTTCCAGACATTCCAGAGTAGAACTTGGCAATGAGCATAGCCTAGGGTATGAGATTGCCGGGCAAAGAGGAGCAGGCCCACGCCAACGGCATCTGCACAGGGACACCACATCTGGGTGCTTACTAAGTGCCAATGGTAGCAGGCTCTGAGCAAAGAGAAGGAAAGGGGGAGTGAGGGAATGTCAGGGGACGGTCTTATGCCTGGATATGGACTGTATAGGAAAGACAGGAAGGAGCAGGCGGGGGAAGGCCTCTGTGTGTGTGTGTGTGTGTGTGTGTGTGTGTGTGTGTGGCTCTGGATGCTAGAGGACACCGAGTCCAGCCTAATGGCTTCATCCCACGTACCTGTTTCCCTTGAATTATCCCTACAGTGCTAAGCTGTCGGTGTTGCTGTTGTTGTTGTTGCTACCGGGCGGCTAGATCCTTTGCATACCAGGAAGTAGGTTTAAGGGGGGGGGGAATGTAAAAAAAGCATAAAAAATCAACGGATGACCCAATCCGATTCAAATTGGGTATGCTTAAAGCTCTCCTTAATATCTATTACTGTGCCAATTTTGAAAACTTTATCTTTAAAGTTTACGCAGATGTAAGCATTTGTTTAATTCATATCAAATCCTGCTCCTGCGCCCCAGTGGCCGCTCGGATGACATGCTCGGATTCTAGTATCAAAATACTGCGAGTATTTTGCTTTTATAGCACAATTAAAGCAGGATGCATGGGAGTACTTCACAATAAAAGGAGATTATAAGATGGAAAACTTTGGAGTCCTTTGCATGCAATTCGCAGTGATAGCACAGTATAATGCTGGTGTGATAAAGCTCAAAGTAGCCTGATCAGCTAAGAGGAGTAGGTGCACACACGGAGCCCCAAAAGTAATGTACTACAAGAGAGATACTGGGGGGGGGGCGCACTGCTAGGCGCTTAAACGATGGAGGGCACGTGCCCACAGGACAAAACCCTGCACAGCAACATAGGAAGCTGCCTTCTACTGAGCCAGGCCATGGGTCTATCTAGCTTAGTATTGCCAGCATTGACTGGCAGCAGCGGCTCTCCAAGGTTTCAGGCAGGATTTTTTTCCTTGCCCTACCTGGAGAAGTCGGGTTTCGAACCTGAGACCTTCTGCATGCAAAGCAGGGGCTGTATGATGCTGAACTATGGTATACAATTTGAATATACAAATTTATATCTAGATGTACAGTTTTATTTAAGTTTCACAGAAGTCAAAGCCAGCCAATTAATTTCCTATCCAAACCACTCCAAATAAAACCAGAGGCCGTATGCCTTTGTACATCAGTTGCTGGGGAACATGGGCGGGAGGGCGCTGTTGCACCCGTGTCCTGCTTGTTGGTACCTGGTCGACAGCTGGTTGGCCACAGTGTGAACAGAGTGCCGTACTGGATGGACTCTTGGTCTGATCCGTCATCAGGGCTCTTGTTATGTTCTTAATAAATTCTTCAATTAATTGGCTCCATGCCCTCAGATCATACCAAATTAGTTTCCCTTCAATTACAGTTAATTTGATATGGCTACAAAGAGGTGTAAAAAATGCATAAAGAAGAGTAGCTAGTAAATTTTTTTTAATGAGCCCTTCTCACTCATTCCCCTCCCTGTAAAAATGACAACTTTTACATCCAAATGGAGTTTCAAACATTTGACAAAGTGGTAAGCAAAATCAGAGGGTCATTGAAAAATAATTTCCCTTTCCCCCACCCATATCCTGTTCCAACATTTAATCAGTTCCCTTTCAATTAATTGACCTATTCATCAATTACCATTATCTCCACAAATAAAATAAAATAAAATAAAATGGTGCATGATTCCATTTGGGGAGAGGGTTCAAAAAGGCTGGTTGGCTGGCTGGGTGGTGAGAGGAGTGAAGGGTTGGACTCGATGGCCTTGTAGGCCCCTTCCAACTCTGCTATTCTGTGATTCTATGATTCTAAGGCTGGAGAATGGGGCAGAGGAGCTGGAGGAAAAGGGGGCAAGGTGTGGTGAGAGGAGGTGAGGAAGGACAGCAGAGGGGTAAGCTGGAAGGCAGGAAGGGGAGGCAGGCTGAGGCAGGTTCGGGGTCAAAGGAAGTGATAGGATGGAGCAAGGCCTGGGCATCACGGAGGAGGGAGGCGGCCTGGAAAAGAGAAAGGGGAGAGGAGGCAGGTGGCAGAGGAAGGGAGTGGGTGACACCCCCCTCCCGACAGCATGAACATATAGAGGGACATTGCCCCCATCCCACACAACGTGGCTTAGAAAAAAAAATTGTGTTGACACCCGTGGAGGTTCCCCCCCAGCTTAGTTGCCACATGGGGGAAAATTTCCAGGGGGAACCGAATTACACGGGATGGGGAGGGCTGGAACCTCCCACCCCTGCTGCACTCCCCCACATGACAAACTCGTAGGGGGCAGGAAGGAACTCTTTGATTGTCTCCGCTGGACGCTCAGAGTAGTGGGAAATAGATCTGGGATTTGAGCCCCACGGCCCTGCTCCAGCCACCCCACTGGACACCCGGACACATCCTCCTGGCCAAAGATCAAAGGGTGAGCTTGAGATGAAGAGAGAAAGCAGGGAGGCAGCAAAGGCAGACAGAATGATGATGATGATGATGATGATGATGATGATGATGACGACGACAGGTGACTTCAGTTGCCCTCCCATAGAGCTCCGTCAGAGGAGCGTTTTATCGCAGGCTCGTTCCTGGGCACTCACGGATTTTCGTGGTTCTCTCTCATGATGTCGTTTGCCTCCCATGTGGCTCCTGCCCCTTCTAGCCTTCTTCGCACCACAAAAATCCAACTCCAGTAAGCCCAATTTATTTTTAAAGATGGAAGTTGCTGCTATCTCCAGCTGTGCGTAGGAGAAGCCGGGCGATCAAAACAGCCCACTGAATGGGCCACGGGCACGTTGTTTACTTCCCCTTTCCAAAGAGGAAGTCATGAGGGAGAAACGCGCGGGTGGAGAAACAACGGTAAGCAATCGCGATTTCCCCCTGTGTGATGACACTCTATGATAAATGCATTCCTAAACACCCAGAATAATTGTGGTCATGAAACTGGAATAAGTGGTCATGAAACTGACTAGCAGGGAAACAACCCTGGACATAATCCACAGGTGTGCCAAGGCCTGGTGAGAGACATAAATGTTGTTGAACTGGTGGGAAGACTAATCAAGTGCTATCACATTTTATTTATGATAAAAAAATAAACAGCTTCGGCTGTTGGGCGGTATAGAAATGCAATGAATAAATAAATAAAAATAAATAAATTTATATGTAAGTAGAAATTAGCCAAGGAACTGCCAGATACTCACATTTGACTTTTAAAGTAGAGGAACCTTGTTAAACACTGAGGGGATGGACAGGTGGTTGTCATAGAAACATAGAATAGCAGATTTGGAAGGGGCCTACAAGGCCATTGAGTCCAACCCCCTGCTCAATGCAGGAATCCACCCTAAAGCATCCCTGACAGAGGGTTGTCCAGCTGCCTCTTGAAGGCCTCTAGTGTGGGAGAGCCCACAACCTCCCTAGGTAACGGGTTCCATTGTCGTACTGCTCTAACAGTCAGGAAGTTTTTCCTGATGTCCAGCTGGAATCTGGCTTCCTTTAACTTGAGCCCGTTATTCCGTGTCCTGGGTGAAATCTCTCCAGAATTGTTTAAAATCAGCATGACTGAAGCTCAGCTAGAAGGTGCCTCCAGATCCACAGGCCGGCCGGTCAGAGCGGTTCACGCGCAGCGTCAAGGACGATGTTGAGAAGGGTCCCTTCAGAAGGGGAGGTCTTGCCCAAACGAAGAGAGGAGAAACCCTCTAGTTAAGAGGGCTTTAAAAGGGTGTGCCGAGTGGTGGGGGCGGGGGGGGGGATTGAAGACAGGAGGCGGCGATCCGTGGCTGCAGAGCTAGGGTGACCATATGACTGGAAGTGCCCGGATTTGTCCGGTTTTTTATGGCAAATCCGGGAGGGGAAATCCGGATTTGTTTTCAAAGAGCAGCTCTAATGGGAATTAACAAAAATGCTTATAACTGCATAATTTTTTAAGATAAAGACATGAAACTTGGCACAATGGTAGCTCTTAGGAAGGGCTTTAGTCATACCAAATTTGAAACAGATCCATTCATCCATTGATTTTTTAGGAATTTTTTTTAAAATTGAGGTTTTAAAATTATTATTTTTAAATCATTTTTAAAGATAAAGAGATGAAACTTTGCACCGTGAAAGGATTTAGGTAGAACTTTAGCCACACCAAATTTGAAACAGATCCGTTCATCCATTGATTTTTTAGGAATTTTTTAAAAATTGAGGTTTTAAAATTATTATTTTTAAAATCGTCATTTTTAAAGATAAAGACATGAAACTTTGTACCATGATAGGATTTAGGTAGAGCTTTAGCCACACCAAATTTGAAACAGATCTGTTCATCTATTGATTTTTTAGGAATTTTTTAAAAAATGAGGTTTTAAAATTATTATTTTTTTAAACTGTCATTTTTAAAGATAAAGAGCTGAAAGTTGGCACCGTGATAGCTTTTAGGTAGAGCTTTAGCCGTACCAAATTTGAAACAGATCTGGGGCCAGTAGCAAACCCTGTTAACAACAACAGCAGCTTGCAATGAGTGAAGATACAGTCAGAAAAGATATTTGAGGGAAGGGGAGAATGTAACACACAGAGTACAGCAAAAGCTTCAAAGTACAGCAAAACCTACAAAAGTAGGAGTGAGTGAAGTTAATTTCAGATACATTGAATCTCTCACTTGTTCTTTATTTCAGTGATTTTAACATTAAGATGTTACGTAGAACAGATTTGTCTTAAATGTGTGCTGTAAAATCAGACATGTGACCAAGGCTATGTTCGGGTGGGCACGCCCCCTTGGTACTGGACACGCCCCCTTGGGGGCGACCATGTTGTCCTCCTTTTTGGTTTCCAAAATATGGTCACCCTAGCAGAGCAGAAACGGCTGGGAGCAACCGTGGGGAGGAGGCTCTTTCTCCCCACTGGACTTCCCAGAGGCACCTGACTGGCCACAACAGCACTGATCCAGCAACGCAGTTTCGCTGGAATTTGGATATGGGGGGGGCAGGGGGGAGGCAATGACATCAGTGGGTCCCACCCAGGGCCTCAGCATGTGGGTCTTTCTCAGGCCAGATCTGGGCTGTGGGAGGGCTGAGGCCCCACAGCCGGACATTCCGCTTTTCTGCATCGTAGGACATGCGACATCCAACTATTTCCTTTGTCGATCATTTATACCACCATCTAACCCTGCCCCCCCCCGCCCCTTTGCATTCTGTTTTCTTAAAAAACAAAGCAGGTTGCTACAGATGCTTCTGCCAAAGGGAATGGCCATAGAATCATAGAATCAGAGAATAGTAGAGTTGGAAGGGGCCTCTTAAGGCCATCGAGTCCGACCTCCTGCTCAGTGCAGGAATCCACCCTAAAGCATCCCTGACAGAGGGTTGTCCAGCTGCCTCTTGAAGGCCTCTAGTGTAGGAGAGGCCACAACCTCCCTAGGTCACTGGTTCCATTGTCGTACTGCTCTAACAGTCAGGAAGTTTTTCCTGATGTCCAGCTGGAATCTGGCTTCCTTTAACTTAGGGTTACCATATGAAAAGGAGGACAGGGCTCCTGTATCTTTAAAAGTTGCATAGAGAAGGGAATTTCAGCAAGTGTCATTTGTATATATGGAGAACCTGGTGAAATTCCTGCTTCATCACAACAATTAAAGTGCAGGAGCTATACTAGAGTGACCAGATTTGAAAGAGGGCAGGGCACCCGCAGCTTTAACTGTTGTGATGAAGAGGAAATTTCACCAGGTTCTCCATATATACAAATGACACCTGCAGAAATTCCCTTTTCAACACAACTGTTAAAGATACAGGAGCCCTGTCCTCCTTTTCATATGGTCACCCTATTTAACTTGTGCCTGTTATTCCGTGTCCTGCACTCTGGGAGGATCGAGAAGAGATCCTGGCCCTCCTCTGTGTGACAACCTTTCAAGTATTTGAAGAGTGCTATCATGTCTCCCCTCCATCTTCTCTTCTCCAGGCTAAACATGCCCAGTTCTTTCAGTCTCTCCTCATAGGGCTTTGTTTCCAGACCTCTGATCATCCTGGTTGCCCTCCTCTGAACACGCCAATCGCCTCATTGCCTCCAGCTCTAAAAAAGCTCTGAGGAGTTATTCAAAAATCCACTTCTGGGCAACCAGGCAAGTTCGTCATGGCTGTGGCTCTCTAGGGCCCCAGGCCGGGTCCTATTGAACCTGGGTCCTTCTGCATGCAAAGCCTGCGAACGACCCCAGCGCTGCGGCCCCTGCGCCGCCCTGCCCTCACCCTCGGCGGTCCCTGGATGACAGCTTGGGAACAGCCAGACTGATCCAAGATGGGGCTGGCCGGGACAGTGGCGCACAGAGCACCAGGGAATGCCCAGGGGCAGCCAGCCAGCCGGGTTCCCTCCTGGGGTTTTGGGCTACATTTATCCATTTATGGCATTTCTGTACCGCCCAATAGCTGAATCTTTCTGGGCAGTTTACAGGAATTAAAAGCCAGAGTGCAGCATAATAAAAACGTAACTACAGCTACAGTTTTTGGCTACAACTCCCAGAAGCTGCAGCCAGAATGGCCGATGGTCAGAGGTGATGGTAGTTGCAGTCCAAAGGCACCGGGCTGCCTTCCCCTGGTCTAGGAGGGAGTTCTGGAAGGCCTGGAGCAATGTGGGCCTGGTTGGCCCTCTTCTTCCTGCTCTCCTTTCGGATTCCCAGAAGTTGCACCATCCCTGAGCAGTGAGTCAACAGTGCCGGCACTGGTGTGGTGCTGTGGCTGCTGCGGGTTATCAGGAACAGCCGCCACAGTTACTCTGGGCTGCCTTCCAAGCCCATCTTGGAAGGAAGCCGCCCGTGTTCCCCTAGAAATCACAGCCAAAGTCACCGAAAGGGTGTGCGGCGGCCGCATGCACACATGCACACATTGTGCCATAAAGCCACAGCATATTGTTAGGCGGTACAGAAGATACTCTGGGTTGGGGGAGAGACCCCTTCCCCCAAAACAGCCACTCAGCCCCCTCCCTTTGGGCTGGTGTGCCAACGCGGTCATCAGCAAGGCTGCTGGGCAGGGGCATTCCATGGAGACCCGAGGCATGCAGGGGCTGCTTGCAGCAGCAGCAGCTGAGGGGCAAGCAAAGGAGAGCAGCGGAATGAGGAAACCAATGAGCAGGGGACGGAGGGAGGGAGGGGCAGGCAAGCAGGGCACGCACACCGACTGGGCCCCCAGTAAGACACAACGCAAGGAGGCCAAGCACAGAGGGCGAGCCCCACACTGGGCAGGACAGGGGAAACCCAGGGCACCTCCTAGGAATGTGCCCATCCTGCTGCCTGGGCCTTTGCCACTGCCAGGTGTCCATCCCCTGCACATCTCCCCACATCTGACGGTGCCTGGGGCTGCTCCGTCAGCCAGGCTGGCCGCATAGAGGACTTCAGGAGACGACATGGAGGGGGCTCAGCCAACTCCATCCGGAGGCCACCCTCCCCGTCTCAAACGGTGCCCCCTGCTTGCAGGGCTGGGTCACTCCACACACGCAAGATCCAGAAGCCGCCGTCCACAGATGTGTAGAAGCCCGGCTGACAAACTTGCACCTGCTCCGTCGGAGCCTCTAAGCTGCGTAAATAGCTTAGAGGCGTCAACACTGTGTTTTCACAGGGACGGGTCCTTAGCAGGGGCCCAACCCTAACCCTACCCTTGACGCTGGCCTTGAGGCTACTAGTTGTAAAATTGGCCCTGCTTAACTTCACAACCTACAACAGACGGGTCTGAAACAGCCTGATTGGTAGCCAGTGCTAATCCAAAGAGATAAACATCACCACAGGCAAAATTGTAAACAGAAATCTATTTATTTTAGAAAATTTCAAAGTTAAAAGTAAACGATGGCCTGGTGAAAATAAATAACTCTTTGTGTAATGACAGGGAAAGAGAATGCAACGAAACTAGAAGGTTAATTAAAAGAAGTGTGATTGCCAAAGCGGATACCCTGAATTTAGCTAATAAGATAACAGCTTGACCTTCTAATGTTATGAATCCTCTTTATCCTCTCCTGCTTACTACTTGTGGTTTAAAACTAAAACAAAACAAAATACATCGAAATGTAACAATTAACTCACCCTTTTCATCTTCCTGCATGTTACTTGAATATAAAAGCTATGCTAAGGCATTGCTAAGTTCTTCTATGCACTTGGAAGAATTAAAGGTAGAAGAGAGAGTGAAAAGAAAACCCCCAAGAGTTGGAAATAACTAACTTCCATCTTCAGAAAGTCTAAGAACTTAAAGAGATCAATAGTTACCCAAATCCTTAGGTCTGTTGGTCCAGTGAAAATTAGAGGCGAAGCAGGCAAAAAGTCAAATGAGCGGCAGCCTGTGCTTTTATACACTTGTTCAGGTCAAAGGTGGGCCCTCAATGAGTGAGGAGACCGCCATCTTCCAATCACAAATGGGGCGGATAAGTGACTAGACCACCCATTCACAAGTTAGGTGTCCCTCCCTGCCCAAAATCTCCTGTGTTATGCCCACGTAGTTTTGGGAACATCTCTGGCATTACCATTAACGGGTTAATTTGAAGTTTACTAAAACATGGCTAAAAGTCTGCCATCTGGGCCTGTTATCTTGATTGACGAATTTATCCCGGGTACATCTTCTTTGAACTCACATTTGTCCTATTTGGTCATACCTGCCCAGACACCTCCTCCCAATTGCTGCTTGTGCTCAGTGCCCAACTAGCATCATAGAATCATAGAATCATAGAATAGCAGAGTTGGAAGGTTGTTGTAAACCGCCCAGAGAGCTTCGGCTGTGGGGCGGTATATAAATGTAATGAAATAAATAAATAAATAAATAAATACAAGGCCATCGAGTCCAACCCACTGCTCAATGCAGGAATCCACCCTAAAGCATCCCTGACAGAGGGTTGTCCAGCTGCCTCTTGAAGGCCTCTAGTGTGGGAGAGCCCACAACCTCCCTAGGCAACTGATTCCATTGTCGTATTATTATTATTATTATTATTATTATTATTTATTTATTTATTTATTTATTTATATAGCACCATCAATGTACATGGTGCTGTACAGAGTAAAACAGTAAATAGGAAGACTCTGTCGCATAGGCTTACATTCTAATAAAATCATAATGAAACAATAAGGAGGGGAAGAGAATGCAAACAGGCACAGGGTAGGGTAAGCAGGCACAGGGTAGGGTAAAACTAACAGTATAAAGTCGTACTGCTCTAACAGTCAGGAAGTTTTTCCTGATGTCCAGCTGGAATCTGGCTTCCTTTAACTTGAGCCCGTTATTCCATGTCCTGCACTCTGGGCAGATCGAGAAGAGATCCTGGCCCTCCTCTGTGCATCAAGTAAAGGGCGTCCTTTTATCAGCCGGCGCCCACCACAAGACGTCAAGGCAGGCGTCTGAGCAGGCTCCGTTCTTCTGTTCAGCTCGCTCAGACACTCTGCTGGCATATTGCGGCCTTGAACAAGCTCTGTGGAGCCATATGTAAAGCCCACTGCATTCCCCCCTTCTCGTCAAAGCCAGTCCTGCAAGATTTAAGCTAGAGTCTTAGTTAATTAAATAAAATCAATTAGCGTAGAATCCAAACTTCACGGTCTTCATACCCATGGCTCAGGGGTGTGAAATACAAGTCTGGGGTCTTTCAAATACGAGTCTCAGGTCATTCAGGGGATGTCTCCCCCAAACTGTCACTCCAATCATCCAACCACTCCAGATCAAATTAGCTCTCTTTAGTCCAATGAAGCCTCCTAAGAAAGACACGATTCAACCCTTTTAGTACCAGAGATTAACGCAGATTAACACTAATGGAAGGTGATGTTGTCTGGATCCCTCATAAAATTCCATCAAAGTGTGGCAGGGAGGTGGTGAAAAACCTCACCTGCAGCACTCCAAGAGCCGCTTCTGTTGCATGAGACCACACTGGAGAGACTGAGGGCGTCATCGCAATATTTGTTTTATTTACTAGCATCCTTTCAGAGCATCAGTGCAGGCAAATAGGCATCGTTAAATAGGTAGCAGCCGGGACCCCCTGCCCTGCATCACAGCCTCAGGGAAGGACCCTCCAGGCCCAGGTGCCTCACTGCCAGCCAACGCACAGGACTCCCCCCACCCCACCCCACTGCCCTGTGGCTTGCTTGGAGAACCACTGTGCGTGAGTCATTGTGCAACACAAGAGGGAAACGTGTACAACACATGATGCTGACAGATGGAACTCACGGACACAGGATGTGATTAACGCCAGGAATTAGCCTCAGTCTAATGCACTCAGGCATTTCCAGGAGTGACAATACGTTGTGGTTGTCGTGTTTCTCAAAACCTCCCACCTCCTTGGGAGACAATAAGGAGGCCTCCGAAGTAATCCACAGAGCTTTATTCAAACAATAAATGTCTCTTCCCACCTGAAGAGAGTCTAATCTCTTGGAACTTCCCCTAGGCAAAACTATGCAAATTAAGCGAGACAATGGTCCTTTTCAAGAAGAAGGGAAAGCCCTTTCCCAAGACGCATTAACGTCAGAGAGACTAGTTGTGATGAAGCTTCTGATGGGACGCCAGCCGGGCCAATTTTCTCTCGCCTTCCTTTAGCTCTGCCCGTTTTAGTCTGCGGCGTACTCTAGGATCGGCTAACCTCTCCATGCTCTCCCCTTCGGAAGAATATTGGCTTCCCACTGACTGTGTATTGTTTGCCCTTGAGCAGAGAAGCTCTGGAGAAGATTCACTCCCAGCTGGTGAAGAGCCCGTGAGAGCTTCCTCCCCCACTGGTATAGGCTGGCCTGTGTCTGACGCCGACTCCTCTACTTCAGAGTCTGATTCTGATTGATCACCTGAAACACCTTCTCCCAACCCAGGGGGAGCAGGGCTAGACATGACAGTGGTGTTGTCAAGTTTGGGCGAAGGGATTGGGCAGGCAAGGCAAAGGGAGCCTCCTGGGGTACTAGGTGATCTCAGAGAGGCCCGATGGAAGCCCCCCCATCTGGGGCTGCCAGAGCTGGAGGCTGGGCTGTGGTGGGGAGAGCAGCAAATGGTCATTTCTCTCCCCAGGTCCCTCACGTAGCAGGGCCCTTGGGGTCACCGAACAAGCAGGGTCTCCAGAGGCACCAGAGCAAAAGAGATCTGCCTTCCTCTGGAGCAGGGCTGGATCAGCTGCTGGGATCCAGGAGTTGCTGCATCCCATGGGATTCAATTTCTACAACACCTCCCCCCCCCCCCCGCAAGCACTGGCTGATCTGTGCTTTTTCCAGTGGCTGCCAACAAATCATTGCTTTGCCTTCCAAGGCTGCTTTCAGGGAAAACCTCCCCTTTAAAATAGTTAGAACACAAGCGCATAAGAGGAGCCCTGATGCTGGATCAGACCAAGGGTCCACCTCGTCCAGTATTCTGTTCACACAGGGGCCAACCAGCTGTCGACCAGGGACCCACAAGCAGGGCATGAGTGCAAGAGCACCCTCCCTCCATGTTCCCCAGCAACTGGTGTACAAATTAATATATTTTTAATTGTCATCCAAACAGCCACATTGAGTTAACAGAGCAGTGTGTGAGCATTCCGCACGTGGCTAGTGCTGCTAACCACAGAGAAACATGGTTAAACTAACCACAGAGCCCTCAATGTTGACTGAACGGGGCCAGTGTAAGGCCATAGCTAGACCTAAGGTTTATCCTGGGATCACCCAGGGTTCGCCCCTGCCTGAGCACTGGATCCCCTGTGTGTCACCTAGATGAACAGGTTTGACCCCAGGACGATCCAGGGATAAACCTTAGGACTAGCTATGGCCCAAGTCTCTTTTGGGGTGTTTCCAGAGAGAGGCCTCCAAATGTTTCCACCTTCCCCTCCATAAAGGGCCTCTGTGTGCGTGTAAAGAAAAAAGATAGAAACAGCCGCAGCGGTGAAATGTGGGAAGTTGACAAATGGAAGTGGACGATATCTGGACACCGACCCACACCCAAATTCAACTATCGCGGCAAGGGGGTTTGCACTGCAAAGCCTCAGCTGGAAGCAGCTTGGAATAGCATCATTTAGAAATCATAGAATCATAGAATAGCAGAGTTGGAAGGGGCCTACAAGGCCATGGAGTCCAACCCCCTGCTCAATGCAGGAATCCACCCTAAAGCATTCCCGACAGATGCTTGTCCAGCTGCCTCTTGAAGGCCTCTAGTGTGGGAGAGGCCACCACCTCCCTAGGGAACTGGTTCCATTGTCGTACTGCTCTAACAGTCAGGAAGTTTTTCCTGATGTCCAGCTGTTTTAGTTTCTTTCTTTGCTACTTATTTCTCCCATTCTCTAATGAAGAACTTGAGGCTTTAGATTTCCTGTAGAAAAGGAAATTTAGATTTGCTGGAGTGAGTGGTGGAAGCTGCCAGTAAGGGGATTAAGGACGTGTGTCCGCAGCTCAGGATGGGTGGCCTGCCATCCCTGACAAACGCCCACCATCTCTTACACTATTTTCATAACTTCCGTTTGAAATTGTGGGATTTTATAATGCACAAATTCCGTGTCTTTCTTTTGAAAACACTAACTTCTTATTCAGTACACTACATCCTCACTATCTAGGCTGCTGTAATGCCATTGCTATTCTTTTTGTTGAAAATTCTCCTTTATTTGAGGAAATTATTGGGATCACTCTACAAAATAGGTTTCTGTTTTAATATCACTTTATCTTCTCCTAACCTCTTCCCCAAAGAAACCAATATTTATCATCATACCATAGCAGGTTCATTAACCTATTATAAAATGTTGCACAGAGCCCTATATAGATTAAACTGAAGTCAAACTGCAAGTGGTTCTGTGCTCCTGCGTCCTCCAGCTGCCTCACTTCCAATTCTCAAAGCCCCTACTGTGAAGTAACGAGATAGAACTGGGCGTGTTTGGCTGCTGGTGACATTGCACCCTAACTCTCCAGGTGACGTCACCCAGCAGTGTCATGCAGATGTTAAGAATAGTGAGGGGATTAGATAGCTCCAGCAGAAGCCCACATGCCAAAGTCCATGGTCCCTAGCATCACCTTCTGTGACCTGCTCTCCAAAGCAGACCAGAGCCACTGCAAAGTACCTCTCTTCAAGCCCATCCTGGGCTAGATCTGCACCAAACAGGATGCAACACTTTGAAAACTGGGCATGTTTAGCCTGGAGAAGAGAAGATTGAGGGGAGACCTGAGAGCTCTTTTTAAATACTTAAAAGGTTGTCACACAGAGGAGGGCCAGGATCTCTTCTTGATCCTCCCAGAGTGCAGGACACGGAATAACGGGCTCAAGTTACAGGAAGCCAGATTCCAGATGGACCTCAGGAAAAACATTCTGACTGTTAGAGCAGTATGACAATGGAATCAGTTCCCTAGGGAGGTTGTGGGCTCTCCCACACTAGAGGCCTTCCAGAGGCAGCTGGACAGCCATCTGTCAGGGATGCTTTAGGGTGAATTCCTGCATTGAGCAGGGGGTTGGACTCGATGGCCTTGTAGGCCCCTTCCAACTCTGCTATTCTATGATTCTATGATTCTTTCCCTTAAGAAGAACTGCAAGTTCATCTCTCAACAAGGCACTGGTCATCGCTTTAGCCAGGCTTTAGCCAATCTAAAAAGATCGCCACATTCCAAGGGACATGGAAGGCTCGTCTCTCTAGGAATCTTTTCTACACCCTCAGGTTTCACAATCTGAAAGGTATCTATAGAGAACTGGCTAGACAGAGCTGTAGTGACCACAGGAATGGATCCTGTCATGACAATGGTTGGGAATAGATGCAAGGGATTTTATCTGTGAAGCATCTTCCAAATTCACCAGGGTGGGCGTCCAAAAGTTCTAAACTATTTTCGTCCTGGCCCAGGTCATAAAAAGTCTTTAGCCGTTTTGAGAAGCTCTGCTGAACAACACTGAGGGGACACAGTGGCAGCGGAGAAAGGTTTCAGGCCAGCGTTTCCCCATCCTTACCTGGGGCTTGTCTATACGGTGTGTTTATCCTGACTTAAATGTGCACATTCGCGTTTTTAAACACATGACATAGCTGTCCATTTGCCGTAGCGCTGGGTTTTAAACGCAATAATGCGCATCTTCGCATTCGTGATTTACCTCAACTTTAAGATCATGTTCGAGTTTGTAATGCATTATGGTTATGTGTCTTTGGGGGAGTTAAATCACATTTTGACATGTGGGCGGAGCTTTGAGGGTAGGACAACATGATTGGCCGATTTCCCACCAATTGGCTGCCTCATTCCTTCACGCCGGTTTTACTTTGAACTCGCTGATTCTGCGGAGCTCCGCAGAGAAAGCTACTTAAAAGAATTTTTTTTTAATTTATTGCATTTCTATATCATCCAATAGCAGAAGCTTTCTGGGCTGTTTACAAAAACAAAGAGGGGGAAACGGCCAGCCAGAGGAAGAAGGCATGTTCTGCTGCCTCTTTCCTTTCCCTCTGTAGCTTCGCTCCTTTCCCTCTGCTGCCTCATTCCTCCCCCCCCCCACTCCCGGTTTGTCTGTTATATGAATCTGCGGAGCTCTGCATATAAAATTTATAGCTTCACTCCTCTCTCCTCTGTAGCTTCGTATATGCGATAATGCGCATGTGCGCATTTATAACACACTGTAAAAAATGAATTCATGAAATAAATCGGTGTTGTTGCTGCAGTGTGACGCCCTTTACCTACATTCAAATCAATGAAAATTCGGGTTGATATTTAATGAGGAGCCATCCTGTTGTCGTATAGACGGGGGCCCAGAGATGTCAGAGATTGAACCTGGGATGCTCTGCATGTAAAGCAGGCGCTCTACCACCGAGCGATTCCATTGTTGCACTGCTCTAACAGTCAGGAAGTTTTTCCTGATGTCCAGCTGGAATCTGGCAGATTCCAGCTGGACATCAGGAAAAACTTCCTGACTGTTAGAGCAGTGCGACGATGGAATCAGTTACCTAGGGAGGTTGTGGGCTCTCCCACACTAGAGGCCTTCAAGAGGCAGCTGGAGAGCCATCTCTCAGGGATGCTTTAAGGTGGATTCCTGCATTGAGCAGGGGGTTGGACTCGATGGCCTTGTAGGCCCCTTCCAACTCTGCTATTCTATGATTCTATGATTCTATGACTTTCCCAAGCTTGCAGTCAATGCAAGGGAAAGGAAGGCAGTTCAAGAGCAGAGGGACCAAGAGGTTCGGCTCTCAGAGCAAAGCATCCTTTTTCACCTCGGTTCCAGCACTAGGCAGGAGCAGAGGAATGTGACTAAAGACCCCAGTCTCTTTCGGGTTAACACGAGAACCTAAGAAGGACACTGCTGGATTAGACCAAAGGTCCATCTAGTCTAGCATTCTGCTCTCTCGGTGACTAACTGATGCCACAAGCAGGACAGCAGGGCAGGAACGCAAGGGTACCCACCAGCAACTGGTGTTCAGGGGCATACAGAACCGTCATGGCTGCTAGCCATTAATAGCTTTTGTTGTTTATTCGTTCAGTCACTTCTGACTCTTTGTGACTTCATGGACCAGCCCACACCAGAGCTTTCTGTTGGCCGTCGCCACCCCTAGCTCCCCCAAGGTCAAGTCTGTCACCTCCAGAATATCATCCCTCCATCTTGCCCTTGGTCGGCCCCTCTTCCGTTTGCCTTCCACTTTCCCTAGCATCAGCCTCTTCTCCAGGGTATCCTGTCTTCTCATTATGTGGCCAAAGTACTTCAGTTTTGCCTTTAGTATCATTCCCTCAAGTGAGCGGTCTGGCTTTATTTCCTGGAGTATGGACTGGTTTGATCTTCTTGCGGTCCAAGGCACTCTCAGAATTCCCCTCCAACACCACAGTTCAAAAGCATCTATCTTCCTTCGCTCAGCTTTCCTTATGGTCCAGCTCTCGCAGCCATAGGTTACTACGGGGAATACCATTGCTTTAATTATGCGGACCTTTGTTGTCAGTGTGGTGTCTCTGCTCTTAACTATTTTATCAAGATTTGTCATTGCTCTCCTCTCAAGAAGTAAATGTCTTCTGATTTCCTGGCTGCAGTCAGCGTCTGCAGTAATACAAAGTCCAGAAATACAAAGTCTGTCACTGCCTCCACGTTCTCCCTCTATTTGCCAGTTATCAATCAAGCAGGTTGCCATAATCTTGGCTTTTTTGAGGTTTAACTGCAACCCAGCTTTTGCACTTTCTTCTTTCTCCTTCGTCATAAGGCTCCTTAGCTCCTCCTCGCTTTCAGCCATTCAGGTTCTTTAGGAAAAATACCATATCTTGAACATTAAATGCCAAACGTGTTTGCATTTTATCGTTGTCGTTGTCTGCCACGTTAACTCGGTGTTCGTTAACTGTTAACCTTACCCCAACAGCTAATATTTCAGTACACCTGTTTAATAGGTGTGATATGGCTGCAAGAAAGGTAAATGCTATTTTGGGCTGCATTAATAGAAGTATAGCTTCCAAATCATGTGAGGTACTGGTTCCTCTCTATTCGGCCCTGGTTAGGCCTCATCTAGAGTATTGCGTCCAGTTCTGGGCTCCACAATCTAAGAAGGACACAGACAAGCTGGAGCATGTTCAGAGGAGGGCAACCAGGATGATCAGGGGTCTGGAAACAAAGCCCCATGAAGAGAGACTGAAAGAACTGGGCATGTTTAGCCTGGAGAAGATAAGATTGAGGGGAGGCATGATAGCACTCTTCAAATACTTAAAAGGTTGTCATACAGAGGAGGGCCAGGATCTCTTCTCGATCCTCCCAGAGTGCAGAACACGGAATAACGGGCTCAAGTTAAAGGAAGCCAGATTCTGGCTGGAAATCAGGAAAAACTTCCTGACTGTTAGAGCAGTACGACAATGAAACCAGTTACCTAGGGAGGTGGTAGGCTCTCCCACACTAGAGGCCTTCAAGAGGCAGCTGGACAACCATCTGTCCGGGATGCTTTAGGGTGGATTCCTGCATTGAGCAGGGGGTTGGACTCGGTGACCTTGTAGGCCCCTTCCAACTCTGCTATTCTATGATTCTATGAATAGTAAAACAGTGGTGAAAGTAAACATCCTTGTCTTGATAGTTCCCTGTTTATTACTGTTCTTGTTGTCAGTAACTGGCCAGAAATAGGGAGCTGTATGAAATGTCCTTCATAAATGGCCAACCTATCCTATCAAAAGCCTCTTGTCATCAGTAAAATGCAACACATTTCATTCTGTGCCAAATACGTTATATTGGTTACTTTTTAAACATTGAAATCTTCACCCTGACTTGGGCAGCCCAGTTTCCTTTCTATAAATCCTCTCTGCTAAAATCTGGCCGTCAACATTCAGTGCGGACGTTGTTCGATGTGATTTTTCCATCGAGGTAGTGAAGATGCCCTGTTCTGGTTCATCTACTTCAAGGTGGCTTATTAGAGAGTGAAATTAGGCCGTGCAATGAGAGGTTCCTCCAGGACATTTTGCAATCCATTTCCTCCACTCCCAAAGTGGCTCCACCCAGGCTGGTCCTTATATCTTGGCGTGGCTCAGTCGACGTGGGCACATGCGGCTCCCTCTCAGCACCACCATGAAGCCCGGAGGCCTCTCGCTCCTGCTGGGCTCCTTTGTCCTCTGCACGGGGCTGCTGGCGGCGCCAGCCGACAGTGAGTAGAGGCAGCGGCTGTGCTGGGGTTCACGGTCGGGGGCTACGGGGCAGGTGCCAGCCACGCAGGGCCCCCAACGGGACCTTTCTCGCTCTTCCCAACCGCCATGGGCGTGAGGGGGGTTGAATGCGCATGGTGGTCCCAGGACAGATCACCTGCCCTGCTTACTTGTGAGGAGGGATGGGAAGGAAGGGCAGCAGGAGGGGCCTGCGGAACTCATGGCAAATGCTCTGCTTCTAGAACAAGGCAGCTAAGCAAAGGAATTGCCAATGGCCGGACCTTTTCCCACCAAGCTGCAGGGGAAAGCCTTCCTGGCCTGGATCATGGGGGAAGTTTCCCTTGCAGAACGCCTGCATCATGGTCTTGGCCTGCAGAAATCCCAGGACCCCTCCCTGATGAGGCCAGAGCATGATGAGGGAAACTGGGCCAGGGGCATAGATTGGTGAGGGGGGGGGCGTGTTGAGGAGTCCAGAGAGGCAAAGGCCCCGGGCGGGGAGCAGAGGCCTTTCTCCAGCCAGGAAGGGGCCTTGTGTGCCCCCCACCCCACCCCCAGTGCAGACCTGCACGTCCCTGCGCCAGAGGAGCTGCACCCAGGACCCCTGGCCACGCGCAGGGCTTTGCAGAGCCTTCTGGGGCTGGCGGTGGCTCAGGGCTCCGTTTCGGCTGAGCAGCTGCTTCCCTGGCGCCTGCTGTTGGGCTCCTCGCAGGGGCTGGGGTGGGCGGCTTTGGGGCTCCCCGCGCCAGGCTGCCTTCCGCTCGGGTGGGATGGAGCAGCCCCATGGCTGGGGTCCTTTGAGCGGCCTTGTTCGCGCTCGCTTTTTTCTTCTGCTCTTGGGTGTGCTGAAACTCGGATCGATATGCTGCTGAGGTGCTAGTTGCTCAATTCATTTCCCTAATTGCTCAGACAATAAAGGTGCAGTTGCAAATTAACCATGGCATTGTAGGTAAACAAGCAGCGTGCCTGCAGCGCACGCCTGGGGTGTAGCTGCCCTTTGGGCGTGGGCTGTGGGGCTCCCTGGGCAAAGAGGGAGGAAAGCAGGAAGGGGAGCAGATGGAGAACCCTCTGTCAGGGATGCTGTAGGGTGGATTCCTGCATTGAGCAGGGGGTTGGACTTGATGGCCTCGTAGGCCCCTCCCAACTCTACTATTCTATGTTTCTATGAATTGGGGGGTTCTGGTCATCCCTGCAGGCCAGCCACGTGGCTCTTGCCCCTCACGTTAGCGCCTCTCCAGCCCCCTTTAAACCATAGAATCATAGAATAGCAGAGTTGGAAGGGGCCTACAAGGCCATCGAGTCCAACCCCCTGCTCAATGCAGGAATCCACCCTAAAGCATCCCTGTCACATGGTTGTCCAGCTGCCTCTTGAATGCCTCTAGTGTGGGAGAGCCCACAACCTCCCTAGGTCACTGATTCCAAGCCCCTGGTGGCTCTAGGGAGCCCTTTCCCACACCTCTGGCATCCGGTGCTCCGGCTGGTTGCCTGGCACCCTCCACGGTTGGGCCGGCCCAGGGTGGAATCCGGCTGTCCTGTCCTCTTCGCAATCCGTGGATTCTTCCTGACAATTACAAATCACTTGTTTGATTTTTTCCCTCTCAGTTCATTGGGTACAGTTTGATTATATGAAATAAAACATACATTCTAGTTCACCAGCTCCCTCCCCTTTCCCCCTGAAACTTCATACAACGAATTAGACTCGCAGAGTTACTTAGGGAGTCAGAAAAAAGCAGAAAAAGAGCTCTTAAAAGGGAAGGACTCTAGCCGGAGGCAGGCTAGTGATGGCCAACTTCATAGCCATGGCCACCAAGCTGGATGTCTTTAAAAAGGGGATCAGGGCAAATTTATGGCGGATAAAGCTGTCAATGGCTACCAGTCCTGATGGCTAGATGCTCCCTCCAGTGTCATAGGGAACATGCCTCTTTATGCCAGTTGCTGGGGGAACATGGGTGTGAGGGTGTTGTTGCACCCACGACTTACTTGTGGGTTTCTCATGGGCATCTGGGTGGCCCCTATGGGCACAGAATGGTGGACTAGACAGGCCTTGGGCCTGATCCAGGCCGGGCCTCCTTCTGCTCTTATGGTTCATGGTTTGTGGCTGCCAAATTGGAGTCCCTTCCCAGAAGGTGGTCTCTGGAGAGCGGAGGCAAAGCCCTCATGCTCTGCGCATAGAGTCCCAAGCGGGAAGAGATGCATTGCCTGCAGGCTCTGAGAGGAAGGACCTCAGAACCCAGGTGACCTCGAGCCAATCCCGACGTGCTTCCCACGGGCCCTTATTGGGCCTCTGGGAGAAGGAGAAGGGTCCACGTACTCTCCGCTGCGCTCTCTCAGAGCAAACGCCAAAGGGAATGGCGCCATTTGTCACACGGCCGGGATGACGCATTAGTCGCCCATCCATTGCACATCAGGCGGACTTTGCTGTTGCAGGCCGGGTGGCAGACACAGGAGGAAAAGAGGGCGCCACTTTGGCCCACAACTAGTGTAATGTCTCAGGTTCACACTCATGCCTCAGAGACAGGCATTACACCAGAATCAGGCAAAACCCACATCGAATACCACAAAATTCCACACCTCACATCAAACCAGGAGAAGATGCCATTTTACGTGTAGCGGTGGCTTCGTTTTACTGGACAAGAAGCTCAAGAGAGCAGATCTCTCTACTCAGGGCTGGCGCAAGGCATCGCGTTGCCTGAGGCGGGAGGACAACCCCCCCTCAGTCCTCCCCCCCTTTCGTTGTTGTTGTTGACCTGTGCGGTCTCACCCATCCGCATCCCACTCTGAGGTGGCCATGGAGACCACGTGTGCCTTGTCAGCAGCAAATACTGTGTAAAATGGCTTTCAACTTTAAACGTCGAGGTAACTTTCAACAGTATTTGCTGTCGTTACAGCAAGGCGACTGGCCCTGGTGGTTGCCAAGGGCACCTTGCCCACAATGCCTTGCTCTGAGGAAGGACCGCTCAGCCCGAGGCATGCTGTGATGGGCTGGGAAGCAGTGGCGGCGGCGGCGGCAGCTGCCGCCACCGCCACCACAGCCAGCTGGGGAAATGCAGCCAACAGATAGGGGGGCTGCACGTCACCCCCTCCCCCTCCTGACCCCCCACCAGAGACCTGTGGCTGGCCCCCGTGTGTGAGAAGGCCACCCTGCTCCCTCAGAGCAGCGGGTGGGGCGCCATCGCCACCTGCGAGGGAAACACGGCCGGTAGCGATGGTGGCGGCGGCTGATCCTCTGGGCGGCGGAGGGCCTGGGCGTGATCTCCCGCCCCTCCCGATCCACTGCCTGAGCCCCACGGCTCAGCGTGTCTTATGGGAGGGCCAGCTCTGCCACCACTCATTCAGCTGAACCGAGCCTGAGTCAAGATCAGCCTGGCTGTGGGAGACGGCACCCAGGGCGCAACCTTTTCGGCCCCAAGGGTCACATCCAACGTAAGCTGTGGGCGAGAGCGGGGCAGGTAGAGGTGCACATGTCCGCACGCACATGCACCCTCCCCCTCCACACACACATCTGAGGGTCCAGGAATAGGGAGGTTAAAAACCTTCCCTCCCTGCTGAGATCTAGGCACGGCTGGGCTGGGCTGGGTGTGGGTCTGCTCCTCCCATCCCACAGTGATCGCCACCCACGACCGTTGTTTCCCCATCAGTGTTAGCAGCAGGAAAACAGCAGCCTCACAGCCAGCCAGCCCAACCCCCAGTTCAGAAGCTGGGCTGGGTGAAGAGCGGGTGGGGCTGTTGGGGGGCTGCGCAGGGCGTGGCCAAGGGGGCTGCAGGTGGTGTCCCCTGGGTGTGTTGCGCTTTATTCCAGTGACCAGAACTCTGGCCACGAACTTGTATTACCCAGACGAAGCCCAGAGCTGAGAACTGGGGCAGGCACACACAAGGGGGCGGGGGACAGCTGCAGTGGGCAGAGAGGAGCTTGACCTCCTGTGCCTTGGGTTCCCTCTTCCACGTGCAGGAATCGCTGGAGCGCCATCCCTGCCCCCTGGCAATGGCACGATGAGTGAAGCCACGTCTGAGCAGGAAGAAGACGCAGCGATGACGTTTTTACGTGGACTGATAAACCACACCGAAGTGGCCACGGTCCCTGAAAAGCCCACCTCTGATGAAATGCCGGCGTACGGCGGGAGCACCAGAAGGGCCAACGCTGCGCACGGAGCCAATGGCGAAGACACGTCTCGGAACGAGACAACGGCTGGGGGGAAGCAGGAAGTGGGTGAAAAGCCGTACTTGGACATTGAGGTTGACGTGCCGGCAACTGACGGAGGGGCGGCAACCCGCAAAAACCTCCGTGAAGAACCGGATGACGACGACGACGATGACGATGAAGACGACGAGAGCGATAATGAGTACGACGATGACTATCATGACTATGATGATGACGACGACGACGATGATGTATATGACGACGACAGCGATGACAGTGGTGGTAATGGTGGTGGATAACGGGAGCAATGGCAGAGCTGATGCTACTTCTGAATTGTGGATGGAGCCGGTCCCCCTCCAACGCTTATGCGTATCATGATGCATGGGGTCATGATGGCCCCGAACCCTTGGCCCCAAATTTGGAGGATGCCAGAGGTGGGCTTTCCGAGGCCGGCGGTGGCTCCAACGATGGGGAGCCCTGAGCCACAGCCCAGGAAGCCTCTTGCTAAAATAGGGTCCTTTTGAGATGTTTCGGAGGAAGGAGACGCAGGGAAACCGGGTGGCCGTGAGCACCTTCAGGGCCTGCTGTGTCACCCTCTGGAGCCTTGGAGGGGGGGTGGCTGTGGCGCCCCCGAGACCCCACCTCTTGTGACAATGGATTCCTGCCTTGAGCAGGGAGTTGGACTCGATGGCCTTGTAGGCCCCTTGCAACTCTGCTATTCTACGATTCTACGAAGGACTCCCGCTCTTTGACCAGCTTGACAAGGGTCTTTGCTGTCCTCTACCTCAGGGGGTGATATTTTCCCATGGATGAATCCATCAGTGTTTCTTTGCCCTGATCATAGAATCCTAGAATCCAAGAATAGCAGAGTTGGAAGGGGCCTACAAGTCCATCGAGTCCAACCACCTCCTCAATGCAGGAATCCACCCTAAAGCATCCCTGACAGAGGGTTGTCCAGCTGCCTCTTGAAAGCCTCTAGGGTGGGAGAGCCCACCACCTCCCTAGGTAACGGGTTCCATTGTTGTACTGCTCTAACAGTCAGGAAGTTTTTCCTGATGTCCAGCCGGAATCTGGCTTCCTTTAACGAGCCCATTATTCCATGTCCTGCACTCTGGGAGGATCGAGAAGAGATCCTGGCCCTCCTCTGTGGGACAACCTTTTAAGTATTTGAAGAGTGCTCTCATGTCTCCCCTCCATCTTCTCTTCTCCAGGCTAGACATGCCCAGTTCTTTCAGTCTCTCCTCATAGGGCTTTGTTTCCAGACTCCTGATCATCCTGGTTGCCCTCCTCTGAACACGCTCCAGCTTCTCTGCGTCCTTCTTGTATTGTGATCCCTCTTGAAATCAGGGGGAGGTGGAAACGCTTCCCTGCCCACCCCACCCCACCCCACCCCACCCCACCCCACCCCACAAAGTGGGCTGAAGTGTCTGCATGGGTTTTCTTCCCTAGTCTTTGGAATGGCTCCTAGGGCACATTGTGCAGCAGATAACCACCAGGGGGCAGCATTGTCAAGCCCCTGCATCTCCTTACCAATAATTTTAAAAACTTTTGCAGTTGTCCTTAAAAAAAAAAAAAAAAAGCCCGGAGGCTTCCATACTCATCCCCCCCCCCCCCCCCAGTCCTTTATTTGCACAATTCACTCACTTATTTGTATCAGAAAATCTAGATGACTTTCCTCACCGGTGGGTGCATTTCATGTATTCTTTGTAGTCCTCTTGCTCTTTTGAGTGCTAATTGTAGCCGTTTTAGACCTGACATTGCCAGCTGAAGTTGTCCAGCGCAAGAGAGAGAGAGAGAGAGAGAGAGTCTAAAGCAACACACCTACGCTGGCTGGATTTGGAAACCTCCTTTTCTGCTGTTAGAGGAGGAAGAGCAGAATTCTGTTGCATCCAGCTGGAGCTGCAGCTGTCTGCATGCAGCTGAATTGCTCTCTTGCTTTGGGCTTGGGGTTAGGGTGGTGATGACGGAGACAATTTAGTCAGGTTTGCTTCTGATGCACCGGGAAGGAGGATTCTGCGTTGTCTGGGGACCTTGCTTGCTGTTCTCTTTATTTCAGTGTGACCACGAAGACGTCAAGTAAAAATGGAGTTCACTCGAAATATTGCTATCTAGTATTGTACAGTCGTTCTACTTTCTGTCTGCATCGTGATACCAGCTTGTACCATGTAATATTGTGGTGGGCGGCGGGGGGGGGGGGGCAGGGGAGATCCACAATTTAGATGCTGTAGCTCATCAATAAAGATTGTGTACCTGGCAATTCCAAAAGCATTTCTTGGGGAGTAATAGTAAACCAGCGTCTATTGAGCTCAGCCACAATTTGAAATGTAGCAGGCAGGCAGCTATGGTGAAGAGTTGTAGTTGAAGCTGCCTGTGTCCCAACCTGCAATATGGGCACCAGGTCTGCTGCAGATGGAAATACACTGCTGCTGCTCTGAGGAGGCGTTCCCTGAATCTTGTGCCGACTCAGCTCAGGAGAGGAGGGAACAAACAAAAAACACAGGCATGCACAGAGTGTAATTCAAAGCCTGTCTCAGCCGCTAGTCAGTTCAGGAGGGCAGCCCGTTAGGAGACAGAGGCAGTTGATGAGGTCACGATGGTCCGGGCAAACCCTCAGCACCCCCACAGCAGCCACAGGGATGCTGCAGCACCCTTGCGCTCCTGGCCACAGCAGGGCACTTCCTAGGCCATGGGGTTGGGAAGTGGGGGACCAGGGTTAAAGCCGCAGGAAGTGGAAGGGGGGGGGGAATGCCCTGCCACTCAGGAGAAAGGAAGGCATGCCAGGGGCAAAGGAGGGGGAGCAGCCAGGATTCACCCCCACCCCCACTGCAACACCACAGAGCACCTCCCTAAGCAGTTGGCCATAGAAACAGGAGGGAATCAAACACTCCATGGGGCAATTCCCCCCTCCCTCACCAAAAACCTCCAGTCAGTATGAAGAGTACGAGGAATGCAGCAGGAGCCCTGGCCTGGAGGAGGGGGCAGGGATGTGTTATGCGCACCCCACATTAAGCCAGTGGGGAGAGCTCCCACACCCACTCAGACAGGCCTGAGCGAACCAGGAGGCGTCCAGCACGGGGCCACCTTCCCCCTCCCCCCCCTGGCCTTCCGCTGGGAAATCCATCCAGACCTCCCCTCTGGCTACTTGACAGGCTCCTATCCCAGCAGGCCTTAAGGCCCTTCTCACCACCATCCCCCCCTTCCGCCTTACACTCCCTGGCAACAGCACCCATCCCACTTCTGCGCCCTGAGATGCCCCCCCCCCCCAGTCCAGGGAACCTGAGTGAGCAGGGAGAGGGGTCCCCCCCCTGATTCCGATAAAGCCAGATCACACTACGGGGGCGGTGGGATCCCTGGCTGTCTACCACTCCCAGGCACAGCAACAAAACAGCAGGTACAGCAACATCAAAGCCTTTATTGAACCGCATCCAGGATGGAGAAGATCCAGCCAGGAAAGGATCCATGTATTGTTTGCCAAGCAGTCAGCCCAGCAGGGCTCCTGTGCCTTCGCTCAGTGGCCTTATGGTCAGCAGGGAACATAAGAACAGCAGAAGAGCCCTGATGATGGATCAGACCGAGGGTCCATCTAGTCCAGCACTCTGTTCACACAGGGGCCAACCAGCCGTCGGCCGGGGATGAACAAGCAGGACCCGGTGCAACAGCACTCTCCCACCCATGTTCCCCAGCAACTGGTGCACACAGGTTTACTGCCTGTGATACTGGAGGCAGCACACAACCATCAGGGCTAGTAGCCATGGATAGCCTTCTCCTCCAGGAATTGACCCAACTCCCTTTTAAAGCCATCCAAATTGGTGGCCGTCACTACATCTTGTGGTAGTGAGTTCCATAATTTTACTATGCGCTGTGTGAAGAGGTCCTTCCTTTTATTTGTCCTGGATCTCCCACCAATCAGCTTCATGGGAAGATCCCCTTGGGTTTTGGGAGAGGGAGAAGAATGCCCCCCTGTCCACATTCTCCACACTAGGCATAATTTTGTCCACCTCTATCATGTCTCCCCTCAGCCTCCTTTCCCCCCCCCCCCCCAAGCTAAACAATCCCAGTTGTTGCAACCTTCCCTCATAGGGGAGATGCTCCAGCCTCTTAAACATTTCAGTTGCCCTTTTCTGCACTTTTTCCAGCTCTATAATATCCTTTTTCGGTGTGGTGACCAGAACTGTACACAGTATTCTAAGTGTGGTCACGCCATAGATTTGTATAAAGGCAGTATAATACTGGCAGTTTTGCAGCTCCATCACACCAGTCATGCCAGGTTTGCGGTTCTGCAGCGTTGCCCTCAGATGACGTCTTGCCTGTCCTGCAAGCATCCTGCCTCTTCCCCTCTCTTTTTCGTGTTTTAGAGCAGGGAAAGTCTGGATTACTTCCCCCCTAACGGAATTAAAGCGCCCTTCAGCCCCCTATGTAGTGCCATTGTCTCGCTATTGCCTTTGTTTGAGGAGTGTGCTTTGAAGTGAGAGCTTGCTGATGAAAGAGCAGTGCCGGGAGGTTCACCTCCTCCACGCACATGTCGAACTAACGGGCTTGTGCTGAGCCGGTCTAACATACTTTTGCTGCTCCAACCCCACCCTCCTTGCCCGCAACTCCCTCATTTTTAAAGATAAAGAGATGAAACATGGGACCGTGAGAGCGCTTATGTAGGGCTTTAGGCATGCCAAGTTTGAATCAGATTGGTTCATTCCTTGAGTTTTAAGGATTTTTAAATTCCCCCTCCCCTAAATCATCCCTTCACATTAACACACCAGTTCTGTGCAGGGTTGGTTCTAAGCAGAATTGCAGCTGTGTGTGTTTAATGGCGCTTGTTTATTGCTTGATTCCCTTACTCAAATCCCATTGATTTCAACAGCATTTACATCCAAGTCATACTAAAATCCGATGCATGCTTACCTTTGGCTATTGGGCGGTATAAAAATGTAATAAATAAATGAAATAAATAAAAATTTGCGTAAACCCCGTTGAACAGAGAGAGACTTACTTCTGAGTAAACATGTATAGAACTGACTTTTTTTTAAAAAAGCCTAAAACAGCAAACTGTAAAAAGGTGCTCTGCAACCCTATGCTTACTTCTGAGGTCTTACTTACGTTTACTCAGAAGTAAGCCTCCCTCTGTTCAATGGGGTTGACTCAAAGGTAAGCACACATGGGATTTTAGTATGACTTGAATATAAATGCAATGAGTAAGGCAACCAGCAGACCTTAAAATACAGATGAACTTGGAGACGCACAGCTTCGCATGGTCAAAGGAAATGAAAATCGATCCTTCGCACTGGTGGGCTATCAGGAAAAGGCTTTCAAGGGGGGTGGGAATTAAAAAACCCTACGCAAAGGTAAGCTCCTCTTTGCCACCTGCATGCTCTGCTGGAGCTTTCCCTCAGCCTCCAGCTGGCCCTTGGGGTACGTGGGAATCGGGTGGAGGGACTGCAGTCAGGGCCGGCGCTGCCATAGAGGCCAGTCAGGCGACCGCCTAGAGCACCAAGGTAAGGGAGGCGCCGAACGCTGCGCCCGGAAGTTGCCCTCTCACTCCCAGAGCCGCTCTAGCCGAGTGAGGGCAGCTTCTGGGCGCGCCGTTCTGAAGCCGCCCTTCCACCCCGCCCCCACCCAAGTGTCCTGGCTTGGCTGGGGTGGGGGTGGGGGCGGACGGACAGCTCCATGTTCTGGCATCCGCCACACATTCTGACTTCGAGTGAGGGAAAGGTAACGAGGCCTCCATCCCCACCTGTCTCCTCCTACCGGGGGCGGGGGGTACGCTGGGGTGTAGGGGGTGTGAAAGCAGCTCACCTTGCCTAGGGCACAAAATAGCCTGGCATCGGCCCTGACTGTAGTGGTTGTGATAGAGCCCCCCCCTCCTGCCCCCTTAGGGCTGCTAGTGAAATACTCCGCTGGGAACCACTGAGCACTGCCCCATGTGGTGGAGCGCATAACTGCAGCCTCTCAGGAACTACGTGCAGCTTCCCCTTGTGGCGAATCACTGAACTGCAGGAGGCAGCTTCTCTGCCAAGACTGACTCCGCCCACCCTCACTGGCCATTGGATCCTTCTGGGCAGGAAGCAGTATAAAAGGGCTTCCTGTGACAGCTCAGCTGTGCTTCAGCTGCAAGGTCCACTCAGGGGTCTGGAAACAAAGCCCTATGAAGAGAGACTGAAAGAACTGGGCCTGTTTAGCCTGAAGAAGAGAAGATTGAGGGGAGACATGAGAGCACTCTTCAAATACTTGAAAGGTTGTCACACATAGGAGGGCCAGGATCTCTTCTCGATCCTCCCAGAGTGCAGGACACGGAATAACGGGCTCAACCCATGGGGCCCCCTCACCCTTTGGAAGAGAGTGAGTTGCTTGCATGTAACGATGTGTTCATCTCTAAGATTTAGATGGCCTACAAGGACCCCTCCGACTCTAAGGTGATGCCCCCTCCAGCTGCACTGCATACACCACTGATCTGGGGGCTATGGCAGCCAGTGAGTGGGTGGGCGACTAGCAGGGCTGTGACTGAAGCACCTTTGCCCCCATCAGCTCCTACGGCTGCCTGGCAATGCTCCCCGGCCTCTGGAGGGAAGTGGCTGTGACCATATTTTGGAAACTAAAAAGGAGGACAACATGGTCGCCCCCAAGGGGGCGTGTCCAGTACCAAGGGGGCGTGCCCACCCGAACATAGCCTTGGTCACATGTCTGATTTTACAGCACACATTTAAGACAAATCTGTTCTACATAACATCTTAATGTTAAAATCACTGAAATAAAGAATAAGTGAGAGATTCAATGTATCTGAAATTAACTTCACTCACTCCTACTTTTGTAGGTTTTGCTGTACTTTGAAGTTTTTGCTCTACTCTGTGTGTTACATTCTCCCCTTCCCTCAAATATCTTTTCTGTCTGTATCTTCACTCATTGCAAGCTGCTGTTGTTGTTAACAGGGTTTGCTACTGGCCCCAGATCTGTTTCAAATTTGGTATGGCTAAAGCTCTACCTAAATCTTATCATGATACAAAGTTTCATCTCTTTATCTTTAAAAATGATGACTTAAAAAATAATAATTTTAATACCTCAATTTTTAAAAACATCCTAAAAAATCAATGGATGAACGGATCTGTTTCAAATTTGGTGTGGCTAAAACTCTACCTAAATCCTTTCATGGTGCAAAGTTTCATCTCTTTATCTTTAAAAATGATGACTTAAAAAATAATAATTTTAATACCTCAATTTTTAAAAACATCCTAAAAAAATCAATGGATGAATGGATCTGTTTCAAATTTGGTATGACTAAACCCCTTCCTAAGAGCTACCATTGTGCCAAGTTTCATGTCTTTATCTTAAAAAATGACGGAGTTATAAGCATTTTGTTAATTCCCATTAGAGCTGCTCTCTGAAAAAAAAAATCCGGATTTCCCTCCCCCTCCTGGATTTGCCACCCAAAACCCGGACAAATCCGGGCAAATCCGGGCATATGGTCACCCTAAACATAAACACCTCCCTCCACGTTTCCTCGGTATGTTGCATCTTTTGTAGTTTAATTGTAGGCTGCTTTGGGAGAGAATCTTGGCTGAAAAGCAGGACGGAAACTTAACAGCTAGAAAGAAATGGAATAAAATAATACTGGAAAAGGGTTGAATCTCTTTGTAGTTCATGGCTTGGAAAAAAAAAGCTGCTTAGTACTGGACAGGGAAATCATATGAGATCAGTAAATACACTGGCTCTGGGGGGAGATGAGTTGGAGTTTAGCAGCTTGGCTTGGAGATTCAGCATGCGTGATTCATTGTGAAACAGCACATGTCACTGGCATTTGGAACTCATGGGCACAGGATGTGATTAAAGCCAGGAATTCGCCTCAATCTGAAAAGCCGAGAAGGCATTTCCAGGAACGAGCATACTTTGTGGTGTTGTCACGTTTGGGGGAAGGGATTGGGTGGGCCAGGCAAACGGGAGCCTCCTGGGGTACTAGGTGATCCCAGAGAGGCCCGATGGAAGCCCCCCCCCCCATCTGGGGCTGCCAGAGATGGAGGCTGGGCTGTGGTGGGGAGAGCAGCAAGGGGTCATCCTCTCCCCAGGTCCCTCACGTAGCAGGGCCTTGGGGTCACTGAACAAGCATGGTCTCCAGAGGCACCAGAGCAAAAGAGGTCTGCCTTCCTCTGGAGCAGGGCTGGATCAGCTGCTGGGATCCAGGAGTTGCTGCATCCCATGGGCTCCAGGCTGATCCCATTGGCTGCTGGAAAATCTTTTCTTTATCTTCTGAGAACAGAACTCGTGCTGAAGCTGGCTGTGTAGGTGGAAAACAGTCCGAGGAAGCTTAGTAGGGAAAGGAATCAGGTTGGCTTGCGGGCGGCACCTGTAATTTGTTTCCTCCGTTCCCAAAGTGGCTCCACCCAGGCTGGTCCTTATATCTTGGCGTGGCTCAGTCGTGGGCACATGCGGCTCCCTCTCAGCACCACCATGAAGCCCGGAGGCCTCTCGCTCCTGCTGGGCTCCTTTGTCCTCTGCACGGGGCTGCTGGCAGCGCCAGCCGACAGTGAGTAGAGGCAGCGGCTGTGCTGGGGTTCACGGTCGGGGGCTACGGGGCAGGTGCCAGCCACACAGGGCCCCCAACGGGACCTTTCTCGCTCTTCCCAACCGCCATGGGCATGAGGGGGGTTGAATGCGCATGGTGGTCCCAGGACAGATCACCTGCCCTGCTTACTTGTGAGGAGGGATGGGAAGGAAGGGCAGCAGGAGGGGCCTGCGGAACTCATGGCAAATGCTCTGCTTCTAGAACAAGGCAGCTAAGCAAAGGAATTGCCAATGGCCGGACCTTTTTCCCACCAAGCTGCAGGGGAAAGCCTTCCTGGCCTGGATCATGGGGGAAGTTTCCCTTGCAGAACGCCTGCATCATGGCCTTGGCCTGCGGAAGGCCCAGGACCCCTCCCTGATGAGGCCAGAGCGTGATGAGGGAGACTGGGCCAGGGGCATAGACTGGGGAAGGGGTATGTGTTGAGGAGTCCAGAGAGGCAAAGGCCCTGGGCGGGGAGCAGAGGCCTTTCTCCAGCCAGGACGGGGCCTCGTGTGCCCCCCACCCCACCCCCAGTGCAGACCTGCACGTCCCAGCGCCAGAGGAGCTGCACCCAGGACCCCTGGCCACGCGCAGGGCTTTGCAGAGCCTTCTGGGGCTGGCGGTGGCGCAGGGCTCCGTTTCGGCTGAGCAGCTGCTTCCTTGCCACCTGCCGCTGGGCTCCTCGCAGGGGCTGGGGTGGGCGGCTTTGGGGCTCCCCGCGCCAGGCTGCCTTCCACTCAGGTGGGACGGGGCAGCCCCCTCGGCTGGGATCCTTTGAGCGGCCTTGTGTGCCCCCCTCGGCCTCCTCTAAGCAGATGCTTCCTCCCCACAGGAAGAGGCCTGACCCAGAGCCAGCGCGACGAAGACCGTCCTGCCGGCCGCTTGGATGCCGGCCTCCATGGCAAGCGACGCTGCCAGCCCGTTGCCGCTGCTCCTGCTCTGGCTGGTGAGGATCGTTTGCCAGCCAGTTCTGTAACTGATCATTATCACACTCAGGCACTAGTTGCTCAATTAATTTGCATAATTGCTCAATTAATGGGGTGACTGATGGTTGTCGGTAGCTTTTGGGGTCACGAGTGCTGCTGATTAAGGCTTGATCATGGATGCCGGCTCTGCGCTGTGGACGGATGATGGGGTGTGAAATGTCAGCGGAGTGATTAGGCATCTCTGTGGCCGGGAGGTGCTGTGTGTGTCTGTGTGTGTGTGTCTTTCCGTGTGTCTGTGTGTGTGTGTCTGTGTGTGCTACGGGCACGTCTTGGGGCCCGGCAGGCACCACCTTCCCAGGGCAGGTGGTCTTTTCACAGTGCCAGACTTCCCAGATGCGCCTGGGAAGAGCCTCGCTGTGGGCTGTGCACTGGGGAGCTCTTTGGGGTGGGTTTGGGGTCTGAGGGGGGAGTCTTTGGGGTCAGCAGTGAGGAGAAGGAGTAGTAGGCGCCACTGCCGCCGCCAGGCACTTCATTGTGGATGGCCAAGGACTCTCCCAGGGAGGATGGTCTTGGGGAACTGAATGGCTCTGCTTTGATGGACAGCCTTTGCCCAGAACAGTCCGAAGGAGGGGAGCAGGTGCTGTTGCCTTCATCCCATCAGTCCAGGCATGGTGTGTGTGTGTGTGTGAGTGTGTGTATGTGTGTGTGTGTGTGTGTGTGTGTGTGTGAGAGAGAGAGAGAGAACAGCCTCCTGCCTCCCATGCTGGCTAACCAATGGGAACCCCAAATGCACAGTGAAGCTCCCTTTGCTGTTACCCTTGAGTAGGGGGCACAGCCAAGGAAGGAAAGGGGCTGTGGGGAGGGGAGGGGATGTTAGGCTGGGAGGGGCCACGGAGGCCAGCGAGCCCAACCCCCTGATCAGTGTAGGAATCCAGCATAACGGGCCCCTGACCGGGGTGGGGTGGGCCAGCATCCAGTCTCTGCTTGAAGGCCTCCAGCGACAGAGAGTCCCCCACCCACCTCCCTCGGCAGATGGTTCCATTGACTGACTGTGAGGAGGTTTTTCTCAATGTTCAACCCAAATCTGCCTTCCTGTAACTTAAGCCTCCCGTTTTGTCTCCTGAAGTCTTGGATGTGAGAGAACAGGCTGCAGTCCTCTTCTGCACACCTTTAAGGACTGGAGCAATGCTATCCTATCCCCCTCGGTCTTCTCTTCTCCAGCCTAAACATCCCCAGTTTCTTCAATCTTTCCTCGTAGGACTTCATTTCTAGTCCCCGGATCTGACCGGCACAGAGTAGAGCGGAAGTGTGGCGTCCTGTGAGGCAACCGAAAATTGCACTTGCCTTTTTCGCAGCCACATCACGCTGCTGACTCACAGTCAGCTTGTGATCGACTACAAGGCCGAGATCCGTTTCACATGTTTTCACACGTACTGTTAGCAAGTCAGTATCACCCATTTTATACCTGTGCTTTTTATGTCTTTTTCCTCAATGAAGAAATTGTTGAAGGGTACAGGGCTGGGGGCCGGGCCCAGGCCCCACGGACCCCCCCTCCCCCCTCAACACATCCCCCTTCGTGCTGGCCCTGGAAATCCTGTTTTGCTCCTTCTGTACCGTTTGTCCTCTGTGTGCGAGACAGACGCTTCCCAGTCACCATCATAGCCTTTTCGGTGGTGGTGGGGTCCCCCCACATCCCTCAAATTTCTCTCCGAACAGCTCCCCCTCCTTTCCCCCCTCCTTGCCTCTCTTGAGTGCTGAGTTCTTTCCGACTGCCTGATGGGAATATTCCAGTGCAGGTCAATGCCCGGTACATCACACTGCATAGTTTGGGGTGTGTGTGTGTCATTTTTTTAACCAGCTGCACCCCCATTCTTACCATTTTTCTTTCTAAACGATATTTCTCAAGCTTCCCTAGGAGAATGTTATTTATTTATTTATTTATTTATTTATTTATTTATTTATTTTATTACATTTATATACCGCCCCACAGCCGAAGCTCTCTGGGCGGTTTACAACACTGACATGTTATGTCAGTGGAGGTCAAAAGCCTTGCTGAAAACTAATGACATCGGCTTGAACGGCTCTTTGCCCAAACAACTGTTACTTTTCCAAAAGTGGAAACGGAGCTGATTCAGGTGTTTTGCTCCCCACCCCAGTGCCCAGGTATTTCTTAACGCCGGCCCCTCCTTTAAACCATCCCCTTTACAACCACGGCCGCTATGGGCACAGAATGGTGGACTAGACAGGCCTTGGGCCTGATCCAGGCCGTGCCTCCTTCTGCTCTTGAGGCTTGTGGTTTGTGGCCTGCCAAATTGGAGTCCACTCCCAGAAGGTGGTCTCTGGAGAGCGAAACAGAGGCAAGGCAATTTTTAAATCCGTAGTTGCGAAAACAAAATGCCGCGGGGGGGGGGGGAGAAGAATGGGGCAGCCAGAAGGAGGTCAGAGGGAGGAGAGTCAGTTTGGGCACCACACGTCTCCCTCTTGCTCCCCCTCTGGCTGCCCAGTTCCTTCCTCACCCCCGTTTTATTTTAATCTGTAGATGCAAAGGTTCGCATCTACAGATTAAAATAATAATAATAATAAAAAAAAAATGGGGGGGAAGGAAGAAATAGGGCAGCTGGAGTGGGAGGAAGAGAGGGACACACAGCCCCCGAACCGGCCCTCCTCCAGCCAATGACGACCAATCAGGGGGTGTCATCGGCTGTGGCACACCTCTGCTTACAAAAGGTGGGGTAAGTGCCCAATTTCTTTTAAGTGGACTTTCGGGGGTTTGCCCCTGGATGGCTTTGGGATGGCGGCTGCGTCACATAGATGACCTGCTGCCACTCTGGATCCACCCCGGAGCAAATCCCTTGTCAAGAACTGGGCACGTTTAGCCCAGAGAAGAGAAGATTATGGGGAGACATGAGAGCACTCTTCAAAGACTTGAAAGGTTGTCACACAGAGGAGGGACAGGATCTCTTCTCGATCCTCCCAGAGTGCAGGACACGGAATAACGGGCTCAAGTTAAAGGAAGCCAGATTCCGGCTGGATATCAGGAAAAACTTCCTGACTGTTAGAGCAGTACGACAATGGAACCATTGTCATAGGGAGGTTGTGGGCTCTCCCACCCTAGAGGCCTTCAAGAGGCAGCTGGACAACCATCTGTCAGGGATGCTTTAGGGTGGATTCCTGGGTTGGATGCGATGGCCTTGTAGGCCCCTTCCAACTCCGCTATTCTACGATTCTATGATTCTAAGGCCATCCCCTGGAATGAGAGGAGGTTGACTGTTTGTGCCTTCTTTTTTCTCTCCTGTGTTCAGAGACTGCGGGCGGGTCCTCTTTTCCCAGTGGCAGCCAGGCTGGAAGGCAGGAGTGGGTCACCTCTAAAGATAAAACAGCCCCCAGGACAAGGGTTTTATGTATATTGCTTGAGGAGACTGAGGTGGCCCCAAACAACCCTTTGCCCAAGGAGCAGTTGGAGAACCAGGAATGCAAAACGGCGGGCAAAGGAAATATTTTCCCCAAAGAAACAGCCCTCCCCAGGGAAGGCACCCTTGTCCCAAAGGAAGTAGGCCCTCCCCCAACGGAAAAGCCTCGCTGTAAGAAGACGCCGCGGCCCGGGGGAAGACTTACAGACAACGCGGACACCGGCCCATCTGGGGTAGAGAAACCTGTGGAAAAGCCCCAGGCAGGATCAGAAGGAAACGTCCTTGCTGACAAGGAGCCTCAGCTGGGTGTGGGAACAGTCTCTGGTGAGAAACCTCCTTCAAGGTGGAACCCCCCGTTGGTTGGAAGCCCCATTCTTGCTCCAAAGCCTGCGTGTTCCAATGCGGGATCGATCACTGATAAAAACTCCACGTCTGGAGACAAGCCAATATCTGGGGGGAAGCCAGCAATGGGTGAAAAGCCAGCTTCTAATATCCACATTGGCAAACCTACATCTGCCTCGGCTGAGAAGCCCATTCCTGGAAACACAACGCATGGCAAACCCATCTCCGAGGAAAAGCCGGTTTCTACTGCTGAACATGTGGCCTATGTGAAACCCACACCTGGAGAAAAGCCAGCTTCTAACACCACAGCTGCAAAGCCAACATCTGGAGAAAAGCCAGCTTCCAACACATTGGCTGCAAAGCCAACATCTGGAAAAAAGCCAGCTGCTAACACCACAGCTGAAAAACCCAAACCTGGAGAAAAGCCAGCTTCTAACACCACGGCTGCAAAGCCAACATCTGGAGAAAAGCCAGCTTCCAACACATTGGCTGCAAAGCCAACATCTGGAGAAAAGCCAGCTTCTAACACCACAGCTGAAAAAACCACACCTGAAGAAAAGCCAGCTTCTAACACATTGGCTTCAAAGCCAACATCTGGAGAAAAGCCGGCTTCTAACACCACGGCTGCAAAGCCAACATCTGGAGAAAAGCCAGCCTCTAATACCATGGCTGAAAAGCCAACATCTGGAGAAAAGCCAGCTCCCAACACATTGGCTGCAAAGCCAACATCTGGAGAAAAGCCAGCTTCTAACACCACGGCTGAAAAACCCAAACCTGGAGAAAAGCCAGCTTCTAACACATTGGCTGCAAAGCCAACATCTGGAGAAAAGCCGGCTTCTAACACCACGGCTGAAAAACCCAAACCAGGAGAAAAGCCAGCTTCTAACACTGCGGCTGCAAAGCCAACATCTGGAGAAAAGCCAGCTTCTAACACCACGGCTGAAAAGTCAACATCTGGAGAAAAGCCAGCTTCCAACACATTGGCTGCAAAGCCAACATTTGGAGAACAGCCAGCTTCTAACACCACGGCTGAAAAACCCAAACCTGGAGAAAAGCCAGCTTCCAACACATTGGCTTCAAAGCCAACATCTGGAGAAAAGCCGGCTTCTAACACCACGGCTGCAAAGCCAACATCTGGAGAAAAGCCAGCCTCTAATACCATGGCTGAAAAGCCAACATCTGGAGAAAAGCCAGCTCCCAACACATTGGCTGCAAAGCCAACATCTGGAGAAAAGCCAGCATCTAACACCACGGCTGAAAAGCCCACACCTGGAGAAAAGCCAGCTTCTAACACCATGGCTGCAAAACCAACATCTGGAGAAAAGCCAGCTTCTAACACCACGGCTGCAAAGCCAACATCTGGAGAAAAGCCAGCTTCCAACACATTGGCTGCAAAGCCAACATCTGGAGAAAAGCCAGCTGCTAACACCACAGCTGAAAAACCCAAACCAGGAGAAAAGCCAGCTTCTAACACTGCGGCTGCAAAGCCAACATCTGGAGAAAAGCCAGCTTCTAACACCACGGCTGAAAAGTCAACATCTGGAGAAAAGCCAGCTCCCAACACATTGGCTGCAAAGCCAACATCTGGAGAAAAGCCAGCTTCTAACACCACGGCTGAAAAACCCAAACCTGGAGAAAAGCCAGCTTCCAACACATTGGCTTCAAAGCCAACATCTGGAGAAAAGCCGGCTTCTAACACCACGGCTGCAAAGCCAACATCTGGAGAAAAGCCAGCCTCTAATACCATGGCTGAAAAGCCAACATCTGGAGAAAAGCCAGCTCCCAACACATTGGCTGCAAAGCCAACATCTGGAGAAAAGCCAGCATCTAACACCACGGCTGAAAAGCCCACACCTGGAGAAAAGCCAGCTTCTAACACCATGGCTGCAAAACCAACATCTGGAGAAAAGCCAGCTTCTAACACCACGGCTGCAAAGCCAACATCTGGAGAAAAGCCAGCTTCCAACACATTGGCTGCAAAGCCAACATCTGGAGAAAAGCCAGCTTCTAACACCACGGCTGAAAAACCCAAACCAGGAGAAAAGCCAGCTTCTAACACTGCGGCTGCAAAGCCAACATCTGGAGAAAAGCCAGCTTCTAACACCACGGCTGAAAAGTCAACATCTGGAGAAAAGCCAGCTCCCAACACATTGGCTGCAAAGCCAACATCTGGAGAAAAGCCAGCTTCTAACACCACGGCTGAAAAACCCAAACCTGGAGAAAAGCCAGCTTCTAACACATTGGCTGCAAAGCCAACATCTGGAAAAAACCCAGCTTCTAACACCACGGCTGAAAAACCCAAACCAGGAGAAAAGCCAGCTTCTAACACTGCGGCTGCAAAGCCAACATCTGGAGAAAAGCCAGCTTCTAACACCACGGCTGAAAAGCCAACATCTGGAGAAAAGCCAGCTTCCAACACATTGGCTGCAAAGCCAACATCTGGAGAAAAGCCAGCTTCTAACACCACGGCTGAAAAACCCAAACCTGGAGAAAAGCCAGCTTCTAACACATTGGCTGCAAAGCCAACATCTGGAAAAAACCCAGCTTCTAACACCACGGCTGAAAAACCCACACCTGGAGAAAAGCCAGCTTCTAACACCACGGCTGCAAAGCCAACTTCTGGAGAAAAGCCAGCTTCCAACACATTGGCTGCAAAGCCAACATCTGGAAAAAAGCCAGCTTCTAACACCACGGCTGCAAAGCCAACATCTGGAGAAAAGCCAGCTTCCAACACATTGGCTGCAAAGCCAACATCTGGAAAAAAGCCAGCTTCTAACCCCATGGCTGAAAAACCCACACCTGGAGAAAAGCCAGCTTCTAACACCACGGCTGCAAAGCCAACATCTGGAGAAAAGCCAGCTTCTAACACCACGGCTGAAAAACCCAAACCTGGAGAAAAGCCAGCTTCTAACACATTGGCTGCAAAGCCAACATCTGGAAAAAACCCAGCTTCTAACACCACGGCTGAAAAACCCACACCTGGAGAAAAGCCAGCTTCTAACTCATTGGCTGCAAAGCCAACATCTGGAGAAAAGCCAGCTTCTAACCCCACCGCTGCAAAGCCAACATCTGGAGAAAAGCCAGCTTCTAACACCACGGCTGCAAAGCCCACACCTGGAAAAAAGCCAGCTTCTAACACCACGGCTGCAAAGCCCACACCTGGAGAAAAGCCAGCTTCTGGCACTGGGCACACAGCCCATGCCAAACCCACAGACCCCCAAGGGAAACCACACTCTGGTGCGAAACCTGCACATGAGGAGAAGCCGAAACCTGACGACAAACCAAAGGAGGATGCCTCTGATGGCAATAAAGAGGAGGAAGATAATAGTTTTGATGATGATGATGATGATGATGATGATGATGATGATGATGATGATAGCAATGAGGGCGGAACTCCTGACACAACTGAAGGGAAAAATGATGGAGAAGAAGATGGCTTTGACAAGGAACTTGATTATGGTCTGGACGAGTCCCCCTACAATGCTTATGAGTATCACGATGCATGGAGTCATGACGGCAACGGCCCTCTGACCACAAATTTGGAGGATGCCAGTGGTGGCGCCAGTGATAGGAAGCCTAAGTTTGACGTGTGGGGAGACACTGTGGGGAGAGCCAGGTCTGAGCCACAGCCCAGGAAGCCTCTTGCTAAAATAGGGTCCGTTTGAGATGTTTCGGAGGAAGGAGACGCAGGGAAACCGGGTGGCCGTGAGCACCTTCAGGGTCTGCCGTGTCACCCTCTGGAGCCTTGGAGGGGGGATGGCTGTGGCGCCCCCGAGACCCCACCTCTTGTGACAATGGATTCCTGCCTTGAGCAGGGAGTTGGACTCGATGGCCTTGTAGGCCCCTTCCAACTCTGCTATTCTACGATTCTACGAAGGACTCCCGCTCTTTGACCAGCTTGACAAGGGTCTTTGCTGTCCTCTACCTCAGGGGGTGATATTTTCCCATGGATGAATCCATCAGTTACCAGGCAGTGGGACTTGGGGGGCTGGCAGGAGGCTGTGGGGGGTGAGTGCAGGGCCCTCTGCTTTACCGTGCGCCTGTCTGTAGCTCCTCAACACACTGAAGTTTGGACCTCTGTGTTTCCACCTCTTTAGGGTTGAGCGGAGGCTGTCCAGGGGGATTAATGCTGTCTTGCATTGCATTGCTTTGCCCTGATGCCTCTTGAAATCGGGGATGCCTCTCTGCCCCCACCCCTTGTCCCATGTGGGCTGAAGTGTCTGGAGGGTTCTGGTGTCCCCTGCATGAGTTTTCTTCCCCGGCTGCCAGGTCTTTGGAATGGTTCCTAGGGCACACTGTGCAGCAGATAACCACCAGGGGGCAGCATTGTCAAGCCCCTGCAACGGCATCCTCTAACCAATGATTAAAGCTGCCTTTAAAACAACAACCACTCTCCGAGTTGTCCTTTGAAAAGCAGGCCTACCTGTGTTCAGTTGGTAATGCGTAGTAAATCTGTGCCAGACACAGGAGCATGTACGATACAGCTCTCAATTTAGCTGGCCAAATTCCAGATGCCTTGGATCTAATCTATTTATTCAGAAAAAAACACAGATATACATTTAAAAAAATAATGCATATGTGGCGACTTTGGGGACCTGAGCGCCAGCTGTCACCGTGAAGAGCTTTGGAAGGAGAAGCGCTGGCACGGCAGCTTGCCTGGGACTGGCACATCTCACGGAGAATGGAGGGATATTGGAAGGAAGGACGGACTGGGGCAGGAGAGATGTCAGTGAAGAACTGTTCATTTGTGGTCGCAGACATCACGTCCCAGGGCAGGGGGATTCTCCTCCTCCTCCTCCTCCTCCTCCTCGTCCTTTTTCTCCTCCTCCTCCTCTTTCTCCTCCTCCTCCTCGTCCTTTTTCTCCTCCTCCTCCTCTTTCTCCTCCTCCTCCTCCTCCTCCTCCTCGTCCTTTTTCTCCTCCTCCTCCTCTTTCTCCTCCTCCTCCTCGTCCTTTTTCTCCTCCTCCTCCTCTTTCTCCTCCTCCTCCTCCTCCTCCTCCTCGTTCTCTTTCCCCTCCTCCTCCTCCTCCTCCTCCTCCTCCTCCTCCTCCTCCTCCTCCTCCAGGCCCACTCAGAGATGACAGTAGGAGAGCTGCACTCAGATCTCCGTTGATGTTGAGAAGTTCAACAGAAGCCATGGGGAGGCAGCGGGATCCGCCTGAGATTGTGGCGCGGAAAGAGAGGAGTTTCATTTTCCTCCTCAGACCATTTAACCCAATGCATGTATGGACATAGGTATTTTATTCTGGGATCTACATCCTGCCTTCTCCCTCATGACGGAACTCTGTGCTGTGGGCCTAGGGTGGGCTCCCAGGAATTCAACCGCCCAAACACCCCATTCCCTCCCCCCACAGCTGCTACTTTGCCCCATGGGGGAAAACACCCAGGCACCGAATTCCCTGCTCTCATGTCTGCTTGTGCTAGGAGCAGGTCCGATGGGTTTGCACAACACCAGCGAGTACTTTTGCACACACTTTTCTGCAGTTATTTTCCAGAACGCTTCTGGATTGTCAGCCGCTGGCTCTCTGCAGACACAGGTCCAGCACAGGAGTCTCGGGTTGTTGTTTTTTTGCTCCAGTGCTAAACTTTTCCTTCTTCTCTTGTTTTTCCTTTTTGGAAAAACAAAGCCCATGATGGCTGGGGGTGATGGGAGTTGCAGTCCAACACCATGGAGAGCACCAGATTGGGGAAGGCTAGTTCAGGAGTAGAGCGCCAGTAGGGTTCTGTTGCCCCTGCCCACCCCCACCCCCACCCCGCTGCCCCCTTGCTGCACAGCCGCTGCCCTGGGGCGCTCCGAAGCTGCTCATTGCTGAGCTCCGGGGGGATTTCCCTCCGGGCCCCTGGTTTGCCAGCCAAGGCGCCCCCTGGGACCCCACCTAAAACGGGTTAAAACTGAAGTTTATTATCAACTATTATAATCTATTCCCAATATTTGAATGAAGAATAACACAGCTCTGCTCTTGTTATTATTTATTAATTAGTACTTTGAAATTGCAACAGGACAAGAATGAACTGATCATGTCTCATAGATCCGCAAACAAACAGGCCATTTCAGAGCCAAAAATCATCCTTCACGTGCATGAAACGCCTCCACCTGCACTAGGATCGAGGCCTTTGTTTTACTCGCCTGATGTTTAAGGCACAAGAGAAGTCGAGCCATTTTTTCACGAACTTGGCGCTGCTAACCTTAACCCTTAAAATGGCTCCCCTCTAACCCAGCCATTGAACCTCCATAGAGGGTGAGATCCATGGGGCAGAATCCAATGGGGCGCGTACGCACCTCCTGCTCATTCTCTTCAGTAGAGGAAACCCTGAAATGAGCAGAAGTGCATGTTATGGGAGCACCGCCGACCTGCCTCCTCCAAAAAACGAGAAGTTCTGCTCATTTTGGGTTGCCTGGTAGCACTAAATTGGCATTGCCCAAGTAGTTGTGGGCGCTTGGCTATGGAAGTGGCCGGGCATAAGAGAAACAGTGGGGCCATCGGCGCCCCCTTGGATTCCGCCCACCATCTCCACACCCCCCCACACCCCCCTCCCCATGATAGAAAGGTCACTCGATTGAGCACACCATGAGCCCCCCTTGCTCCAGGGGGGACTTTGGGCAGCAGTCGATCTTCCCACAGCTCGGCTAGAGAGAGAAAGACCCTGTGGCTGGTGGCTGCGGCTGGGTAACCATCGGGACACGATCCGGTGAGGCAACGCCCAAGCAGCCCCCTTCGCAAGAGTGTTTGTGCCAGAGCTTCTGCAAGCAGCCCCTGCTCGGTGGGCGGGCCAGTTCCCTTCCTCCCTGCCAAGCACAGAGCGCGGAGTTTGGCTGAGGGATGGTGCAGGCTCTTGGCACGGCGCTCAGCACTGGAACTGCTCAGAGAGGCGGGCAGGCGGGCGATCCTTTGTGCTGCTCCTGGGAGGATGGCACACTCCCTCCTGGGGGGAGGACGAATCGAGACGTTCATAGGGATGTGCAGGAGATGTGACATCTCTTCGCTCGACGCTCGACTTATTCATTGTGAATTCATTTGTTTGGAAATGTACACCCGGACTTCCTTTGCAAGACATCCTGAATCAGTCTCTCTTGTACGATGTCATATCAGGCTGGTCCGGTCAGGAGCTTTGTGTCAGTCAGTGGGTGGGCGGGGGTGGGGGAGTTAGGAAGTTCCTAGAAAAAGAGGAAGGAGGCTGTTAGAATGCAGTGACAGCGAGGGAGTCCTAGCTGAGCTTGCTGCTTGCATTCTACTGATTCTAGGGCCCTGCAGAGCTCCTGAGGCATCGCCTCCCTGCCAGGAGCTGGAGGTGAAATTAAAACGGCAGTAAAACTTGATATCATAGAATCAGAGAAGAGCAGAGTTGGAAGGGGCCTACAAGGCCATCGAGTCCAACCCCCTGCTCAAGGCAGGAATCCACCCTAAAGCCTCCCTGACAGAGGGTTGTCCAGCTGCCTCTTGAAGGCCTCTAGGGTGGGAGAGCCCACAACCTCCCTGGGTCACTGGTTCCATTGTCGTACTGCTCTAACAGTCAGGAAGTTTATCATTGGAGGTGACGTTGGCATCACGCATGGTGTGAAAAAGAGCACTGGGAGCAGAACGGTGGTGGGGCTTCCTGGCCTGACTCCACCATTAGTCAAACTGAGAGGACTTTCCAGGTGGCCGGACTATGGATCCCGATACATGAACCAGGACTTGGCTTGGCCCAGACCAGGATCCTGCAAAGGAATCCCTGCAGGAGGCGCACAGATCTGCTGAAAGGATGGGAAACCACAAAGGCAGGTGAGGAGATGCGGGGTGGGATCTGCCCCCTTGAGATTCAGAGGAACCGCGTGTTGATTGTCATCTCTTAGGTGCACGTGTTAATTTATTCAAAACGGCCTCCCTCCAAGGATGGAGGCCGAGTTAGAAAACAAAGACCCGAAGAGAGGGGAAACCACCTGACAGGCCTGGTGGGAACTTGAGGGGTTCCTGGGAGGAAGTGGGCCCTCGGAGAGGAGGCACCCTCCCTCTTCTCCCCCCATCCCCCGCTGGGTGTCCAGCCTGCTGAGGTTCACACTTACCTTTTCGGACACACCTGTGACGACACTCTTTGAGGCTCTTGAAGTTATTTGGGTTCCCGTGGCACCCGCCATAGCTGAATCTCTGACACTTTTTGGCGTTCCAGTCGTAAAACCACTTTCGGACGTTGTTATCACAGGGGCCAGTCTTAGGAGGTAGCTTGCAAACATCTGAGATCATGAAGGAAGAGAAAGGAAAGGCTGAAAGCTGGAGCAGGACGAGGCGCAGCCGTTCCTGGGTCCGGGGGCTTCCTCCGTCTTGCGCTGGGTCACCTTACGGATCCCTCCCTCCCTGACCTGACCTGGTCTTCTTCTGAGGCCCCTCGGTCCTGGCAGTCCTCAAGGGATATCCCCAGCAGGGCAGGACACAACTGATGAGGGGGCTTCCCGGTGAGGCTTTTAGGGTGCTCCATTCACGGAATTTGGGGGTGGGGTGGGGGGCAGATGTCATTGGCATCCACTCGTAACCCTCTCATGCTTTCCCCACCACCTCTCCATCTTTTTTCTTACTGTGGGAAATCCATTAAGGAAGAAAATACGGAAGAGCCGTTCAGGGCTTTTTGCCTGTTAGCACCAGGACCCTTCCATCTGCAAGTACCCTATGCCAATTTATTCAGACATAATTTGTCTAAATAAATATCAGGTTTTTTTTTAGTTCTGAGTATATATGGATGAAGCTAATAATCCATTGAGATATACACCATGTCTCAAGTAGTAACGTGAGTCAGGGTCCTGCTGAGCGTGAATCCTCAGTTCAGTTCCCACAGAAGTCCAGCATTATTCACAGGAAGTCTCGGACCTTCTCTGAATGGGGCCCACTTCCTTCCTGCCCCTCCCAACCAGCCATGTCTGGGTCTCACCTTTGTCAGGGGCAGTGCAGCGCAATGCACACCCGAAGGAGCAGCACTTCTGATCTTCAGGGCAGGTTCCGTCATGCGTACATTCTATCGGGCATCCTGAGAGGACGACTTTGGGATTTGGGAGACAGAACCCAGGCTTTTCTGCAATGTAAAACAACCCCGTGGGGCATTGTTTGCGTGGCCCCCATGTGAGCTGTCAGCTGCCAGAAAAATCTACAAGGGTCCAAATGGGTGGTGGTAGAGGGATGGAGCGTGTGGACCCCCAGCTCCCCCCAGGGATCAGCGGCGTCAAGCAAGGAGAGGAGTGTGGAGTGGTTCCCTCATGGATGAAGAAAAGCCCTCCTAAAGACATCAGAAGAGCCCTGAACCTGGACCAAAGGTCCATCTGGTTTAACATTCTGTTCACATAGTGGTAGACCAGTTGTCTGTGGGAAACCCACAAGCAGGACATGAGGCCAACAGCACTTTCCCACCCATGTTCCCCAACAACTGGTGTATATAGTTATACTGACTCTGATACAGGACATAGCATATAACCATCAGGACTAGTAGCCGTTGATGGCCTCCTCCTCCTCCTCCTCCTCCTCCTCCTCCTCCTCCTCCTCCTCCTCCTCCTCCTCCATGAATTTGTCCAATCCCCTTTTGAAGCCATCTAAGGGGACATTGAGGGCTTGATCTATGGGCCCTTCTCTTTCCCAGAGAGAGAGAGAGAGGCCTTGGCACTGCAGCAATTGAAGCACCTTCTTCCTAGCACTTTGGCTCCAGCTGTCCATGGCTACCTGGCCTGGGGTAGAGCACGTGATAGACTAGACTAGGCTGGGTGGCTGAGTGCAGAACACCGTATGGACCAGAAGCTTCAGGGGTGTCCAAGCCAATGCATTCGGGGCTTGTTCAGGCCTGAAGGTCCACCTATGATTCCAGCTGCCTGAGGGGCTGTTACCTAAGGGGGGGTGGGCGCCTTTTCCACAATCCCTCACCCACATGGTGATTATTCCCACACATTATTTCTTATCTTCACTCACCAACGTACGCACAGCTGCGCTGGCATTCTTCTGCTGTGTAATACCAGTTGCGGTTCCATGAGCAACCTGTGTACATGAAAGGCTCACACATCTTGGAGGTCATGTTGTAGAAGAAGCGATGTTTGGGCTCACCACATCTGTCAGAGTCCTTTGGAAAGGTGTTGCACATGTTTCTAACTGCAGAGAGAGGAGTGGGTTTTGAGGAAGGGAAGGCACCTCTGCCCAAGGCTTCAGCCAGCCCCTTCCCTGTCCATGGTGGCCATAGAATCACAGAGTTGGAAGGGGGCATTTGGGCCAAGCCCCTGCTCCGTGCAGGGATCCAGTTTAAAGCAGCCCTGACAGGTGACTGTCCACTTGATTCAGGAAGCCAGATTTTGGCTGGACATCAGGAAAAACTTCCTGACTGTTAGAGCAGTACAACAATGGAACCAGTGACCTAGGGAGGTTGTGGGCTCTCCCACACTAGAGGCCTTCAAGAGGCAGCTGGACAACCCTCTGTCAGGGATGCTTTAGGGTGGATTCCTGCATTGAGCAGGGGGTTGGACTCGATGGCCTTGTAGGCCCCTTCCAACTCTGCTATTCTATGATTCTATGAATGCTTCCAGCAATGGAGAACCCACATCTCCCTAGGAAGCTGGTTCCATTGTCTAACTGCTTGGAGTGTTAGGAAGTTTTTCATGATGTTCAACCAAAATTTGCCTTCTGTAACTTAAGCCCGTTATTTTGTTTCCTACAGACTTGCAGAGAACAGGCTGCAGTTCTCTTCTGTGTGACAACCCTTAAAAAGTGCTATCCTATCCCCTCAGTCTTCTTTTCCCCAGACTAACCATACCCAGTTCTTTCAGCCTTTCCTATAGGCCTTAGTTTCTAGTCCCCTGATGTAGACCCCTTGATAATTTGAATTTCGTTTCTGCCTTCTAATCTATTAGCTATCCCCCATTAATAAAAATTATTATTATTATTATTATTATTATTATTATTAATAATAATAATAATATATTTCTGACTCCGGCTGTCTACTTGGATCGAGGCAGGGAACAACAATGAATATAAAACACATTAAAAACATACCATACATGATTAAAACTTCCTTAAAACATCCTAAAAACATTCTAAAATGTTGCTGGATAGGCCTGCCGGAATACATCAGCCTTTATTGCTTTTTTAAATTCTAAAAGACTGTCAAGTTGATGAATCTCCTCCGGCCGGCCATTCCACAGTCTGGGAGCAGCAGAAGAGAAGGTCCTCTGGGTAATACCTGTCAGCCTCACTTTGACTGATTGAAGTAGATTCTTCCCAGAGGACCTGAGTGTGCGGGGCGGATTGTACAGGAGAAGGTGATCCTGCAAGTAGCCTTGATATAAATAATAGTTAACTAATAGTTAACTGTTCTCTATCAGAAGACAATCAGTAAGGCAAACATGCAGCCTAAGCGAAGAGACCACATATACAGTTGGGGTCAAGAGGTATCTGGAAAGGCCCAGCTTGCTCAGTCAACAGACAATACCCGATGGGTTTCTGCTAAGGGCAGTGGCTGCAATGTTAGTCTATGAGCTTCTTGTGGAAATATACCTAAGCATGACACTCTATGACCAAATATGATGTAACTTGTTTGCCACACAGTATAAAAGTCCTAGATGAGAAGCATTCAGGGCTGCTGCTGCTCCTAAATTTGAAGCAGGCAGTCTTTTTGCTGCGGAAATAAAGCCAAGGCTTTGATCTGGTTCCTGACTTGGAGCTAAGCAGAAGCAGGGAAGAGCAGCTGGCCCAGCTCAAGTAGGAGCTATAAAAGTAAGCCAGATTCCCAGGGAGCGAGCGAACAGGAAGAGCAAACAGGAGTTTGACAGGGGGAGTTCGGCAGGGGAGGTCAAGGGGGAGGCCTCTTAAAAAATAAATAAAAAAATAAAAAATAATAAAAAATAAAAATAAAAAAGAGGTGGGGGAAAAAAAAAAACCTAAAGAGAAAAAAACCCCACAAAACCACCACCAAACAAAAGCAAAAAAAACCCAAAAGATTACTTTCCCTTAAGACATCCTCATATAGTTGTGTACCTTCAGAGAGGACACAACAAAGCAAAGGCAATTCTACTATAATCAAAAAGGAAAAAAACCAAAGCAGAAATCGACAATATGGATGGAAAGGAGTCCCTAGAGGTAGTGACCTGCAAAGGGTGTGCAATGTTCGTGTTTCTGCCTGAGCTCAACATGGCGTATACCTGCAACAAGTGCAAGCTGGTGGCACTTTTGGAAGAAAAAGTGAGGGAACTTGAGCAGCGAGTGTCCACCCTCCAAGGAATAAGAGAAGTCGAGGAGTTCTTAGACTGAACGGTGGAACTGCAACAGCAACAAGAAGCACATGAGATTGAAGAACAACAGCCAGCTGAAGCAGAAGTGGAGTATGCTGAGGGGAGGAAAGCCAATGAAGAGGAAACTCCTTGGAAAAGAGTGACAGTTAGGAGAGGAGGAATTAGAGGGCGTTCTGCACCGGTGGGGCCATTGGAGTTAAGCAACCGCTTTCAGCTTCTGGAGAATGAGACTGAAGGACAGTTTGCAGAGGAGGAAGTACAGGAGACACCATGCAACAGTGACCAAGGGACAGAAGGTAGGTCAACCAAGAAGAAGAGAAGAGTAGTCATTGTGAGAGACTCCCTGCTGCGTGGGATTGAAACCCAAGTATGTCGTGAAGACCCATGGACTCGCCAGGTGTGCTGTCTCCCTGGAGCAGAGATTAGAGATGTGACTGAAAGGTTACCGAAGCTCATAAAGACAATGGACACATACCCCTTTCTTCTCATCCATGTGGGAACAAATGATGTCGCCAAGCAGAGCTATGAAGAAATCATTTCAGACTTTGAAGTTCTGGGAAGGAAACTGAAGAACTTTGGGGCCCAGGTAGTTTTCTCATCCATCCTCCCGGTTCTTGGAAGAGGATTAGAAAGGGAAAGAAAAATACTCTGGATGAACGACTGGCTTCGAAGGTGGTGCCGTCGTGAGAGCTTTGGATTCTGGGACCACGGGCTACGCTACTTGGAACATGGACTGCTGGCAAGGGATGGGTTGCACCTCACAAGGGCTGGAAAGAATGAGTTCGGCCACAGCATGAAGAACTTCATCAGGAGGGCTTTAAACTGAATCTTACGGGGGTGGGAGACGTAAATTTTGAGGCAACAATGGATGAAGGCCAATGCACCACAGTACAGAGAACAGCTCCAACAGTGTCCCAAAATAGTGTCTGCAACAAGGCAGGAACAAAGCCAGACTATAAAACACATGGTCTTCGATGTCTATATACTAATGCCCAGAGCATGGGAAACAAACAGAATGAACTTGAACTCTTATTACATGAAGGCAAATACGACTTGATAGGTATAACTGAAACTTGGTGGGATGACTCCCATGACTGGAATATAGCAATTGAAGGATATAACTTGTTCAAAAAGAACAGAAGAAATAGAAAGGGAGGTGGAGTTGCACTATATGTTAAAAATACCTATCCCTGCACAGAAATACAGGCGGATGAGATTGGGAGCCCCGTCGAGAGCGTCTGGATTAAAATAAATGGGGCTAGGAATAAAAAGAATATGATAATCGGAATCTACTACCGACCACCCAATCAAGGAGAAGACGAGGACGAAACTTTTGAGAAACAAATTGCCAGTGTTTCAAGGAAGTGTGATGTAGTAGTGATGGGGGACTTCAATTACCCTGATATCTGTTGGGAGACCATTACTGCCAAAAGCGGCCCTTCCAAGAAATTCCTGACATGTATGGGTGATCACTTTCTCCTACAGAAAGTGGCGGAAGGAACTAGAGGATCGGCAATCCTTGACTTGTTATTGACCAATAGGGATGACTTAGTGGATAAAGTGGCAGTTACGGGAACTCTGGGGGAAAGTGACCATGTCATACTTGAATTCTTGATTATGAAGGAGACAAAAGTCGAGCGTAGCCATACACGTACTCTGGATTTTAGGAAAGCTGATTTTAATAAACTCAGAACTATAATAAGTAAGGTCCCATGGCAAGGGAGCCTAAAGAGAAAAGGAGTGCAGGATGGGTGGGAGTATCTAAAAAATGAAATTTTAAAGGCACAGTTACAAACAATTCCAACAAGGAGAAAAGATAGAAGACAACAGAGGAAACCAATGTGGCTCCACAAAAAGCTTATTGATGAACTGAAAACAAAAAGGGATACATATAGGAAGTGGAAGGAAGGCCAGGCTACAAAAGAAGAGTACAGACAAGTGGCGCAGAAGTGCCGAAATGGCGTCAGGAAGGCTAAAGCTGTGAATGAGCTGAGATTAGCGAGGGATGCTAAAAGCAATAAAAAGGCTGTCTTCAGATACACGAGTAGTAAAAGACAGAGGAAATAAATGGTGGTTCAACTGCTTAATGAGGATGGCAAATTGATAACAGATGACGAAGAAAAGGCTGAAGTGCTCAATTCCTACTTTGCCTCGGTCTTCTCCCAAAAGCGGGTCTATGACCCCCCTGGAAAAAGTGAAGCAGAAGTTGAGGGGGCAGGATTGCAGTTTGAGATTGATAAACAAATGGTCAAAGAACACCTAATTTCCTTGAATGAGTTCAAATCTCCAGGGCCCGATGAACTGCATCCAAGAGTAATGAAGGAGCTAGCGGAAGAACTCTCAGAACCTTTGTCTATTATCTTTGCAAAATCATGGAAGACGGGTGAGGTGCCGGATGACTGGAGGAGGGGTAACGTTGTCCCTATCTTCAAAAAGGGCAAAAAGGAGGAACCTGGGAACTACAGACCAGTCAGTCTGACATCCATCCCTGGGAAAATTCTGGAGCAGATTATAAAGAAGTCAATCTGTAAACACCTTGAAACCAATGCAGTGATTACTAGAAGCCAACATGGATTTGTCAGGAACAAATCCTGTCAGACTAATTTGATCTCATTTTTTGATAGGATAACCTCGCTTGTGGACTGTGGGAATGCTGTGGACGTCATATATCTTGACTTCAGCAAAGCTTTTGACAAAGTACCACATGACATTCTGATTAACAAACTAGCTAAAAGTGGGCTAGATGGAACAACTATTAGGTGGATCCACAGTTGGCTACAGAATCGGACTCAAAGAGTACTTATCAATGGAACCTTCTCAAACTGGGGAGAGGCAACGAGTGGGGTGCCACAGGGCTCAGTCCTGGGCCCAGTGCTCTTCAACATTTTTATTAATGATTTGGACGAGGAGGTGCAGGGAACGCTGATCAAATTTGCAGATGACACAAAATTGGGTGGGATAGCTAATACCCTGGAAGACAGAAACAAACTTCAAAGTGATCTTGATAGGCTGGAGTGCTGGGCTGAAAACTACAGAATGAAATTTAATAGGGATAAATGCCAAGTTCTACATTTAGGGAATAGAAACCAAATGCACAGTTACAAGATGGGGGACACTTGGCTCAGCAATACTACAAACGAGAAAGATCTTGGAATTGTTGTAGATCACAAGCTGAATATGAGCCAACAGTGCGATATGGCTGCAAGAAAGGCAAATGCTATTTTGGGCTGCATTAATAGAAGTATAGCTTCCAAATCACGTGAGGTACTGGTTCCTCTCTATTCGGCCCTGGTTAGGCCTCATCTAGAGTATTGCGTCCAGTTCTGGGCTCCACAATTCAAGAAGGATGCAGACAAGCTGGAGCGTGTTCAGAAGAGGGCAACCAGGATGATCAGAGGTCTAGAAACAAAGCCCTATGAAGAGAGACTGAAAGAACTGGGCATGTTTAGCCTGGAGAAGAGGAGATTGAGGGGAGACATGATAGCACTCTTCAAATACTTAAAAGGTTGTCACACAGATGAGGGCCAGGATCTCTTCTTGATCCTCCCAGAGTGCAGGACACGGAATAACGGGCTCAAGTTAAAGGAAGCCAGATTCCGGCTGGACATCAGGAAAAACTTCCTGACTGTTAGAGCAGTGCGACAATGGAATCAGCTACCTAGGGAGGTTGTGGGCTCTCCCACACTAGAGGCCTTCAAGAGGCAGCTGGACAACCATCTGTCAGGGATGCTTTAGGGTGGATTCCTGCATTGAGCAGGGGGTTGGACTCGATGGCCTTGTAGGCCCCTTCCAACTCTGCTATTCTATGATTCTATGATTCTATGATCTTACCTCGTGTCTATTTGTTATTTGATTCCGGCGGCTAGACACGTTCCTAGAGAGAGAGCTCAATTTGAGGGCTCTTACCACAGCCTGGACCCAAAACTTGTATGGGGCTCAAGGCTGAGCCTTGTGGAACCCCACTCAATACCTCCCCCCGCTTTGATGAGGAACCTTTGATGAGCGCTCTCTGCCTACGGTTCTCCGTCCATCTGTGGGTCCCCCTAGAAGTGATGCCATCCAGCTTACACTTAACTTATTATTTATTTATTTATTTATTTATAAAGCACCATCAGTGTACATGGTGCTGTACAGAGTAAAACAATAAAATAGCAAAACCCTGCCGCATAGGCTTACATTCTAATAGAATCGTAATAAAACAATAAGAAAGGGAAGAGAATACACCAAACAGGCACAGGGGAGAGTAAAACTAGCAGTATTAAAGTCAGAACAAAATCAAGTTTTAAAAGCTTTAGAAAAAAGAAAAGTTTTTAGCTGAGCTTTAAAAACTGCAATTGAACTTGTAGTTCGCAAATGTTCTCTCGGGGGTACTTGCTAGTGCTTTGGCTCTGGAATCTTCCTAAGTACTGATGTTAGACCGACCGGTATATATCTTCCCCAGCTCTTCCTTTTTGTTCTTTTTGAAGACAGGGACAATACTTGCTGTCCTCCCTCTGGAACTTCACCCAGGATTTTGCAAAGACAAATCTCCAGGACCCAATCTATATCTGTGATTTACTGCAGAGGGAAAAGCACTTCAGGGTAGTTTGGCACACATGGTGTCGTGGACGAGCTGCAGCTAAACCGGCTCTTCCTCCTCTAAAACACGCATTGTCCGAAAGTCATTTTAGCATAGAATCATAGAGTAGTATTTTAAATGTGGCTCTTGCGCACTTGAGCGGCAGCGTGCCCCCTTCGCCTGAGTTACGTCCTGCATGTGGAGCATGCCCAGGGGTGTGTCTGTGCCTGGTCAGGAGAGAGGGGTGAGAAAATTGGGCTGCTTTCCCATTAGAGGCTTCACCTATTCATAGAGCGCAGCTAGGTTTCTCCCTTCTTAAAGGTGCAGGCTTGCAGTTCCGATGCGTCAGGGTAGCAGTTGAACTTATCCATAGAATGTAGACGTTTTTCTGCATTCATAAAAGTGCAGTTTTAATCTTTCATGGTGGATGAGAGGGGAAGAAGTGTGGGGTTAAACTACAGGGGCTTAATTCAGGCTTCTGAACTTTGCTAAGCAGGCGAACTTGGACATGGGCAGGGAACAAGCCTCCCATTTGCGCAACGACGTCTACATGATTGATGACGTTCAGTGCAAGTGGTGGGATTCCACCCACACGACCTCAAAGCAAGGAGGATTCACGTGCAGCGTGACCTTTGCAAAGTGGGTTTTAGGTACCATTTACTCTGCTTTTCTGTCTATGTGTGTCCCTTGCAGACCAAGAGCGTAATCAGACAGGGTGTGTGCGTGTGTGTGTGTGTGTGTGAATCGCTGTTCCCTACCACTGCTTCTCTGCCCCCGCTCCTGTCCCATGATACTTCCTCTTTCTACTGGGAGAAGAAAGAGGAAGTAAACAAAGATCACATGACCCATTCAGGGGCTATTTTTAAAAATTTATTATGCTGCTTTTCCTGCACACATCAGGAAATGGTGGTACATTCCATTTTTTTAAAAAAAAGTTGGATTAAAAGGGGTCCATTTTGTGACGGAAAACAGGCAAGAAGGAGAGGGAGGTGGACGTTGTTGTTTGAAGGACGCGCGGACATCCGCACGTGGGCACTAGCAAGCATGCGATAAAATGCTTGTCTGATGACACTCCAAAGCTGATTTCATGAAAATCTGCATTAACCATGAAAGTGCTTCACATTCCGTTGCCATGTAGATCCGGCCCAGGATTTTGCAAAAGATAATAGATGCAGGTTCTGAGAGTCCATCCAACTAGTTCCTTCAACACCCTAGGATGCAATTCATCTGGACCTGGGATGTGAACTTGCTTGAGGTGCTTGGATATTCCTTGCCAGTCTGTTGGTCAACCTCAAGCTGCACTCCTGTCCCTTCTGCCTGTTTGGCCTTTGTGCCTGATGGAACAGAGATCCCCGTTTGGGAGAATCATAGAATAATAGAATCACAGAGTTGGAAGGGGCGTACAAGGCCATCGAGTCCAACCCCCTGCTCCATGCAGGAATCCACCCTAAAGCATCCCTGACAGATGGTTGTCCAGCTGCCTCTTGAAGGCCTCCAGTGTGGGAGAGCCCACAACCTCCCTAGGTAACTGGTTCCATTGTCGTACTGCTCTAACAGTCAGGAAGTTTTTCCTGATGTCCAGCTGGAATCTGGCTTCCTTTAACTTGAGCCCGTTATTCCGTGTCCTGCACTCTGGGAGGACCCAGAAGAGATCCTGGCCTTCCTCTGGGTGACAACCTTTTAAGTATTTGAAGAGTGCTATCATGCCTCCCCTCAATCTTCTCTTCTCCAGGCTAAACATGCCCAGTTCTTTCAGTCTCTCTTCATAGGGCTTTGTTTCCAGACCCCTGATCATCCTGGTTGCCCTCCTCTGAACACGCTCCAGCTTGTCTGCGTCCTTCTTGAATTGTGGAGCCCAGAGACGGAGCCCAAAGAAGAGCTGAGTAGTTCTGCCTTTTTTTTTGGTCACCTGTCAGCATTTCCCTTCCAGCAATGCAACCAACTTGCACTTGCAGACATCTGCCTTCTTATCTTTAGGCAGGAAACAAGCACACCGCTTATGTTGAAGGCAACTGCTGCTGCATCACACCTGTCCATTTTCTCTTGCATGTGGGTCCTCCCTCTTTACCATCAGTGCAGTGGCCCTGCCTTCTTCTCCTTCCCTGAGGTGCTCAGTTGGTGGACCCACGTAAGCATACACTGTCCACTTTCCTTCTAAGGGAAGCTTGCCAGGGGCCTCCTCCTGGACCACCTCCACTGCCAAGTTCCAGGTAGCTCCTTGGGTTCGCTTTGCTTAGTGACAGGAGGCTTTGCTCTGTCTGCACTAAATTCCCATCCACAGTCCTGAAGATGGCAGAGTAGCCTCTAGAGGTGGACGTGGTCCTCGGGAGTGTGGAACTGGAGTGCTGTCTGCCTTTTTACTACATAAGCATATTTTAACTGATATTCTTCCAGCTGATGCTTTTAAGAGAAGAAGGAATTCCAGCGCACTGCCTGCTGGTTACTAGCTCTCCCTCCACCTGGAAGCACCCTTTGGCTGCCTGTTGCTCAAATCAGGGTCAGGAAATCGCGGGCCCTTGAATATCTGGAATTCACTTTGGTTTAGCACATAAGAAAAGCCCAGATGCTCGATCAGGCCAAGGGCCTATCTAGTCCAGCATTCTGTTCACACACTGGACAAGCAACTGCCCATAGGAAATCCACCAGCAGGACATGAGTGCAGCATCACCCTCCCACCATAAGAACCTCAGAAGAGCCCTGATGCTGGATCAGGCCAAGGGTCCATCTAGTCGAGCCCTCGGTTCACACAGGGGCCGACCACCCGTGTAGATGTCTCGTATGAGCTGATTAGGAATCCATTCCTGAACGGGAGCCACAACTCTGTGTGCACTGATCTGTGGGCGGGGAGTGGAGGAATAGGCAGTGGGACTTGTTACTTCTGAAGAGAACAGAGTGTGACCGGGAGAGAACAGCAGCTGTGCCAAGGAGAGATCCACCCCGCCCTCGGGGCAGGGAGAAAACTTGGTGCAGTCTGGGTGGAGGTGAATGAATGCCACTTGGAAATTAGACTTGAGCTGTGATGGCAGCAGGCACACCCATAGACACACCCTGATTAGCCTTTGTGTCAGGTCCCCTGATCTTCTGCACTGAGAGAAGCTGGGAGGAATGGGGAGGGGGAAATTTATTTATTTATTTATTACATTTTTATACCGCCCAATAGCCGAAGCTATTGGCACGTACTGCACTAAGGAAGAGAGGCTGGGTGGGTGGGGGGAAGAAGGGGAAATTCAGCAAGCACCAAGGGACAAGCCCTGTCCCTTAGGAAGAGAGCAAGGAAGAGAGCAAGGAACCAGTGACCTAGGGAGGTTGTGGGCTCTCCCACCCTAGAGGCCTTCAAGAGGCAGCCGGACAGCCACCTGTCAGGGATGCTTTAGGGTGGATTCCTGCATTGAGCAGGGGGTTGGACTCGATGGCCTTGTAGGCCCCTTCCAACTCTAGGATTCTATGATTCTACGAAGGGATGCATCTCTGGTGCCTCCATGCACTGCAATGGAGTTGCACTCTGATAAATGCAAATGCAAATAATTCAGGAGTGAGTCCATCCCCCGCCCCCAGGCTTTTCCAGCAGAAACACCCCCACCCCCACCGCCAATTGCGACGGATGGGAGGATTTTAATGGGGCAGATGCCGCTCTATTCAATGCGGTGTGGAACCACCGTTCCGATTCCACCTCCGGCTCATTGAGCAACAGCAACACCTCAGCGTGGTGGAAGTGGGGCTGCCCCCTCCTCTGCTGGCCCCTGGGCTTTTGGCTCGGAAGGCACGCCTGAGACACGCCTGAATCACTGGGGCTTTGCTCTGAGGGCTTTGACGTCAGCTCTTCTGAATCATGCTGGAAGGAAGGGGGCATCTCGTGCTGACTCTGAGGAAATTCGGAGCACAGTGGGAGCCCCACTGAGTCATTCGCCCTTCCTTTGCCCTTTTTGCAACCTCAGATACGGTGTCATTAATGAGCTCACGGCTTCCCTTTCTGGAACACAGAATAATTTGCATTCCTTGGAACTGAAGGGCTGCTTGAGTGCGTGGTTCTTCTAGACCAGTCTTTAATTGTGCTGTTGCCCTGCTTTAGGCATGGAATTTTATGTGGCAGTCCAGAGAACGAGGCCTTCCGGGCAGAACCGCCCCGGGTTTTTCCACCACTTTTTTTTTCTTGCCGTGGAGGGGAATTCCAGAGGGAGGATCCTTAATGCTACTAACGCGGAGGAATTGTACATCTTTTCTTTCTTAACGCATATATTTTCTATGGTAAGAGAAAAGACAGAAGATGGAGGGGGGAAACCTGGGCAATCTAAGAGCTCGATGGCCTTTTAGGCCCTTTCCAACTCTATTATGCTAAGAGTTGAGCATGATGTTATTATTGTTACTGAATTTATATCCTGCCTTTTTTCAACTTGCAAGAAACCCAAGGCGGCTTACATCGTCATCGTCCTCCTCTCCATTTTATCCTCACAACAACCCTGTGAGGTAGGTTAGGCTGAGAGTCAGTGGCTGGCCCAAAGACACCCAGTGAGCTTCATGGCCTGAGTGGGAACAGGAGCCGGAATTCTTCAGTCCCAATCCAGTGCTCTAGCCGCCCACTACACTTCCGGCAGGCCTAGCCAGATGAATTTTAAACCCAAGAATTTTAAGATGCTGTGATTGTTATTTTAATATTGTATTTGGTTTTATATGCTCTTTTAAGTAATCTGATGTATTATATTGTATTTAGTGTTGTTCCCCGCCTTGATCCAGAGGCAGAGGCCGGTTATTATTATTATTATTATTATTATTATTATTATTATTATTATTATTATAGCACAGAAGAACATAAGAAGAGAACTGGGGCTGGATCAAACCAAGGCGCCGTCTAGTCCAGCATTCTGTTCACCCAGTGGCCAACCCACTGTCGACGGGAAACCCACAAGGCATAACATGAGTGCAACAGCACCCTCCTGAACCATGTTCCCCAGCTTACTGCCTCTGATACAGGAGGCAGCACCTACTTATCAGGAGTAGCAGTCATTATTAGCCTTCTCCTCCTCCGGGAATTTATCCAACCCCCTTTTAAATCCATCCAAACTGGAGAACCACACAGTGTTCCCCCACACCACACCGGCTCTCAGACATTGTCTGGAACTTTGTAAAATCCTGCAACGGAGGCAGGACACTGGCGCCACAAAAGCCTCCCCTGGAGGCAGCCATAAAATCCGTCCATGAGAAAAAGTCCAAACGGCTGTGCACCACGCCTTCTCCTGGGTGGTGCGAGGAGCCCTCCGACCCTCTGGGAGTGCCTGGCAGGACTTCTGTGAGCGGTGCCCACAGGCTTAGGTAGAGCTATGTGATGGGCGTATGCAGGTGTCCTCCCTTCCACAGCCATCGTCGTCTCCACTGCTGCGTGGGCACAGAAAGAGGTTGGCCGGCGGTCTCCCGGTTTTCCAACGATGTAAAAGAGCCACTTCTTAAAGCCCCAGTCCCTTCTCTGTTGAGGCACTGACCGGAGGTAGATCAGGGGCAGGCAGAGTCCAGGCTTGCAGGATCTACCTCGGCGTCTTTTTTACTAGAACCCCAAGGTCTGCTAACTGAAGCCAAACGCAAAATAATGGCTGGGTCTGGGTCTGGGTGGAACAGGCGCTCTTGGGATGCTTCCAGACGGAGGGTACCTCAAGGGAGTGAGCAGGAAGCGCTGTGCGGAGGCTCCCTCTTTTTTTCCTTAGTGGCTTTGTGTGTGTGTGTGTTAAGGGAAAAGACGGAAGTGGTAACGAATGCAGGAGAGCCACACAACTAGAAGTGGTGGCATCTGGACCCCTCTGCAAGGGTCCATGAACAAGGCGGGGCAACGGCACCATCAGAGCCTCATCTGGAAGACCCTTAGGATGCAGGGGGCCTCTGTGCTCACCCGCCGACCAGGAATCTGTGGACAGCCCCAGCACTGGCCTCACTCACAGCCCTTCCACCCCGAATTTACTCCCTGTTCCTCCCAAATCTTTCCTCAGGCAGGTGTGAGTGAAGGAGGCTTCTTCTTCTTCTTCTTCTTCTTCTTCTTCTTCTTCTTCTTCTTCTTCTTCTTCTTCTTCTTCTTCTTCTTCTTCTTCTTCTTCTGTCATCCTTTATAAACTGGGAATGAGAAACCCTTGCCAATTGCCTGCAGCGGCTCAGCCGGCACAATCTCAGCAGACCCTTCTTTAGCTTCTGCCCGCCTGAGCAAGATTCTCCTCCACTCCAGAAACGTGCAGCAGCTGGCATGTAAGGGCAGGCTTTGCTGTTTGGGGGCCACGGTCAAATGACCTGCTTGAAGTCCCTGAATGTTACAAGGGCTCCACATCCAAGCCCTCCCAGGTCCTAGGAGGATGTGGTGCTCTTGGGGAAACCTTCAAAGTTAAGCATCTCCTGGTGTCCATCTAAACCACCGTACTTGCACCTTGTGGCTCGGAAGGGAGGACCCCCTCCAATTCAGACTTAGCCTTCACCCTGGCAGGTGGGTCCTAAGAACACCCCCTGTGCTGTGGCAGCCCACCTCTGGCTAAAACAAGGCCACCCCCAAACAGGCTCCCACCTCAGCCTCCCCAACCCTTCAGCATCCCAGCATCTACTCACACATGGTGGACACAGACGGCAGGACAGCCCAGAGGACCAAAGGCCCCACAGAGGAGAAGAAGAAGAACCCGGACCGCATGGTGCTCCTGAGAGGCAGATCTGAGAGGCAGATGTGAATGCTCAGGGCTAAGGCATAGAGGAAACCCCTCCTCCCTCCCTCCCTCCCTCCCTCTCCTCCCACGGGGCTGGGCTGGGCTGGGAGCGAAGGCGGATGGATCAGGGTGCCTGGTGGCAACGGACACCTGGCTCAGCTGGTTTTGTGGGACAACCAAGCAACAGCAAACAGTAAACAGAACTCAAGTGGCAGGGGTGGGGTGGGGTGGGGTGGGGAGTCCAACAGTAAGAATCTGGCATGGCACCCTGAGATGGATTGGGAACAAATTCAGATTGGGAGCCCGTAGCTGGTTTTGCTTTAAAAAAAGAAGAAAAAGAACAAAAGAGAATAGAAAAAGCAGCTATTTAAAACATGCTTTTAAGAAAGGGGGGGGGGCGTTCAGTGTGGTTTGGTCCTGTGTCTTGCCTGGACAGAACTAGTGTGTGGGGCGTGTGGGGCAAACACTCTTGTCCTTTCTGGCAGGAGTGTGAGAGGGGAAAACAGGCCCTCTGCCAGTCGGCCGGCCGGCTTCCTTGCCTCGCTCCCACCCTCCACATATTCCCCCCCACACCCCTGCCACTCTTGGGAGGCAGACCCCCCCCCCCCCCGTGTGCACAAGAATCAGACTTCATCCAGAGAGAGGGCGAGAGAGGCTGAGCGCCATGTGGGATGCTGAGGCTGGTCCCATGGACCACAGGAACGGCTGTGGGAATCCTTCCCTCTTTTCCATTCCTCAAAGAAATCACAGGCCTTTGTTGATTCACTGCCAAGGGACCCCCGAGTTATGGAGACACGACGACATGAGGGATTTCCCCCGGCTTGTCGAGAATGCAGAAGCTAGATTAGCAGGCTGGGAGGTCTCGGCTGGTTCCCTGCCCGGGCTGTGCAAACACACTTCGCAACCTCGCCGCACAGTAATCGGGGGAGGGGGGACTTCAATGCTTCCGACTCTTGAATTTTATTCCACCTTCACCCACCTGCATCTGAATCTTCCACATGGCCATGCAAAAGCCCTTTCTGGCTCTCCTATCACTCTTGCAATCTCTCTCTCTCTCTCTCTCTCTCTCTCTCTCTCTCTCTCTCTCTCTCTCTCTCCATTCTCTACCATATGGGTGGGCAGAAGTGACTTAGCATAGCTAACAGTCAGGAATGTTGAGAGTTGAAGTCCAAACATCTGGGGATCTACTTTCTGCCCACCTTGTCTAGAGAGTCCGGGACTGAGTGGGTGGGGCTGGTGATGCTGTGGAAAAGGGGGAGGAGTATGTATATGGGGGAGCTGAGTGGTTTGAGGGGTTTGGTTGGTGATGGGGTTTAGAGCAGTGGTTCCCAAACTTTTTCAGGTCACCGACCCCTTGGATCCACAAACGCATGCCCAGTGGCCCCTACCCAGCACTATAGAAATCATTATTCAGAATAGCGGTTTTCAACGACCCACTAAGGAAGATAATAACAATAAACTTCAAAACAGTAACAATTAATTGAATATTTATTCAAAATCCAATTACATTTTTTTAGTTTATTCAATTAAACATAATTGATGAACTTGATCCAGTGATATCATCTTTTCAAAGTCTGATAGTCAACTAGGGCAGAGCACCTCACTATTCTGTAAATTCTTAATATGATGGATGGGGCTTGATGAAGTGATATCAGTTTCCCAATGGTTTAAAGTCACTTAACATGAGTCTTAAATCACCACGTCTAGTAATCTGGAGTCCATTTCTTTGCTTGGAGAGAAGTAGGCAGACCACACTAAAACCACGTTCCACCAAACATGATGTTGGAAATGCAACCAGGAGCTTCTGAACCGCTCTCCATAGCGCAGGAGAGCGATCAGAAATTTCCTTTTGTAACCAAAACTCCTGGTACGGAAAAGACCACCTCGAGCGCCCCCCTGCTGCCCCTTTGCCTCTTAGCGCCCCCTGCTGCCCCCTTGCCACTTAACGCTCCCCTATGCAATCCCACCGCCCCCAAGACAGAAATACCTTCCTCAGGTAATGGGTGCTTAGCCTGAGGGAGGTGTGTGCGTCCTCTGGCTGCCTTGTTCTTTCCTGCCGTTTTCATGTTGAACTATATGTATCTGCGGAGGTCCACAGATGGAGCTTTTAAAATTAAAACAAAGAGGGGGGAACGGGCAGCGAGTGGGAGGAGACGTGTTCAGTCCCCCTCTAGCATCCCTCTGCTGCAGAGCTTCGTGGATAAAATTTATAGCTTCGCTCGTCTCTACTCCATAGCATCGTATATGCAGTAATGCACACGTGCGCATTAAGAACTGTACTACAAAAAAAAAAAAAATTCAGGAGATAAATCATTGTTGCTGCTGCAGTGTGATGCTCTTTACCTAGATTCGGATCAACGAAAATTCGGGTTTATATTCAATGAGGAGCAATCCCGTTGTCGCATAGACGGGGGCCTGGAGAGGTAGGAGCTCTCCCAGCCTTCCTTGCCCTGGTGCCCTCTGGGTGTCTGACGATGATGGTGACGACGATGATGAAGTATATACTTCAGAGTATACACTGCAGAGGCCACCAGTGAGGGAGGAAGCAGCAGCCAGGCACCTCTCCACCGTGCCTGGGTCCAGCTCCAGCTGAGACCCCCCTCCCTCCTGCTACCAACTGTCTCTGCAGAGGCCACCAGTGAGGGAGGAAGCAGCAGCCAGGCACCTCTCCACCATGCCTGGGTCCAGCTCCAGCTGAGAGCCCCCTCCCTCCTGCTACCAACTGTCCCTGCAGAGGCCACCAGTGAGGGAGGAAGCAGCAGCCGGGCACCTCTCCACCATGCCTGGGTCCAGCTCCAGCTGAGAGCCCCTCCCTCCTGCTACCAACTGTCCCTGCAGAGGCCACCAGTGAGGGAGGAAGCAGCAGCCGGGCACCTCTCCACCGTGCCTGGGTCCAGCTCCAGCTGAGAGCCCCCTCCCTCCTGCTACCAACTGTCTCTGCAGAGGCCACCAGTGAGGGAGGAAGCAGCAGCCAGGCACCTCTCCACCGTGCCTGGGTCCAGCTCCAGCTGAGAGCCCCCTCCCTCCTGCTACCAACTGTCTCTGCAGAGGCCACCAGTGAGGGAGGAAGCAGCAGCCAGGCACCTCTCCACCATGCCTGGGTCCAGCTCCAGCTGAGAGCCCCCTCCCTCCTGCTACCAACTGTCCCTGCAGAGGCCACCAGTGAGGGAGGAAGCAGCAGCCGGGCACCTCTCCACCATGCCTGGGTCCAGCTCCAGCTGAGAGCCCCTCCCTCCTGCTACCAACTGTCCCTGCAGAGGCCACCAGTGAGGGAGGAAGCAGCAGCCAGGCACCTCTCCACCGTGCCTGGGTCCAGCTCCAGCTGAGAGCCCCCTCCCTCCTGCTACCAACTGTCCCTGCAGAGGCCACCAGTGAGGGAGGAAGCAGCAGCCGGGCACCTCTCCACCATGCCTGGGTCCAGCTCCAGCTGAGAGCCCCTCCCTCCTGCTACCAACTGTCCCTGCAGAGGCCACCAGTGAGGGAGGAAGCAGCAGCCAGGCACCTCTCCACCGTGCCTGGGTCCAGCTCCAGCTGAGAGCCCCCTCCCTCCTGCTACCAACTGTCTCTGCAGAGGCCACCAGTGAGGGAGGAAGCAGCAGCCAGGCACCTCTCCACCGTGCCTGGGTCCAGCTCCAGCTGAGAGCCCCCTCCCTCCTGCTACCAACTGTCTCTGCAGAGGCCACCAGTGAGGGAGGAAGCAGCAGCCAGGCACCTCTCCACCGTGCCTGGGTCCAGCTCCAGCTGAGAGCCCCCTCCCTCCTGCTACCAACTGTCTCTGCAGAGGCCACCAGTGAGGGAGGAAGCAGCAGCCAGGCACCTCTCCACCATGCCTGGGTCCAGCTCCAGCTGAGAGCCCCCTCCCTCCTGCTACCAACTGTCCCTGCAGAGGCCACCAGTGAGGGAGGAAGCAGCAGCCGGGCACCTCTCCACCATGCCTGGGTCCAGCTCCAGCTGAGAGCCCCTCCCTCCTGCTACCAACTGTCCCTGCAGAGGCCACCAGTGAGGGAGGAAGCAGCAGCCAGGCACCTCTCCACCGTGCCTGGGTCCAGCTCCAGCTGAGAGCCCCCTCCCTCCTGCTACCAACTGTCTCTGCAGAGGCCACCAGTGAGGGAGGAAGCAGCAGCCAGGCATCTCTCCACCGTGCCTGGGTCCAGCTCCAGCTGAGAGCCCCCTCCCTCTTGCTGTCATCTGTAACTGCTGAACTTTCCAACTAAGATTGTAGTGCCTGAATTTGCTTTCCTTTCCCCCCTCCTCCTCCTCCCTCCCAATCCCCTTTCCTTTTGTGTCATGTCTTTTAGATTGTAAGCCTGTGGGCAGGGACTGTCAAGAAATACTTTTGTAAGCCGCCGTGAGAGCCTTTTTTGGCTGAATGGCGGCATAAAAACCCTTAAATAAATAAATAAATAAATAAATAAATAAATATACTGTCTTATTTGCTAGAGAGCCATCAAGCCAGTGTCTCAGTCCATTGGCCCTGCTGGCAAGGACTGATGGCACCTGGAGCGTGTCCCCTCCAGTCCTGGAGCCCCCTCTCCTTTGCCCCTGGCAGGGCTGTGCCTGGCCAGGCAAGCAGAGGCTGAGTGGGCCTTTATTCCCCCCAGACGTCAGGATGGGGCTTCAACTCGCATGTTTGGTTTCCTGGCCACGTGCCCGTTTGGATTCCACCACTTGCCTGGGATGTGGTTTCCTCAGAAGGAGGAGACTTGCGCTGTTTCTGTGATGCAAGGTTGATTTGTGAACCGCCCAGAGAGCTTCAGCTGTTGGGCAGCGTAGAAAGAGAATAAATAAATAAATTTACACTGGCAGGTGCAGGCTGAGCATAAAATGGGGCTCCACAGCACGAATTCGGTTTCTCTCTGTCAGATACCCAAAGGAGTCAATGGTGCCCATAGGAATTCCTGCAGAAAGCAAAACCAGCGCTCCGCTTTCTTTGCAGCTCCAGCTCCAGCACAGACCAGGAAATAAAGCCAGACGGCTCACTTGAGGGAAGGGTGTTAAAGGCAAAACTGAAGTACTTTGGCCACCTAATGAGAAGACAGGACACCCTGGAGAAGAGGCTGATGCTAGGGAAAGTGGAAGGCAAAAGGAAGAGGGGCCGACCAAGGGCAAGATGGAGGGATGATATTCTGGAGGTGACGGACTTGACCTTGGGGGAGCTGGGGGTGGCGACAGCCGACAGAAAGCTCTGGCGTGGGCTGGTCCATGAAGTCACGAAGAGTTGGAAGCGACTGAACGAATAAACAACAAGATTGTTCTCCCCCTGACTCAATGAGCACATTCTTTAGGGAGAGAGGAGAGAAAACTAAAAGATGAGTCACCTCTGCCCAGGGCGTTTGCCTTCTTGGCCCAACTCAGTTCCCATTAAAACACATCCCAAAAAACGAAAACAAAAAGTGTTGCCAGCTATCCGCGGTGGCCTCAGGCTTCTACATGAGCCCGAGACAAGCCACGCCATCCCACAAGCCCTTCCTCATGACTCACCTGACACCCCTGAGTGGGGCCAGAAGAGAGAAAACAGAGGCTGCGTGGACCAAACTCCCTCAGCAACAGATCTGTAAATCCCAGCCGAGTGTTCTGAGCTTCAAGAATGCATTGATATGGGTTGTGGTCCCTGAAACCTCTGTCAAGCCAAATAATGCAAAGTGGTGCCACAAAATATGTATTTAGTTCTCAAGCAGTATTACAGAATACCAAAACTTTGCAATGATGCAACAACGAAACCACATTACGACATACTATGCAATTAGGATGAGTAGAAGCATAATAAAAATAGTGGCCAGCCTATTTCTTAGTAAAATTAAACTTCTGTTCCTTGCAACCAAGGAAGCATTCATCGTTTGTTTATTTATTTATTTAAAACATTTATTGTTGTTGTTTATTCGTTCAGTCATTTCCGACTCTTCGTGACTTCATGGACCAGCCCACGCCAGAGCTTTCTGTCGGCTGTCGCCACCCCCAGCTCCCCCAAGGTCAAGTCTGTCACCTCCAGAATATCATCCCTCCATCTTGCCCTTGGTCGGCCCCTCTTCCTTTTGCCTTCCACTTTCCCTAGCATCAGCTTCTTCTCCAGGGTATCCTGTCTTCTCATTAGGTGGCCAAAGTACTTCAGTTTTGCCTTTAACACCATTCCCTCAAGTGAGCAGTCTGGCTTTATTTCCTGGAGTATGGACTGGCTTGATCTTCTTGCAGTCCAAGGCACTCTCAGAATTTTCCTTCAACACCACAGTTCAAAAGCATCTATCTTCCTTCGCTCAGCTTTCCTTATGGTCCAGCTCTCACAGCCGTAGGTTACTACGGGGAATACCATTGCTTTAACTATGCGGACCTTTGTTGTCAGTGTGGTGTCTCTGCTCTTAACTATTTTATCAAGATTTGTCATTGCTCTCCTCCCAAGAAGTCAACGTCTTCTGATTTCCTGGCTGCAGTCAGCGTCTGCAGTAATCTTTGCGCCCAGAAATACAAAGTCTGTCACTGCCTCCACGTTTTCTCCCTCTATTTGCCAGTTATCAATCAAGCTGGTTGCCATAAACTTGTTTTTTTTTTTGAGGATTAACTGCAACCCGGCTTTTGCACTTTCTTCTTTCACCTTTGCCATAAGGCTCCTCAGCTCCTCCTCGCTTTCAGCCATCAAAGTGGTGTCATCTGCATATCTGAGATTGTTAATGTTCCTTCCTGCGATTTTAACTCCAGCCTTGGAATCGTCAAGCCCAGCACGTCGCATGATGTGTTCTGCATACAAGTTGAATAGGTAAGGTGAGGGTATACAACCCTGCCGTACTCCTTTCCCAATCTTAAACCAGTCCGTTGTTCCGTGGTCTGTTCTTACCGTTGCTACTTGTTCGTTATACAGATTCCTCAGGAGGCAGACAAGATGACTTGGTATCCCCATACCACCAAGAACTTCCCGCAGTTTGTTATGATCCACACAGTCAAAGGCTTTAGAATAGTCAATAAAACAGAAATAGATGTTTTTCTGGAACTCCCTGGCTTTCTCCATTATCCAGCGGATATTGGCAATTTGGTCTCTAGTTCCTCTGCCTTTTCTAAACCCAGCTTGTACATCTGGCAATTCTCGCTCCATGAATTGCTGGAGTCTACCTTGCAGGATCTTGAGCATTACCTTGCTGGCATGTGAAATAAGTGCCACTGTCCGATAGTTGGAACATTCTTTAGTGTTTCCCTTTTTTGGTATGGGGATATAAGTTGATTTTTTCCTGATGGCCATTCTTGTGTTTTCCAGATTTGCTGGCATATGGCATGCATCACCTTGACAGCATCATCTTGCAATATTTTAAACAGTTCAGCTGGGATACCGTCGTCTCCTGCTGCCTTGTTATTAGCAATGCTTCTTAAGGCCCATTCGACCTCACTCTTCAGGATGTCTGGCTCTAACTCACTGACCACACCATCTGAGCTATCACCGATATTATTATCCTTCCTATACAGATCTTCCGTATATTCTTGCCACCTTTTCTTGATCTCTTCTGTTTCTGTTAGGTCCTTGCCATCTTTGTTTTTGATCATACCCATTTTTGCCTGGAATTTACCTCCGATGTTTCTAATTTTCTGGAAGAGGTCTCTTGTCCTTCCTATTCTATTGTCTTCTTCCACTTCCTCACATTGCTTGTTTAAAAATAATTCCTTATCTCTTCTGGCTAACCTCTGGAATTTTGCATTTAATTGGGCATATCTTCCCTTTTGCTTTCCTTCTTTCTTGGGCTACTTCCAGTGTCTCAGCAGACAGCCATCTTGCCTTCTTGATTTTCTTTTTCTTTGGGATGTTTTTTGTTGCCACCTCTTGGACAATGTTGCGAACTTCTGTCCATAGTTCTTCCGGGACCCTATCTACTAAATCTAGTCCCTTAAATCTATTCTTCACTTCCACTGCATATTCATTAGGAATATTAGTGAGCTCATATCTAACTGATCTGTGGGTCTTCCCTATTCTCTTTAGTTTGATTCTAAATTGTGCAATAAGAAGTTCGTGATCTGAACTACAGTCAGCTCCAGGTCTTGTTTTTACTGTCTGTATAGATGTCCACCACCTTTGGCTGCAAAGGATGTAGTCAATCTGATTTCGGTGTCGGCCATCTGGTGAAGTCCATGTATAAAGCCGTCTTTTCGGTTGTTGGAAGAGAGTGTTTGCTATGCACAGTGAGTTGTCCTGGCAGAATTCTATCAGCCTATGTCCCGCTTCATTTTGTTCTCCTAGTCCATGCTTACCTGTAATTCCAGATGTCATTTGACTGCCCACCTTGGCGTTCCAGTCTCCTGTAATGAAAATAACATATCTTTTTGGTGTATTATCCAGTAGGTGCTGCAGATCCTCATAGAACTGATCTACTTCTGCTTCTTCAGCATCTGTGGTTGGGGCATATATTTGGATCACTGTGATGTTAAATGGCTTACCCTGAATTCGAATTGAGATCATTCTATCGTTTTTTGGATTGTATCCAAGCACTGCTTTAGCCACTTTATTATTAATTATGAAGGCTACTCCGTTTCTTCTGTGATCCTCTTGTCCACAGTAGTAGATCTGGTGGTGATCTGATGTGAAGTGGCCCATTCCAGTCCATTTCAGTTCACTGACACCCAATATATCTATATTTAATCTTGACATCTCACCAATAACCACGTCCAATTTGCCCTGGCTCATAGATCTTACATTCCAGGTTCCTATGGTGTGTTGACCTTTAGAACATCGGATTCGTCGTTCACCACCAGCACCGTCGGCCGCTAGCCGTCCTTTCGGCTTTGAGCTAGCTGCGTCATCACGTCTGGGGCTAGTTGAACTTATCCCCTGTTCCTTCCCAGTAGCATTTTGACCATCTTCCGACCTGGGGGTCCCGTCTTCCGATGGTATATCAACATATCTCTGGTTGTACTGATCCATTTAGTTTTCACGGCAAGAGTACTGGGGTGGGTTGCCATGACCTTCCCCAGGGAATGTATTTAGTCTGACCTCTCTGCCATGACCTTCCCGTCTTGGGTGTCCCTTCACGGTTTAGCTCATGGCATCCTTGAGGTGCTATATCAATAAGTTCTCAGGGCGGCGTACAGATAAAAGCATACAGTATAAAACAGTAAATATACACAGCTAAAAACAAATTAATCCATAAACCAAGTTAAAACAATATATAATTTAAAAGCAGTAAAACAATTAAAACAGTTAAGCTCTTGTAGTCTCCTATTTGGCAGCCATGGCTGAGAGAGCTCAGGTCATGGCTGAGAGCTTAGGTCATGGCTGAGAGAGCTCAGGTCATCATGCCTGGTAGTTCTTCCCATTCTCTCCACTCAACCATGTCAAAATCTTACCATTTACAACATTCTACCCATCTATAGTTCTAGTTTTGTTTTTTTAATCTTAATTGCAACTATGTGCCTTGACTGTTTGGACTCAGTGCTCCATCACACCAGCAATTTATCGCACACTATCACACACCTGGTATGTTTTGCAGCCTGAGATCTTTATCACACCAGCCTTATAGTCTGCTGTCACAGCGAATTGCTTGCAAAGGACTCAGATGACGCCAATGATATAGTCTGCTGTCGGGGCGAAGGACTCCTATGACGCCAACCATGTCCAGCTGTGATTGTGGTTCTTCCCCCCTGCCCCCCCCCAGCAATGTATTTTGGTGCGCAGAAAGTCCGGTTCTTCCAATAATGCAAAAGCATCCCGCTATTCAAGGCGCGGTCTTGCTGATGAAAGAGAGGGGTGTGCAGGGAGGGCGTGGTGTCGAACTACCCACCCCCGCTCCTCTCCTTTATATTAATAAATTAATAATATTATACATATTTTTATTCTTCGTAATCCCTAGATCTGAGAATGGCAAGTAGCAGTAAGGGGCGAGGCACCTCATGGCGTCATCCAGAAATTCTGGATTTGCTTGACGTATGGGGGGAAGAAAAAATTCAGGAGCAACTGAGGACAAGCCATCGGAACATTGATTCATTTGAAGTGATAGCACAGGAACTACAAAAGAGGGGGCACAACCGAACAGCTGTAGAGTGCAGGAGGAAAAGCAAAGCTATGAGACTTGACTATCATAGAGTGATCATGCACAATGCAAAGTCAGGTAACAATGCAACCACCTGTCCCTACTTCTCACAGCTACACAGCATTCTCAGGGGTGATGCTACAATTAGACCGAAGCGTGTAGTATCAAGTTTAGAAATTACAAGGACCATGGCGTCATCAGGCAGAACAGCTCATCCGGAATTTCCTCGAACATGAGTTATGGTTCCTCACAGGAAGCTAATCCAAATCAACGTAGCAAAAGGACACCTGCTTATTAACTTTTGATTGTTTTTCCTATGCACAGATGAACAGGTCAGCATGGATTCTGATCCAACTATTACCTCTACATTGACATATCAAGAGCAAGTACCAAGTAGTGTGGTTCAAGGTCTGCATATGTTAAAGATGGGCTGCCAAAGAATTGGGTTTTCAACCTGTTAAGGCTTGGGTAGCATTGGCTGCGAGTAATCATTTCTTTGCCAATGTAATAATAATATATATTAATATCGTTACTTCTCAGATTTCTAATTTTTTTAAAATACACCATGTTCACAATGTTAAGTAGGCTGATTAAACCTCCAATTGTGTTCTCACCATAACAGCAAAATTAATGAGCAAATAATATTACAACAGTTAACTGTTAATGTAGCTGCTTACTCCTTTGGTTAAAGGACTGGTCTTGTTTCAATGTTGTGGTTTTTTTTCTTTTGAAAGTGAAATTTCTTGGGTTTAAGGGCTCGAAGTCAGTATTGCAAGTGTGACTCTATACAACTGAACCATAAGGAGATTGTGACTAGTTGGAGTGCAATAAAGGAATAAACAACGTTGTTTAGTTTTTGCAAAAATAAATATTTTACTTATAGTAAATTAAACATGTTTGCAAGTACTCTGGTTTTTTATTTACAGAAAAACAAGGAAAATAGAAAAATTCAGAAAGGACTTATGTTCTTTAAACTCTAGGATTTTAACATTTATTTTTTGGATGGTACTGATGCTGGGCCAGCCTCTTGTAATCCAACGGATAAGCCCCATCAGCGACTATGAAAGGCGGCACTTCGACATCCCCAATTCTCCAGACCTCATTGGAGGGGCAAAAAACTCCAGCATCCATTGCCTCAAAGAGGGATGAATTTCTGAATACATGGGCATCGTGGTTCCTGCCACTCCACCCCACCTCAATATGGGTGAAGCGGCCAGTGTGGTCCATAGTCCCCTGCAGAATCATAGAATAATAGTTTTTCTGATTTATGAAATCGTTGCCTTGCCTAATGGGACAAACAATTTCAATATGCGTTCCATCTGTGGCTCCGCAGGCTCCCCGAAATCCCAAAGCTGCAAAGCCGTCCATTACTTGTATTAAAAAGTGAAAGACAATGTTTAAACCAGCAGGAATGTTTACATTGAAACACACAGCAGTTCATATCACATGCGCATGTGTACCAGCAACTTGGGGACGCCGCTCTGTAAAAAGCAGATGAACCGAACATGCACTTATGCGCATCCCTATTAAGAGCTAAAAAAATATTAAAAATGGGAAAGGCAACAGAGGAAAGCAATGAGGAAAATGGAAACCTCCCCCCTCCTCGCTGGTGGGAAAGGTGAACAGTAAAAAGGGATGCTGCTTTTCCCCCCGGAGTTGAGGTTTACCTATAGACTTGAAAGCACAATAGCCGCCACTCTGTAAACAGCAGATGAACCAAACATGCACATATTTGTGCATGTTTGGACAGTTTGCAGAGGAAGAAGTACAGGAGGCACCATGCAACAGTGACCAAGAGACAGAAGGTAGGTCAACCAAGAAGAAGCGAAGAGTAGTCGTTGTGGGAGACTCCCTGCTGCGTGGGATTGAAACCCAAGTATGTCGTGAAGACCCATGGACTCGCCAGGTGTGCTGTCTCCCTGGAGCACAGATTAGAGATGTGACTGAAGGGTTACCGAAGCTCATAAAGCCCACGGACACATACCCCTTTCTTCTCATCCATGTGGGAACAAATGATGTCGCCAAGCAGAGCTATGAAGAAATCATTTCAGACTTTGAAGTTCTGGGAAGGAAACTGAAGAACTTTGGGGCCCAGGTAGTTTTCTCATCCATCCTCCCGGTTCTTGGAAGAGGATTAGAAAGGGAAAGAAAAATACTCCGGATGAACGACTGGCTTCGAAAGTGGTGCCGTCGTGAGAGTTTTGGATTCTGGGACCACGGGCTACGCTACTTGGAACATGGACTGCTGGCAAGGGATGGGTTGCACCTCACAAGGGCTGGAAAGAATGAGTTCGGCCACAGCATGAAGAACTTCATCAGGAGGGCTTTAAACTGAATCTTGCGGGGGTGGGAGACGTAAATTTTGAGGCAACAATGGATGAAGGCCAATGCACCACAGTACAGAGAACAGCTCCAACAGAGTCCCAAAATAGTGTCTGCAACAAGGTAGGAACAAAGCCAGACTATAAAACACATGGTCTTCGATGTCTATATACTAATGCCCAGAGCATGGGAAACAAACAGAATGAACTTGAACTCTTATTACATGAAGGCAAATACGACTTGATAGGTATAACTGAAACTTGGTGGGATGACTCCCATGACTGGAATATAGCAATTGAAGGATATAACTTGTTCAAAAAGAACAGAAGAAATAGAAAGGGAGGTGGAGTTGCACTATATGTTAAAAATACCTATCCCTGCACAGAAATACAGGCGGATGAGATTGGGAGCCCCGTCGAGAGCGTCTGGATTAAAATAAATGGGGCTAGGAATAAAAAGAATATGATAATCGGAGTCTACTACCGACCACCCAATCAAGGAGAAGACGAGGACGAAACTTTTGAGAAACAAATTGCCAGTGTTTCAAGGAAGTGTGATGTAGTAGTGATGGGGGACTTCAATTACCCTGATATCTGTTGGGAGACCATTACTGCCAAAAGCGGCCCTTCCAAGAAATTCCTGACATGTATGGGTGATAACTTTCTCCTACAGAAAGTGGTGGAAGGAACTAGAGGGTCAGCAATCCTTGACTTGTTATTGACCAATAGGGATGACTTAGTGGATAAAGTGGCAGTTACGGGAACTCTGGGGGAAAGTGACCACGTCATACTTGAATTCTTGATTATGAAGGAGACAAAAGTCGAGCGTAGCCATACACGTACTCTGGATTTTAGGAAACCTGATTTTAATAAACTCAGAACTATAATAAGTAAGGTCCCGTGGCAAGGGAGCCTAAAAAGAAAAGGAGTGCAGGATGGGTGGGAGTATCTAAAAAATGAAATTTTAAAGGCACAGTTACAAACAATTCCAACAAGGAGAAAAGATAGAAGACAACAGAGGAAACCAATGTGGCTCCACAAAAAGCTTATTGATGAACTGAAAACAAAAAGGGATACATATAGGAAGTGGAAGGAAGGCCAGGCTACAAAAGAAGAGTACAGACAAGTGGCGCAGAAGTGCCGAAATGGCGTCAGGAAGGCTAAAGCTGTGAATGAGCTGAGATTAGCGAGGGATGCTAAAAGCAATAAAAAGGCTTTCTTCAGATACGCGAGTAGTAAAAGACAGAGGAAAGAAATGGTGGTTCAACTGCTTAATGAGGATGGCAAATTGATAACAGACGACAAACAAAAGGCTGAAGTGCTCAATTCCTACTTTGCCTCGGTCTTCTCCCAAAAGCGGATCTATGACCCCCCTGGAAAAAGTGAAGCAGAAGTTGAGGGGGCAGGATTGCAGTTTGAGATTGATAAACAAATGGTCAAAGAACACCTCATTTCCTTGAATGAGTTCAAATCCCCAGGGCCCGATGAACTGCATCCAAGAGTAATGAAGGAGCTAGCGGAAGAACTCTCAGAACCTTTGTCTATTATCTTTGCAAAATCATGGAAGACGGGTGAGGTGCCGGACGACTGGAGGAGGGCTAACGTTGTCCCTATCTTCAAAAAGGGCAAAAAGGAGGAACCTGGGAACTACAGACCAGTCAGCCTGACATCCATCCCTGGGAAAATTCTGGAGCAGATTATAAAGAAGTCAATCTGTAAGCACCTTGAAATCAATGCAGTGATTACCAGAAGCCAACATGGATTTGTCAGGAACAAATCCTGTCAGACTAATTTGATCTCATTTTTTGATAGGATAACCTCCCTTGTGGACTGTGGGAATGCTGTGGACGTCATATATCTTGACTTCAGCAAAGCTTTTGACAAAGTACCACATGACATTCTGATTAACAAACTAGCTAAAAGTGGGCTAGATGGAACAACTATTAGGTGGATCCACAGTTGGCTACAGAATCGGACTCAAAGAGTACTTATCAATGGAACCTTCTCAAACTGGGGAGAGGCAACGAGTGGGGTGCCGCAGGGCTCAGTCCTGGGCCCAGTGCTCTTCAACATTTTTATTAATGATTTGGACGAGGAGGTGCAGGGAACGCTGATCAAATTTGCAGATGACACCAAATTGGGTGGGATAGCTAATACCCTAGAAGACAGAAACAAACTTCAAAGTGATCTTGATAGGCTGGAGTGCTGGGCTGAAAACAACAGAATGAAATTTAATAGGGATAAATGCCAAGTTCTACATTTAGGGAATAGAAACCAAATGCACAGTTACAAGATGGGGGACACTTGGCTCAGCAATACTACAAATGAGAAAGATCTTGGAATTGTTGTAGATCACAAGCTGAATATGAGCCAACAGTGCGATATGGCTGCAAGAAAGGCAAATGCTATTTTGGGCTGCATTAATAGAAGTATAGCTTCCAAATCACGTGAGGTACTGGTTCCTCTCTATTCGGCCCTGGTTAGGCCTCATCTAGAGTATTGCGTCCAGTTCTGGGCTCCACAATTCAAGAAGGACACAGACAAGCTGGAGCGTGTTCAGAAGAGGGCAACGAGGATGATCAGAGGTCTAGAAACAAAGCCCTATGAAGAGAGACTGAAAGAACTGGGGATGTTTAGCCTGGAGAAGAGAAGATTGAGGGGAGACATGATAGCACTCTTCAAATACTTCAAAGGTTGTCACACAGAGGAGGGCCAGGATCTCTTCTCGATTCTCCCAGAGTGCAGGACACGGAATAACGGGCTCAAGTTAAAGGAAGCCAGATTCCGGCTGAACATCAGGAAAAACTTCCTGACTGTTAGAGCAGTGCGACAGTGGAATCAGCTACCTAGGGAGGTTGTGGGCTCTCCCACACTAGAGGCCTTCAAGAGGCAGCTGGACAACCATCTGTCAGGGATGCTTTAGGGTGGATTCCTGCATTGAGCAGGGGGTTGGACTCGATGGCCTTGTAGGCCCCTTCCAACTCTGCTATTCTATGATTCTATGATTCTATGATATGCGCATCACTATTAACTACTAAAAAAAAATTACAAATGGGAAAGGCAAAAGAGGAAAGCAATGAGGGAAATGGAACGTCATTTTCACGTGTGCATCCAATTTAGCTTAGAAGAAAAAAATTACCTTTTGACAATCGCCAAGATAGACTGTGCGACGAAGAAGAACTAGCTCCATTGCCAAGCACACTCCATGGTGCTGACTAATTCCGTTTGGCTATCCATGGACTCCATCTTCTCCACAACGAGCACAATGGCCCAAACAGGGAATTCTGGGATTTGAGGAATTTTTTAAAAAGGGGGGAGCAAGGGAGAACATCACAAGCATCCCCCAAAGCCAGCCCCTAAGAAACGCCCACTTGGGACGGAAGGGACATAAGTGTGAACCGCTCCGACGAAACGAAACGAAAGAAAAGGCGCAGTAAAGAAAGAGGCGCCTCATTTAGGTACGTACCTAAAAAAAGGCGCACTGAAGCGCCTTCACAACGATGTGTAGATCTGGCCCTGGATGGGACGGCTGCTTGGACTACTCTAATTACACTCGTCCATCTTAACTGCACTACTGCTGGATCAAGGGGAAAGAATCATAGTATCATAGAATCATAGAATAGCAGAGTTGGAAGGGGCCTACAAGGCCATCGAGTCCAACCCCCTGCTCAATGCAGGAATCCACCCTAAAGCATCCCTGACAGAGGGTTGTCCAGCTGCCTCTTGAAGGCCTCCAGTGTGGGAGAGCCCACAACCTCCCTAGGTCACTAGTTCCATTGTTGTACTGCTCTAACAGTAAGGAAGTTTTTCCTGATGTCCAGCTGGAATCTGGCTTCCTTTAACTTGAGCCCGTTATTCCGTGTCCTGCACTCTGGGAGGATCGAGAAGAGATCCTGGCCCTCCTCTGTGTGACAACCTTTCAAGTCTTTGAAGAGTGCTCTCATGTCTCCCCTCAATCTTCTTTTCTCCAGGCTCAACATGCCCAGTTCTTTCAGTCTCTCTTCATAGGGCTTTGTTTCCAGACCCCTGATCATCCTGGTTGCCCCCCTCTGAACACGCTCCAGCTTGTCTGCGTCTTCATTACAGAGTGTGCATGAAGAGCTCGTATGGAGGCATTTGAGTTTTGCCTCCTTTTTTTTGAAGACTGCATTTGATCTTTAGAAGGGCAGCGGTAAAGAAAATGGTTAGAATGGAATACAGATGGCTAGCAGAAGGACATGTTTTCAGTTACGGAGTTTGCACACATCCTGCTTCTCCTCCTGCTTATCTTCACACATGAATTAATGAGCCTTCTTGGTGAAGAGCTGAGCTTATTGTGCTCACTTCTGCTTAATGCAGAAGTGCATTAAGATTCAAAGTGCTGGTATTAACATTTAAAGCCCTAAACGGCTTGGGGCCAGGCTCTCTGAAGGAATGCCTCCTCCCGTATGTGCCTGCCCGGACCCTAAGTTCACCCTCAGGGGTCCTTCTCCGCGAGCCCCTGCCAAAGGAAGTGAGGCAGGTGGCTACCAGGAGCAGGGCCTTCTCTGCTGTGGCACCCCGGCTGTGGAACGAGCTCCCTAAGGAGGTTCGCTTGGCACCTACATTATATGCTTTTAGACGGCAGGTGAAGACTTTTTTATTCTCCCAGCATTTTAACAGTCTATAAATAAATTTTAACTTGGTGTTTTAAATTCATAATTTTGCATTGCTGCTGTTTTATCTGGTTGAGCTTTTATATTATATTTTATATGATGGTTTTATACTGTTGTTTTATACTTTGAATGGTTTTAATTTTTGTGAACTGCCCAGAGAGCTCCGGCTATTGGGCGGTATAGAAATGTAATAAATAAATAAATAAATAAATAATGCTGCTTAAAAAACCTGTGCGGTTATTACTTTCTGCTTTCCCTTCGTTGTTCTGTTCTTGGGTGGAAGTTATCCATTCAAAGGAAGTCTGGGTCAACTCCGCCTTCCTTGCTCTCGCGTTACATTCACACAGTAGCACGCCATCATGGAGCAGCATCATAACTGGATGGGGTCTCAGAAGATCCCTCCCCGCAACATCCATCTTCATGTGAGTTTTTAATGTAGTAACGTAACTGAGGGCCTTGCTAGACGAGGCGTTAGCGTGGTGTGAGGCCCGGTTTCCCTCCTGTGCATCCAGATGATGCACAGGGGAATCCAGGGTCAGGCTGCGCTGAAACCTGCCTTAAGCCGGCATAAGCGAATTCCGGCTGGGGCTGCGGAACGTCTAGCAGGGTCCGTGGCTTTTTGTGGCTGCTCGCTTACTTGCAAGTAGCTGGGAAAAGCCATGGACTGGGCACAGCGCTCATATGAGGGCTGTGCCCATCGGGCCGGTGGGGGGGGGGAGGAGAGGGGGGGAAGGCCAGACCCGGCAGGAGAGAGGGGAGGAGAAGGCCGGGCATCAGGGACTGGGGCGAGGGAAGGAGAGCCGGGGACAGGGTATCGGAGACGGGGGCGAGGGAAGGAGAGCTGGGGTCAGGCGGGGGGTGTCTCTGCTGTGGCGGGACTCCGCTGCTCTTCCCCTTTACCCCGTAAGGGTGCCCGGCTGGTCCTGGGCTCTCCCAAACTCTTGGACAGCCCGCTCAGGAAAAAAATGGGCATTTAAATCCTACTGAACATCCACTTGTATATCTTCATGTAAAATTTCTGAGCGTGGACCGTGAGTTGAGGAGGAAGGATACCCGGGAGAGATGGGACCGTACCAATAATGTTCTGAGAAAAGGTGAAGTGTGGTGTACTGGGTAAAGTGTTGGACAACCCAAGTTTGGCAATGAGTGTCAGCAGCACAACAGAAACATGCATTCACTGTTCTAGGAGGAGAGGGGCGGGGTAGAGGTGGGGATCGAAGGTATCTCAAGTCTATTGCCTTGAAATGAGAATCTTGCAACAGCCGTTAGTTGAACCACAGAACCTATGTTCTTTCATGTATTTGGAAGAGGCAGATGGACATCCATCTCTCAGGGATGCTTTAGGGTGGATTCCTGCACTGAGCGGGGTGGTGGTGGTGTTTGGACTCGATGGCCTTACAGGCCCCTTCCATCTCTGCTGTTCTATGATTCTAAGTGGCAGATGTGTGATAGTGCTACTGATCAGTGCCCATACACATTCAGTTCATGGAAGGGGGGAGAGGGAGGTTTTCCGACAGGATGAACGGAGGTGGAGTTGTCCAACTTCCAACAACCAATAAACTGAAGGGGGAGTTACAAAGTAGATCAGTGGGCAGAGATGACAGGGGGAAAACAACAAGGTGTGTGAGTGAATCTCACTGGGGTAACAGGACAGGTGTAAAGAGACATGGCACGTAAAAGCACACAGGTGTAAGTTTGCAAGCTTTCATATGCTATGGAAACGAAGTGGGATAAATCGAGGGAAAACCAGGAAAAATATGTAGGTGGGATGGAGCTCTGATACTCACATGATGAGCTACATCACACCTACTTTTTTAGCTGATTTTCATCCATGGTTTCCCCCTCCGTTTCCTTAGCAAGTTGAGCGCTGGGCACTTTCAGGTCTGTGCGTTGTTGTGCACTTTCAGCTCATGCATCTTTTACCCTGTAGCGCTACTATGCCAGCGAAATCTCCCATTCCGCCCCCTGTGTTCTCCTTTCTCCTGCAGTTAATTGTTTATTTTTTAAGGGAACTAGCTAATCTTTATTTTATGAACTTGCAGATGATCAAAGAAAAGGAAAATCGATCCTTCACACTGGTGGACTATCAGGAAAAAGCTTTAAGGGGGGAAATTTTAAAAAATCCTAAAAAATCAAGGAATGAACTGAACTGATTCAAACCTGGCATGCTGAAAACTCGACTTCAGAGCTATCACTGTGTTGATTTTGATCTCTTTAGCTTTAAAAATGAGGGAGCTGCAGGCAAGGAGGGTGCATTTTCTGCATTTCTTTTAAGGTGAAAATGTACCCCTGGTCATGCCTACTCAGGAGTAAGAACATAGAGTAAAATGGGACCTTTCTCCCTTCCCCTTCATGGTTGTGTGGAGAACTGCCCCACTCTCCTCTTATGTTAGGGGGGCCGCCCGTAGACACACACTTCCCCAGCAAAGAACTGGATCATCGGATAGAATGCAATTACAGCAATACATGGGAGGGAGGAGTGCATTTATTTTGCATGGAGGGAAAATAATCCAGACTTTCCCCACTCTAAAAAGAAACCAAACATGGAGGTAAAGAGGTGAAATTAGTGCAGGACAGGGGCGACATCATGTGGGCTGCAAAACCATATTACAGGCATGGTGAGTTTGTGATAAATCACTAGTGTGATGGAGCCCGATGTTGTCCCTGTCCTGCACTCATTTCGCCTCTTCCCCTCCATGTTTGGTTTCTTTTGGGAGCGGGGAAAGTCTGGTTTCCCCCCCTCCATGTGGGTAGGTGTGATGGAGCTCTCACTCACAGCTCCTGCCCATAACTTTAGGAGGGGCCCTCTGCAATGCAGCCAGGCTTTCAGCACTTCAGAAGAGCAATTGATGGAAGGGCTGGATAAGTGCTGTGGTGTAGGGTAGGCATATGCTCTGCTCCGATTAGAAGCGCAGAAGCAGGAGCGAATTGGCCTGCTCCGCCTTGCCCAGAGGTGGAGTAGAAGCGGACCACGGACCCCTAGAAGCAAGGCGAAGAGAAGCACCCATTTTTTGGATCTCCTTTTTCAGGCGGACCGCTCCGATCGCCATCTTGAAACATTTCGCCCATAGGATTGCATTGTGGAAAAGAATCGGGGATAACTGGGTTGTTTTTGAAGCTATCGTTCTGAAAATTCTTGTGCTCAGAGAGTCGTGGATGGGGGTCATTTTGAGACTACTCTCACCTCTCTGCGTTGTGTGGTTCGCGTGCTATATATTTTTTAAACTCGGGTAAACAAACATTACAAACAGGGACAGCACGGGTCAAACGGCGGTTTTCACCCATAGGATTGGATTGCGGAAAAAAATCGGGGATAACTGTGTTGTTTTTGAAGCTATCGTTCTGAAAATTCTTGTGCTCAGAGAGTCGTGGATGGGGGTCATTTTGAGACTACTCTCACCTCTCTGCGTTGTGTGGTTCGCGTGCTATATATTTTTTAAACTCGGGTAAACAAACATTACAAACAGGGACAGCACGGGTCAAACGGCGGTTTTCACCCATAGGATTGGATTGCGGAAAAAAATCGGGGATAACTGTGTTGTTTTTGAAGCTATCGTTCTGAAAATTCTTGTGCTCAGAGAGTCGTGGATGGGGGTCATTTTGAGACTACTCTCACCTCTCTGCGTGGTGCGGGTCGCGCGCTAGAATTTTTTAAAAAATTGGCGGGAAAAATACCTTTTTCGAAGGGCTGAGGGGCAGAGTCAACTCCCGGTCATGATCACATGATCCCAAAGTTGGAGGAGGGGATAGGCAAAATGGGTAACTTGGGATTCTGGGAAACTTCTCTTTCTTAATCTGAATGGACTTTTCCCAGTGTTTTTTAAAACAGTAGCCCCACCAAATGCACAAACACAACCTGAAATCATATACTAAGCCAATAATAAGAGAGCACTGCTATCCACCCTAACTTTGGGGAACAACTGAAAAGATGTGGTGCAAGGGGATGAGCTCCCCTAGGGCATCCCATGTGGACGTGCTCCCACTCTTTCCTGTACTTGGAAGGCCATCAGAGCCTTCCAAAGAGAGTAACCCGGTGGAGCAATGCCTATCATGAATTGAAGTGAGCGGTCTACTTCTCTTAGTGGTGGAGCAATGCCTATCATGAGTTGAAGTGAGCGTTTACTCCTCAGAGCTGTTGGTGAAGCAATGGCTTTCATGAGTTGAACTGGCAGCTGCTTCCCCCTCCCCTGGGCACATCCCCCTATTGCTGGTAAAAGACAGATATAGCCTTTTTAAAAAAGTTCTTCTTGTTGTTTATTCAGCAACACTGCTGCTTTTAATTCCACCCCTCCTTCATTTATTTATTTATTTATTTATTCCATTTTATATGCATTACTGGCTTATCCTTGGCTCACTTCCTTATGCCCCCAGAAATGTCTGCTGCCTGTCTGCCTTCCCTCCCTCCTCTCCTGCCCACCTCGCAGGGATGTTGTGTGTATCTGGCTTTGACTCAGGGGAGAAGTCCTTCCTGCGCTCACTTAGAGTTTTGGAAGTTCCAAATCCATTTTTCAAGTGTGGAAGAAGATTCATACTCCCCAATTCATGGCATGTTGGGATTTCCTTTGAAATGGCCCCATTGAGATGTCTGCAGGTTTAAGCCCCGCCAAAAATCAGGGGATGATGGGACTGCCTTGAGTCTTGGCGTGCGTATGTATCCCTGGATAAGCTTTCATGGTGGTGAGTTTGAGGTTTCTAACGTGCAAATTGACGGAGCTATGGAAAGGGGTGTGAATGGGGTGCCCGATTTTCCTAAATTCTCCAAAAATCAGGGGATGATGGGACTGCCTTGAGTCTCAGCGTGCGTATGTATCCCAGGATAAGCTTTCATGGTGGTGAGTTTGAGGTTTCTAACGTGCAAATTGACGGAGCTATGGAAAGGGGTGTGACTTAGGGTATGGGTGGTGCGTTAGAGGTTAGAGCTGCGCCAAAAATAAGGGGATGATGGGACTGCCTTGAGTCTGGGCGTCCATGTGGACACATGGATAAGCTGTCATGGTGGTGAGTTTGAGGTTTCTAACGTGCAAATTGACGGAGCTATGGAAAGGGGTGTGAATGGGGTGCCCGATTTTCCTAAATTCTCCAAAAATCAGGGGATGATGGGACTGCCTTGAGTCTCAGCGTGCTTATGTATCCCAGGATAAGCTTTCATGGTGGTGAGTTTGAGGTTTCTAACGTGCAAATTGACGGAGCTATGGAAAGGGGTGTGAATGGGGTGCCCGATTTTCCTAAATTCCTAAATCAGGGGATGATGGGACTGCCTTGAGTCTTGGCATGCATATGTATCCCTGGATAAGCTTTCATGGTGGTGAGTTTGAGGTTTCTAAAGTGCAAATTGACGGAGCTATGGAAAGGGGTGTGAATGGGGTGCCCGATTTTCAAAAATTCCCCAAAAATCAGGGGATGATGGGATTGCCTTGAAACTTGGCGTGCGTGTGTATACCCCCATGAGGTGTCATGGTGCCAAACTTGAGGTTTCTAACTTTCACAGAAAAAAAGTTGTATACTTTTTTAGCTTAATGCAAGCCTATGGGGGGAAAAAAACGGAGCTCCGATCCGGATCCGGGGTGTGAATGGGGTGCCCGATTTTCCTAAATTCTCCAAAAATCAGGGGATGATGGGACTGCCTTGAGTCTCAGCGTGCGTATGTATCCCAGGATAAGCTTTCATGGTGGTGAGTTTGAGGTTTCTAACGTGCAAATTGACGGAGCTATGGAAAGGGGAGTGACTTAGGGTATGGGTGGTGCGTTAGAGGTTAGAGCCGCGCCAAAAATAAGGGGATGATGGGACTGCCTTGAGTCTGGGCGTCCATGTGGACACATGGATAAGCTGTCATGGTGGTGAGTTTGAGGTTTCTAACGTGCAAATTGACGGAGCTATGGAAAGGGGTGTGAATGGGGTGCCCGATTTTCCTAAATTCTCCAAAAATCAGGGGATGATGGGACTGCCTTGAGTCTCAGCGTGCTTATGTATCCCAGGATAAGCTTTCATGGTGGTGAGTTTGAGGTTTCTAACGTGCAAATTGACGGAGCTATGGAAAGGGGTGTGAATGGGGTGCCCGATTTTCCTAAATTCCTAAATCAGGGGATGATGGGACTGCCTTGAGTCTTGGCATGCATATGTATCCCTGGATAAGCTTTCATGGTGGTGAGTTTGAGGTTTCTAAAGTGCAAATTGACGGAGCTATGGAAAGGGGTGTGAATGGGGTGCCCGATTTTCAAAAATTCCCCAAAAATCAGGGGATGATGGGATTGCCTTGAAACTTGGCGTGCGTGTGTATACCCCCATGAGGTGTCATGGTGCCAAACTTGAGGTTTCTAACTTTCACAGAAAAAAAGTTGTATACTTTTTTAGCTTAATGCAAGCCTATGGGGGGAAAAAAACGGAGCTCCGATCCGGATCCGGGGTGTGAATGGGGTGCCCGATTTTCCTAAATTCTCCAAAAATCAGGGGATGATGGGACTGCCTTGAGTCTCAGCGTGCGTATGTATCCCAGGATAAGCTTTCATGGTGGTGAGTTTGAGGTTTCTAACGTGCAAATTGACGGAGCTATGGAAAGGGGAGTGACTTAGGGTATGGGTGGTGCGTTAGAGGTTAGAGCCGCGCCAAAAATAAGGGGATGATGGGACTGCCTTGAGTCTGGGCGTCCATGTGGACACATGGATAAGCTGTCATGGTGGTGAGTTTGAGGTTTCTAACGTGCAAATTGACGGAGCTATGGAAAGGGGTGTGAATGGGGTGCCCGATTTTCCTAAATTCTCCAAAAATCAGGGGATGATGGGACTGCCTTGAGTCTCAGCGTGCTTATGTATCCCAGGATAAGCTTTCATGGTGGTGAGTTTGAGGTTTCTAACGTGCAAATTGACGGAGCTATGGAAAGGGGTGTGAATGGGGTGCCCGATTTTCCTAAATTCTCCAAAAATCAGGGGATGATGGGACTGCCTTGAGTCTCAGCGTGCGTATGTATCCCTGGATAAGCTTTCATGGTGGTGAGTTTGAGGTTTCTAAAGTGCAAATTGACGGAGCTATGGAAAGGGGTGTGAATGGGGTGCCCGATTTTCAAAAATTCCCCAAAAATCAGGGGATGATGGGATTGCCTTGAAACTTGGCGTGCGTCTGTATACCCCCATGAGGTGTCATGGTGCCAAACTTGAGGTTTCTAACTTTCACAGAAAAAAAGTTGTATACTTTTTTAGCTTAATGCAAGCCTATGGGGGAAAAAAAAACGGAGCTCCGATCCGGATCCGGAGCTCCGAGCGGAGCGGAGCGGACATAGGCGGAGCGGGGGCGGGGCGGAATGGCCCGATCCGCAAATCGCGGATCTGGAAGAGAAGCGGAGCGGGGGGTCCGTGCACACCCCTAGAAGGGATCCCTGAAATGTAAGCCCCATCCCTGCTCTCCAGGAGCCCTTGGAGCGCCTCTCCTGCCGCTTTCACCAACACTGTTCCCCCCACCAGCACCAGCACCGCCCGTTACCGTGAGGCTGCCCACCCCCAGGTACCCCATGCAATACACAGCAGACCAGGTCTCCCCCACCCCACCCCCTTGATGCTCCCCCACTAACTTGCAAGCCAAACAGACACTTGTGCTGCTGGAAGCTCATTGCATTTTTATTCAATTCAATGCTGCGTTGCCCAGTGTGCAGGGCCCAGGAGCAAGAGCGGATTCGGAGGCCCTCCAGGTGAGACGTCCTGCGGAGAGGCTCTTCCTCGCTGGACTCCAGATTAGCAAGGCCCTGGGATAGAAGGGGACACACCATCATCAGGATGCTCATTCCAGACACCTGTCAGTCACTCAGCCAACATGGGACCCCCAACACAAGAAGATGGGGCTGCAATGTGTGTGTGTGTGTATGTGGGCGGGTGGGTGGGTGGGCTGCAGGAGCATCATCCAGGTATGACTGTGGACCCAGATGCAGGCCTTGTTGGTCCTCTGTCTCCCTCTCAGCCTGTCAAGGAACCGGGGGGGGGGGCTGAGAAACTTTTGGCCAGGCTCTGAGGAAGAGACTACGCCAGGCGCAGCTGTTTGCCAGGAGAGACGGGGCAGCCCCTGGCATTCAGCCCATAGATCAGGTGATGGGCAGCAGACACAGGTCTCAGGATGGGTTCCTTTGCACCCCCTACTGCATGCAGACAGCCATGTGTGATTCAGTCTGCACACATGTATTTCAAAACATCCACGCCATCAGTCAACTCTTGCATTGCTACGAGAATTCCCCCTCCTCTCCTGTAAGATCCCGCGATGGACCGCAGAGGCGTTACAGAAGGCAAAGGGTTGAATGACGAACTGGGCAAAACACCCTGAATGGCCTCAGTTCTACACCTGTAAGATGGACGTAAGAGTGACCTGCCATAACTGAGAGACCTTTGCCTCCTTGGAGTGCTGAATACCTCATCCCAGAATATTCAGGCATGAGCCGGAGCAGAAGGGGAAGGGAGGGGGGCACAGGTGGACGGTGGGGTTCATGGAAGGGGGGCGCTTCTCCCCCTCAATGTCCAAAGCCTCCACCAGGTCGGTGAGCTCTGGGAAGCCAGCAGGTCTTGGACTATGCAAGCTCCTTGCCTGGACCTGGGAAGGGCAGACACCTTGAGTGACTTCTTTTGGGTAGAAATGGAGGGTAATAAAACAGAAATAAAAACTTGTTGCCTTTGTCCCACTCCTTGAGAGCAGCCGTCTTCCTTCCTTGTGTAAGCAGAGTCAGGGAACGCAGGACCTGCCATTTGGGATCAGGCCTAGGTCCATCCCATAGCCTACGTCCTGTTTCCAGGATGAGGCAGCTTTCAGCAGGCTGCTGGCCAGGGGTGTGGGTGGGTGGGGGCGAGGGCAGCTGCAGCCCTTTCTGCTCTGCCCCAACTCCCTGCCCCCTCCCTCCCAGCAAGACCACCATAGAACTCAGAGGCCAGGACTCCTGCTGCTGCTCATGCTCAGAACCACATGAAGGGGTTCAGAGTCATTCTGCAGCTCCCGTGCAACAGGTGATGCTCCTTCGCCTAACTTCCTTCCTGCACCGTCTCTGGTGGTGGCCCTGGCCAGACAGGTGGGGCTTGGCACCCACGCACTTCTCTTACCTCCAGTGACCTTCATGCACTGATGGCCACAGCCATTGCTGCAGCACTTTTCCCCTGGGCCACAAGAGTCTCCGTTGTTACATGCTTCCACACAGGTCCCATGACCGATGGGTTTGGGACATGCTCCAAGAGGCTCCCCGTGATGCACTGAAAGGGACACAAGTGGCTTCTTCCCCAACTGTTCCGGATTTTTAGGAAATCACAGATTTTGCTTTATTGGTCTTGCTGGGAAGACTATTGAGAAAATGCTAACCCTTCTCTCCTATAACCATATGTCTTATTAAGAAATGCTAATACCAAATCTTTAAAGATGAAGAACTAATCATAGAATCATAGAATAGCAGAGTTGGAAGGGTTCCACAAGGCCATCTAGTCCAACCCCCTGCTCAATGCAGGAATCCACCCTAAAGCATCCCTGGCAGAGGGTTGTCCAGCTGCCTCTTGAAGACCCCTAGTGTGGGAGAGCCCACAACCTCCCTAGGTAACTGATTCCACTGTTGTACTGCTCTAACAGTCAGGAAGTTTTTCCTGATGTCCAGCTGGAATCTGGCTTCCTTTAACTTGAGCCCGTTATTCCGTGTCCTGCACTCTGGGAGGATCGAGAAGAGATCCTGGCCCTCCTCTGGGTGACAACCTTTTAAGTATTTGAAGACTGCTATCATGTCTCCCCTCAATCTTCTCTTCTCCAGGCTAAACACTTAAAAAACTTTTAAAAAACCCTAAATAACAACAGATGAACGGATCTGCTTCAAACTTAGCATGGCTAAAGCCCTCCTTAGGACCTATCATGCTGCCAAGTTTCATCTCTTTATCTTTAAAAATGATGGGTTTTAAAAAAATTTTTTTTAAACCTCATTTTTTTAAAAAAAAAACAACCTAAAAATTAGCAAATGAACAGATCTGTTTCAACCTTGGCATGGGTAAAGCCCTCCTTAAGCACTATCATGGTGCCAAGGTTCATAACTTTATATTAAAAAATGATGGGGATATAAGCATATTCATTAATTCCCATTAAAGTAGAGCTGCCCTTTGTGTGAGGAGGATGGGGAAATCCGTATTTTTCTTCAAATTTCATAACCTCCCCCTTCCTGGATTTGTTACCAAAAATCCTGACAAATCCGGGTGTTTCCTGTCATATGGTCACCCTGCGTTCCTCCTGCACGCGAATGTGATGTGGGCTGGTCTGCACACAAGGAAGCCCTGTTGCCTTAGGGCTGTTTCCTCCCAGGGAAGAACAGTGGTGCGCCGGACGGGTTGGCCCAGGAGGGGGCACGTTGGGGGATGAAATTTGGCAAGAGGCCAAGAGGGGGTCTTGCGGAAAGGTGGGGAGGCGAGGGAGCGGTGCCCGGCCCCCGGCTGCCACGGAGGAAGAGTGCCAAGGCCCGCCGGGGGGTGGGCAGTTGACCTGCCCACCTTTTCCCGACCCCCACGGCTCCCCTCCTCCTCCTCTGTGATTTTTCTTTTCTTTTGCAGCTACTTGGGTTTTCTGCCCGCGCGTGGAGGTTGCAGCTGTGAATTAGGGTGCCATTTCTTTTTAAACCTCTGCACCACCGAAGTCACTGGATTTAGAAGAGTGTGCGAGAGAGAGCCCTGCACACACTGACGGCTGATGGCCTGGGGCTTTTGCCGCTCCTCCTCGTCCTTCGAGCCTGCACAAAGAGGAGCAGTGCAGGGCAGCCCTGCCTTGCACACCCAAGGGATGTGCCCTGAGAGAGGCATGGACCCTCCCGTCAAAACTGCCAGTGCCAACCTTCCCAAAATAATACTTGATGAGTACAGAATTACAGTAGAGCTTAACGGTACTGACTGATATGGTAGGAACAGGGCTGCCCCCCACCCCTCCCCGCCCCTCCTCACCCCCTCGCTTTCCCCGCACGTTCCATTTCCATCCCTTTCTCTCTTCTTCCCCAACTCAGCCCCCCTACAAAGGGTTTGCCCTGGGGTGGCTTTGCAGTAGTGGCACGTCATCTACATGATGCAGCGGCCGTTGCGAAGCCATCCAGGGGCAAAACCCAAGAAACTCCATTTACCCTCACTTTTTTGGCAGTGGAGGTTTGTCACAGCCCATGATGCCCCCTGATTGGTCGCCATGGGCTGGACAGGGAAGGGGGCAGACCTCAGGAGCTCAGGAGAGCCCGGTGCCCATGGAAAATAAAAAAAGGGGGGGAGGAAAGGAACAGGCCCCATGCCTCTTTAAAAATTAAAAAACGGGGAGAGGAGAGGAACGGAGCCCATTCCTCCCCCCCTTTTTTAAAAAACTGTTATTATTGGTATCTGCGCAGCTGCGCAGATATAGATGATAAACATAAAAAAGGGGGGAAGGAATGGGCTGCCAGAGGGAGGAGAGGTGGTTTAAGCACCTCGTCCTCCTCTGGTTGCCTCGTTCCTGCCCCCTTGTTCCTTCCCCCCTCAGCGCTGTGGGGAAACTTTGCACTTGTGTTCCTTCCTGTGCAGATGCCGGGAAGGAACACACACGGGAGCCAGGTGTCTTGTGGCGCCAAAGCGCCGCCATGAAGACGGGCCCCTGCTTGAAGTCAGTCATTGGATAGGACTTTGCCCAGTGCCTTGGACACTGCTTGCCCCGTGCCATGCCTGCCATGCTGGCATTGTGCCCTCCCTCCGCCCTCCGGTGCCCGCACTGCCCGGGCCGAATCTCACCATGAGCGCCGCATCTGCGTCGACACTCTTCAAAAGTTTTGAAATTGTTCTCGTTCCCGTGACAACCTCCGTAGGTGAATTTTTCGCATCTTCTGGTCTTCCAGTTGTAGAACCAGCGAGGAATTAAAGCCAAGCAGTCACCACCTTTTTCAGGGAGACAGCAGATATCTGCGAAAAGGGGCAGAAAGGAAGGGCTGAGGCAGCTGCTCCTTGATACCACAGCAGCCAGGTGGCAGAAGTGGAGTGGGGCGGCGGGGTGGGGGTGGGGGCGAGGGCCCGGGCTGTGCGTGTGCATGTGGGCTGCTCCCTGGTTGCCTCGGTGCACTGAGCAGGGGGCCCTTCACTGCGCGCCACTCTGGATTGGGAAGGAATGGCTCTCCTGTGTGAATGAGTGCAGCCAGAATGAAAACTCCCCTATATCTGAAAGGGAAGAAGGCTCATTTGAAGAAGGTGAGATTGGAAAGATGTGGGAGGTGGCGGCGGGAGAGCTGGCCGGGCTCCCATCCTTACCTGTTTGCCCAGTTGCCGATGGCAGCTCAGCCCAGGCCACGAGGAGTCCCACGAGGAAGAGGAGAACGAAGCGAGCCTTCATGGTGCTGCTGGTGCCGCTTGCAGAAGGCCCCGAGTGCCAGGAATGCCGTGTTTTTAAAGAGAGCGTTGAGGAAGAGGGAAGGGGACTATTCCGGGGTGGCCGTTGGCTTTCGCAACTCTGGACTGACGGGCGGCCTCTTTGAAACTTGAGGTCAAACCTGTTTGTGACTGGTCTGACTATGCTGGTGCTGCTCAGCACTTCTGCCCGTAAGGTGAAGCTGGTGACCCTTGCTTCTGCTGCCCTTCTGCATTGCGTGCATGCACACACGCACCCCCCACACAAAGGCACACACACAGAGTTGAGCAGTGGCTCTGTCCTCGTGTGGGTGGGTGGCAGTGAAAGGGGGCTGCAAGGGTCCTCCTTTCGGACACATCCATCTCAGGAAAGCAGATGTCCGAAGCCCTGGCTGGGGAGACTCAGGTGCAGCCAAGTGGGATCCTCAGCAGAAGTGCTGTGGGGGGAGGGGGAGTGCGCCTTCAGTGGGGCAGATCCACTACACATGGGGACCTCCACCCCAGCCCTGCTCTAGTACGTGTGGGACCCAAAATATGACACAAGGTGTTGAAGGACCATTCAGTCATCCAGTAATTTTTTGAGAAAGAAACCTGCTACCAGCTTCCAGTGTGTTTCAGCAATTGGTGGCCCTGCTGTGGCTGGCGGAGGCTCACTTCTGGGAGAGGCTATGGGGGATATTGATCTCCAAGACCGAAGGGGAGGTAGAGGTCAGAGAGCAGCCCAAAAGCAGGGTCTGGGCAGAGCAGGAGTCACGCACAGGCAAACAGTCCAACTCAAGCACAATCCAAGGAGCAGGGGCTTATCTGGGCTCAGCAGGCCAAAACCTGGGAGCTGGCGCTCAGGCTCCGCTGCAGCCTCCTGTGTCTGGACGGAAGGCTTTTAAGCCTGGCCTTCAGAGCCCCACTGAATTGCCCCACCCATATGCCTCCATTTGCCGCTGTTGGACCATCAAGTCAAAGGGGTTTTATTAATAGGACAACCCTATACGCGTCTCCCCAGAATAAGTAACACTGTACTTTCTCTGCTGTGGCACCCCGGTTGTGGAACGAGCTCCCCAGAGAGGTCCGCCTGGCGCCTACACTGTACTCCTTTCGTCGCCAGCTGAAGACCCTTTTATTCTCTCAGTATTTTAACATTTAATTTTAACTTGAATTTGAATTTTGCTGTTTTAACTTTGTATTTTAATTTTATATCAATTTTGCTGCGTGGTTTTTATCCTGGTTGTGCTTTTTATACTGTATTTTTCCTCCTCCTTTCCTTTATTGTTTGTAGCCAATGGCCATCACAACATCATAAAACATTAAAACATTGAAACATTTAAAACATTAAAACATTAATCTGATTAAAACTGTTGAAACGGTAGGACAAGTTAACACATTAAGCAAAATAGAGCAGCAATAAAACACGTTATCTTAAATCAATGCCATACTCTTTGTGTTATTGTCTACCTTACCCAAGGTCAGAATCCAGACCTGCCACAAAAGCTCTCCTTAACTTTAATGCTGCTAGGGCAAAGAGGGCCACCCTGTAGCTCACAAAGTTGTCTGTGTCTGCCAGCAACCACCTGATTTTGAACTCTTCCGTGTGGCCTTCAAGGAAGTTTAGAAAGGGGAGGATGAATTTGGTCCGTGGTGATTTATAAAGGCGGCAGTGAAGAACATAATGAGCCAAGTCCTCAACTTGGCCTGCTCCACGTATGCATAAGCGCTCAGTTACCGTATCTCCCCTTCAGGAGTTCCATAGGCATCTGTTGAAATCTTAATTGCGTAAACGCCTGCCTGAAAGGGAAAAAGGTTAATTCCTTGAGATATGAAGCCATTTTGTGGTCCTGCTTGAACTTAGGATACCAGATGGCCAACTTACATTTCCTAACCTGTTCAAGGTCGATCCCAATATCATTACTGAATATTATATCACGGATTTGGCGAACAGGTAGGGCGTGTAAGGTTGTGACTGAGAGAGGTGAATAGGATGACATCAGACTTCTGCCAGTACGCACCCATCCCTCCCTGTCCTGTAGGTCCAAAAAGCACATTTTTGCCAGGTGATGCTCAGGCATCAGGCAGAGCTTTTTCATATAAAGAATGATAGATTTATGTACACGAGCTCTCAGGGAGGGGATGCCTATTTCTGTTCTTAATAGTGCTCCAGGCATATTGTGTGCCACTGCCAAGAGAGTGCGTAGAAAGTTGTTCTGTATAGGTTCTAATTCATTTTTGTAGTAGGCACCCCATATGGGTGCACCGTACAAGAGATGTGCTATTATTTTGGCAACATAGACCTTTACCGAGGGTTCGACTAAGTGGTGTCCCTTTGTATAAAACAGCTTTTTAATAGGGCCCAAGAGGCGACTGCTAGAGGTTGAAATTGCTTTAATGTGGGCATGCCACAGGGTGTTCTCCGAGAAGTGAAGACCCAGGTATTTGAAAGAGCGTGTCTGCTCGATAACTTGTCCATCTAAGATCCATCTATGATGAACGTGTCTCTTAGCAAATACCACAACCTTAGTCTTGTTGTAATTGACAGTTAGGCCCTCCTGTTTGCAATACCCTCCAAGTTGTGTAAGTAATCTCCTCATACCCACTTGAGTTAGTGAAACGAGGGCCATGTCATCAGCATAAAGCAAGCCTGGAACCTTCATCTTTCCAATTGTGGGAGGGAAAAAAGTAGGGGCATAGAGTTTTTGAGTTATGTCATTAATGTAAAGATTAAATAATAGCGGGGCCAGAATACAGCCTTGCTTGACTCCTTTTGATGTCAAGATGGGATCAGAGAGGGAGCCTGCTATGCCATACCGGATTTTAATGTCTGTATTGGAGTATAGGCGCTGTATAAGGGAGAGGAGGCGTTTCTCAGTTGATAAAGCCTGCAGCTTATTCCACAGCCTCTGTCGGTCTTTGGAATCAAAAGCGGAGGAGAGGTCTACAAAGGCAACATACAACTTCCTTGGTGGATTATTTGTGTACTTTTGTATTAGGTAATTCAGAGCAAAGCACTGGTCGATTGTGCTAGGACCCTTACGGAAGCCAGCCTGTAACGGGGAGAGGATATGGAACTCCTCAACCCATTGTTCTAATTTCTCCAATAGGTGCCTTGCGTACAATTTGGCGGGAACATCGAGCAAACTTATCGGGCAGTAATTGTTAGGGTCCTGAGCGTTACCTTTCTTTTGTATTGGGACCACCACGCTAGGTGTCCAACCTCTTGGGAGAGCACCTGTTAGGTCAATTGATGTGAAGAGTGCTGCCAAAATTGGGCACCACCAGGATGGATTTAGGCGGAAAATTTCAGGTGGCAACATGTCCCCTCCTGGGGCCCTTCTGCTAGTTAGTTGGCTGATAAGACTCATAATTTCCCTTTCTGTGACTGTGGGCCAGGTATTCTGTGCATCTAAGGGCAGACCATCCTCCAGTTCGCTTTGGGCCAACTGGGTTGTATCTGAGGATGAGAAGAGATTGCCAAAGTGTTCCACCCACCTTTCCATTGGGATCTGTCCTGCTACTGCAGGTTTAAAAAATTTTAGACCTCTGGCCACCATGTGCCAGAATCGTTTTTCATTGCGTTCTGTAGCAGCTTGTCCTAAATCCTTCCAGAAGGTGGTTGCAAAGCTCACTTTTTTCCGCCTCAATAACGTCTTATATTCACCCCTCTGCATCAAATGCCTTCTGGTGTTATCCTCTGATTTGTCTCTCCTCAAGGTCCTAGCCGATTTTACCAGAGCTTGTTTGGCTTTCCTGGCTTCTGCATCAATCCATGAATATGCATGTTGGTTCATTCTTAAATGTCCGGACCTTACCAAGAAGGGCCGCATATTGTCCACTAGGGCCTGGTATAGGCCCAGGGAGTTATCAGGATTATTAATGATCAAGTCCCTAGCCTCCATCATATTCGTGCTGTCTAATAATTGCTTTATTTCTTCCATCAGCATTGGGGTCCATCTGAGACGCCTCTCACCTATACATGTAGCTTGTAGGGGATGTTGAGCAGTAGGCTGTTTCCCACCCCCTGGGCATTCCACCTCGGCTATCAGTGCTAGGTGGTCACTATCTGCACGATCATCTAGGCGGAGGGCATAAGTTTTCGCATAGAGGCCCGCTGACATAAAAATATAATCCACCACACTGCCCCCCTCCCAGTTAAATAAGTAAAATGGCCCGCTGTCTTATCTAGAGGCCCTCCGTTCAAACAGTATAAATGGTGCTTGTATATAAGGGAGAACAAGATTTTCCCAGCTTTGTTAACAACTTTGTCAGAGGAAGTTCTAGCTGGCATAGCATCGATATCTTCGTCCAACAGCAGATCCTTGCATATCTGTTCATTGCTGCTTCCTAGTCGTGCATTAAAATCTCCACATAAGAGTATCTCCACATTAGGTAAAATTTCTTCAACCAAATGAAGTACTCGATCCAGTTCATGCCAAAGTTGGTTATCATTATGCTTAGTAGAGTTAGGGGGAACATAAACATTCAAACAAACCACTGAGTTATGCATAAAGGATTTAACTAGGGCTGATTGGATATAACCACTATCCGACAATTTCAGATCTGTTATATCCATCCGGGTATCCGTTGAGAGTAAAATTGCAATGCCACCACTTCCGCGACCGTACCTGCCCATCTTAATAGCAGGCAGGGCAAGGAGTTTAAAACCTTGTAGCTGCATATCTTCGGGGTCCCTAAGCCAGGTTTCCTGCAGACATAAGAGATCAAATGTTTGTAGATAGGGGATGAAATCAGAATCTACAAACTTGTTTCCCCAGCCTGCCGTATTCCATGACAGAATGCGTAAGCATTGTTCCGTTTGTCTAAGTGTTACCCTAAGGGAGTTAGGGGGCTTAGTGGCCCTGAAAAAGCACAACTATTGCCTGGTGGTGCAGAAGTCCTCAGCCCACGCTCCTTGCACTCAGGCAATTGTTGATTATTTTTAGGTGGGCTACCCATCTCGTGGTTCTCCAGAAATCTGCTGGCTAGCCATTCCTCCTTCATTGCCAGCGGGTTGACGTTTTTAATAATTTGAGAAGGATAATCTTCTGCTGAGTTGGTGCTTTCAGACAGTCCCTCCACATCTGGCATTGGCACTTTTCGTTCAGGCCCACAGAACAGTGATGTTGGCAATAGGCTTATTTCCACTGGCACTTGCAGGTAGTGTTCACTTGAGGTGCCTTCCAGAGCTGCCTGGTTACCAGATGCCTCTTGGGCGCTGCTGCTTAGCTGGTTCATGCTCGAACTTCCAGCAAGGTCCTGGATCGCATGGAGGCCGTGAATTGGATTATCCAGGGTGATCAGATCCTTGTTGCAGTATGGGACATCGGTGCCAGATTTTTGTAGCCAACTTTTGAAATAGGGGAGTAACGGCTGAGGTTGGGCCAGATTTTCAAATAGCCTAGTAACTTCCACTCCTCTCTCCAAAAAAAAATAGTCTCTCTGCATTCATAAACTCATCTGGCAATAGTCCAGTTAGGAAAGGTGACAATTGCTCAAACTCGTTGCCCATTATAAAGATATTCTACACTATTCACATTAGGAGTTGTAAGAGTCCCCTGGGAAGCAGCTTCTAAGAACATTGAAAAATCTAATTTCCGTGCATTTTGAGTTAAATTTCCCTTTGGTTTGGGGTAATTTACAAAAACTAATTTATATTGATTCAGCACCAAGTTCCAAGGGGTGGGGGGGTCGGCCTTACAGTTCTTGGAGCTAGCTTCTGCGATGGCTTAGTTTTGTGCAGGGCGTCTATCCAAGGGTCTTGTCCCTCTAGGTCCCGGGCCAATGGAGGTGTCAAACTTATAATTTCTTCTCCTGTAGTAGGATGGGGTGCTTGGACTATGTCATTGGACAGAAGAGGGTTTCCCCCGTTAAAAGTAGACTTGGATGTAGAGTTGTTTCGACTAGATTTAGAATTGGTTATGGTCATCTTCCCTAACAGGTTACATAGTTTCTTATAATCCATTTTCTTATATTTGACTGTCTTTGCTCTTTTTATGTTTTTACTTTTCTTTGTGGTGTTAACATTGTTCCTCTTATTTTTGCTACTTTGCTTCTTACTTAGATCATTTCGCCCCTTCTCAGGCTCAGTTATGAGTGGAAGATTGTTTATGATATCATGTCCTTCTTTATTTCCAAGATTGTCAGTGTTGGTTCGAGAAGGATTATGAGTATCTGCCAACATTCTTAAAAGCTTGTTGCTTTCCACCAGAGAGCGCTTAATGTGTCCAATATCTTTAGACATGGCGACAAGCCATCCTTCCAGGAATACACCTTCACAGGCAGATGGCAATGTTAGACGAGATGAATCTGCCTGGTTTGCTTTTCCGTTGCTCTTTGCCAGCTCTGTTAGTTGTCTTGACATCATTTCATCCAGGAGGGAATGTTTGGGGGAGGAGGAGATTGGCACGTGGGAGGCCCCACTCTCTGCTGTTGGTGGCTCTGAGGCAGAAATATCAGCACCCATGTTGTCAAAGGTGTGCTCTTGGCAGCCCGTGACTAATGAGCTGCTATTAGAGCCCAAAGACCACTCTAGAGCAAGATTAATGTTGGTCACCCCAATCCTCCCAGAATTGGCCTCTTCAGTCTCCACAGTCCCCTTTTCAGCCTCCTCGATTCCCGACTCATTGCCTGCTCCTTCAAAGAACTGTGTGATCTTTGTTTGGATTTTCCGTTTCTTACGTCCCCCCGTAAAGGAGAGGGTAGGAGGGAGTCCAAGCATTTAATAGCCAGTCCTGGTTAATACCATCTCTTTATCGGGAGCTAATTACCTGCTAAAGAATTGGCATGGGGCAGAGGCAAAGGCAAAGGCAAAGTCTGGCTAGGGGTGATTTTAGCGACTTTGAGTCAACTCCATTTGAAGTTGCAGCAACTTAAATTCCTTTCCTCCCCCGTCAATCTTCTCTGTTTAGTTATGTATGTAGTAAGTATATTGTGCTTGGCTAGTTGTAGCAAATTGGTATCTTCAGGCACAGGCAGTTTTTAAACAGGCTAAATGTTTGTATTAAATCCTTAGCAAGAGTTTGTCAGCAGTAATTTTAACAAACTTTCAAACCGCCGTCATTTGTAAATGGCAGCAGGAGGGTTTCTTATTCTGATTAATTATCCTCCTCCCTCGGTATCTCTTCTCTTCCTTTAGTCTTTGACCTTGAGTCTTTAGCTGGCTGCCCATACCATACAAGGCTGATATTTCAGAAGTTGCAGGGAAGTTTTACAAATACAATTACTGCGATAAAAGCTGTGATAAAACCAGAGCTCACGGTTTACATGCCAGCGTTCGTTTCTCCTGTATTTTGTATTTGTGCTTTTAACCTGTTGGTCGTTTTACTATGGTTTTAATTTTTGTGAACCGCCCAGAGAGTTTCGGCTATTGGGCGGTATAAAAATGTAATAAATAAATAAATAAATAAATATTCAGTAGAATTTCATGTGGATTCAGTTTTGACCAGAATTTGCCCAGTTTGCACCCCACAAAAACGGACATAAATGCAAGTCCATTTTTACTGAAAACTCACATGTCACGGAACTTGCATTTACATTCAAAAATGCATTGGTTTTTCTTTTTTCAAAATGCCCATTTTGGAAACATTCTAGTTTTTATGCTTTATGCAGTGTAGGAAAATGTGCATTTCAGTGCACATTTTAAAAGCATGCACCCAAATGTGCACTTTTCCTGTATGAAACAAAAGTTTGTATTTGAGCCCCAAATCTGGACAAGTTCCAAGGTGAGGCTTAGAGAACAACACACACGGCCTGTGGGCTGGATGGGACTCCCCCGAGCCACCCCTGCCTGTGGCCTTATTGCAGCCAATGCTGCTCCAACTCACGCTGCTGAATTTGCTGCTGCAGCAACAATTTTGCTTAAAAACAAGGCATAGAAACCTCACTGTTTTCAAGCAAAAACAGGCCCACAGCAGAAATTCAGTGGTCACTTCAGTGGGAGTGGGGGCAGGGGGCAGCCCACTGTGGGTTTCAGGGCATGATGCAACCCGTGACCAAGGGAAGTTACTCACCTCTCCTTAAGGTGGATCATTTATGGCGGAACAGCTGAGATGAGCTCAGAGGAAAGAAACAGAAAGAAATACCTTGTAGAGCTTAGCGGGGCTTAATGTTTCGCCACACCGGGCGTTTTATCCCACAGCTTACGGGGGCTTCTGCCTCCAGATTCTTTGCGGGATTAAAATCGGTTCTTCACTGCATCATGCTTCCTGCCATTTACACTGGTGGGTGGAGCCTGGCAGGATGTTTTCGGATGGCAGCAGCAGTGTACGCCCCTTGTCCACTCCCTCTCAGCGTGAACTTTCCCATCCCCAAATTCCTTTCCTCCTCTTTTGCTGCCTCCGACCCCTACCTCGGCAACCCAATCCACAAAATGCATGCTACATTAGAAAACAAAATGAAAACTGTATGAATCAACATATGACTTATTTCAGAATATATGGTTTGGGTGGCAGTTTTAGTGTGAGATATAATCGCTGTTTTCCTTTCAGAGATCTTGGCATGTGGGGCACAGCCCATCCACCTAGACATACAGTATAGAGCTCCATCACACTAGTGATTTATCGCACACTCGCCATGCCTGGTATGCGGTTTTGCAGCCTCACATGACGTCGTTCCTGTCCTGCGCTCATTTCACCTCTTCCCCTTCATGTTTCATGTCTTTTTGGAGCGGGGAAAGTCTGGATTATTTCCCCTCCCTGTGAAATAAATCATAGAATCATAGAATAGCAGAGTTGGAAGGGGCCTACAAGGCCATCGAGTCCAACCCCCTGCTCATGTGCTCCTCCCTCCCAGGTATTCCTGTTGTTGTGTTATATCCAGTCATCCAGTCCTTTATTGGGGGAAATGTGTGTCTAAGGGTGGTCTTGCTAACAAAAGAGGAGGGCAGGGTGGTTCTCTGCTCAACTGTGAAGGGGGAAGGAGAGAGGTCCCATTTAACTCTGTTGCTACTCCTGAGTAGGCATTTTCGCCTTAGAAGAAATGTGTAAAATGAACTCTCCTTGACCACAGCTTCCTCATTTTTAAAGATAAAGAGATCAAAATTGGCACAATGATAGCAGTTAAGGAAGATTTTCAGCATGGTGACCAGGGCGACCAGGATGATCAAGGGTCTGGAAATAAAGCCCTATGAAGAGAGACTGAAAGAACTGGGCATGTTTAGCCTGGAGAAGAGAAGATTAAGGGGAGACATGATGGCACTCTTCAAAGACTTAAAAGGTTGTCACACAGAGGAGGGCCAGGATCTCTTCTCCATCCTCCAAGAGTGCAGGACATGGAATAATGGGCTTAAGATAAAGGAAGCCAGATTCCAGCTGGACATCAGGAAAAACGTCCTGACTGTTAGAGCAGTTAGACAATGGTGTCAGTTACCTAGGGAGGTTGTGGGCTCTCCCACCCTAGAGGCCTTCAAGAGGCAGCTGGACAACCATCTGCCAGGGATGCTTTAGGGTGGATTCCTGCATTGAGCAGGGGGTTGGACTCGATGGCCTTGTAGGCCCCTTCCAACTCTGCTATTCTATGATTCTAAGATTCTATGCCAAGTTTGAATCAGACTGGTTAATCCCTTGATTTTTTTTAGGAATTCCCCCCCCCCCTTAAACCCATTTTCCTGATAGTCCACCAGTGCAAAGGATTGATTTTCCTTTCCTTTGATCATGTGGAGCTGTGCAAGTTCATAAAATAGAGATCTGCTGGTTCCCTTACTCAAGAGTAAATCCCATTGATTTCAACTGCATTTACTTCCAAGCCATACTAAAATCAGATTCATGCTTACCTTTGTGTAAACCCCTTTGAACAGAGAAAGAGACTTACTTGTGAATAAACAGAAGATCTCAGAAGCAAGCATAGGGTTTCAGAGACTTACAATAATAGAATCATAGAATATTAGAGTTGGAAGGGGCCTAAGGCCATCGAGTCCAACCCTCTGCTCAATGCAAGGATCTACCCTAAAGCATCCTTGACAGATGTTGTCCAGCTGCCTCTTGAAGGCCTCTAGTGTGGGAGAGTCCACAACCTCCCTAGGTAACTGATTCCATTGTTGTACTGCTCTAACAGTCAGGAAGTTTTTCCTGATGTCCAAACTTCTTTCTAGTTTGCTTTTTTAGACTTGAAAAAAAAACTTCTGATTGACCACACTATTAAAAGTCAGTCCTTTAGGTGTTTACTCAGAAGTTTACTCATCTGGCCTGTGGCTTTGCTGTGCGTGGGTTTTCCCCAGCCAGGACGCCTGACCTCTGGTATGAACAGATCCAAAAGGAAATCCATTGCAATCAGCATTAGAGGACACTGCGCCCCAACAAGGACAGGGCCACTGCTAAACTAACGCCTAACCTACACCAAGCAGGATATTGCACTATGAAAGTGGAATAAAGGTGGTATATAAAAAGCAGGAGCCACACGACTGCTTTATAGTGGTATGGGTCCATTGACACCTGCATATACCGCTTTCATACCACTATATCATGCTTCACGTGGCTCCTGCCTTTTATATACCACTTTCATAGTGCCAAACTCTGTGCATGTGTCTGTGTGTGCGCGGGCAGTGCAAAACCAGGGAAGGGACCCTAGACGCAGGGGTCGCCAGCTTTGCTTTGCAGGCAGTGAGGATGAGCAGCGTCAGCATTGCCAGACCGGCCACAACTTTCAACACCAACACCCATCAGCCTCACCACAGAGTGGGGAAAGCCAACGGCTCTCTCGGTTGGGAAAGCGACCCCGGAATAGTCCCCTTCCCTCTTCCTTAACGCTCTCTTTAAAAACACGGCATTCCTGGCACTCGGGGCCTTCTGCAAGTGGCACCAGCGGCACCATGAAGGCTCGCTTCATTCTCCTCTTCCTTGTGGGGCTCCTCTTCGCCTGGGCTGAGCTGCCATCGGCAACTGGACAAACAGGTAAGGACAGGAACCCAGCCAGCTAGCCAGGCCTTTGAGCCTCTGGAAGGGCAATTTCGCAGGGATGCTTCTCTAAGAGTCCGGCCCCCGAATCTGGGCCACGCAAGGGGACATCTTTCCTGTCCCCCCTTTTTCAAAGGACGCTTCCCTTTTAAGCGCCTGTCTGAATTCTGGCCCCACTCCTTGTGGTGTCTTGCTGTACGTTTTGCCGTCTGAACTGAAAATTCTGTGCAAAGAATAAAGCCTGTGCAAAGAAAAAGAATTTTCAGTTCAGACGGCAGAACGTACAGCAATCGTTGAAGCTTCTTTGATTAAGCAAATTGGCTTTGTTTGCGTGCGGTTTGCCACTCAAGTTCCCTCCCTTCTTGTTCATTACAACTCCTGAGGAAGGATCCCTTTGAATCCGAAACGCTAAACCTTTTTAAATTTGGAAACAATAAAACGTTCGTTGTGTATCAGCCACAGCACCAGAGCGTGTCTCTCCTTTCGCTCCACGTTTGAGGGGAGCCAAAATTGGGTGACCCTATGAAAAGGAGGACCGGGCTCCTGTATCTTTAAGATCTTTATCTTTTGTTCTGTACAGCACCATGAAAACTTGATGGCGCTATAGAAATAAAAATTATTATTATTATTATTATTATTAATAATAATAATAAGAGTTGCATAGAAAGGGGAATTTCAGCAGGTGTCATTTGTATGCATGCAGCACCTGGTGAAATTCCCTCTTCATCACAACCCTTAAAGCTGCAGGAGCTACACTAGAATGGCTAGATACAAAAGAGGGCAGGGCTCCTGCACCTTTAACTGTTGTATTGAAAAGGGAATTTCTCCAAGTGTTGCATGCATACATATGGAACCTGCTAAAATTCCCCTTTCAATACAACTGTTAAAGATACAGGTGCCCTGTCCTCCTTTCCATATGGTCACCCTAAGCCAAAAGCCCTCTGCTCAGGGCACCCTGGCAACCAGGGAGCAGATCCACCACCAGCCCCACGCATGTGACCTGCTCTCCTTCTGCCAGCAAATCTGGTAATTATACAATCAAGGAACCAAATGCTTCAGTCCGCCAGACTTTCTGCTCTCTGGTCCCTCGTCTTGATGCTGTCGGGTCTGCAGCACGGGGCAGCCCGAGGTGGCGTGCCACCGCATTGGCGCTCCTTCCGACCATCTACATCAGAAGGAGCGCAGTTGTGGGCTTTCTGATAGGTGCCGCCCCCGCCACGCCCGCCCACCTGAGCACACATGCAACAGTTCCCGGGTGCCTGGGAGCTTCCGCGCCCCTCTTCCAGGGTTAGGGTTTGTTTTTTGTTTAAATTGGCCTAAGTTTTGTTTTTCTTTCTTTTTAAAAAAGAGCTGCAAATGTTAGGGATCGCATTTACAGCTAAATGGGGGTAGGAATGGGGTGCTCCCTCCCTCGCAGAATATCTACCCCCCCCTTTCATTTTTAACAAGAGTCCGCAGAGGCAAGGAGCCTCACTCCAAGCTAACAAAGTCGGGGTAAGTGCCCAACTTTTTTTAGAGCACAGCTTGGGGGCTTTTGCCCCTGGATCGCTTCGGAGTGGCAGCTCCATCATGTAGATCACCTGCCGCCACTCCAAAGCTACTGCGGGGAAAAGTGCCCGTATAGACGAGCCCCGGGTATTCCCCCCCCTTCCAGATATCTGCTGCCTCTCTATACCGCCTGGTCGTTGCCTGGCTCACTTTCACCACTGGTTCTACGACTCGAGGACCCAGAGTTGTATCGAAGTTAGCTACAGCGGCTGCAGAGCAAGTCGAAATAATTTCCCGAGTCTTGAAGCGTGTCAACGCAGATGCAGCGGTCATGGTGAGATTCGGCCCGACATGTCGCTGCCTCAGGAAGCAGAAGGGCTCTGCCACGAGCAGTGCAGGCGCCGGAGGGCAGAGGGAGGGCGCAACGCCAGCATGGCAGGCATGGCACGGTGCCAGGGGGTCCAAGGCTCAGGGCAAAGTCCTGTCCAATGACTGAGGTCCAAGCAGGTTAGTGGAGGGGGGTGAGTTGGGGAAGGAGAGAGAAAGGGATGGAAATGCAACGTGGGGGGAAAGCGAGAGGGCTGAGGAGGGGCGGGGAGGGGCGGCCCTGTTCCTAACCATATCAGTCAGTACCGTTAAGCTCTACTCTAATTCTATACTCATCAAGTGTTGTTTTGGGAAGAATGGAACTGAATGTTTCAGACAGGCAAGTCCCAATTTGAAAGAACGTGGACACCCTTAGTCTGCGATGACCCTGTAAGCAGTAGACTTTTATTTGATGTTTTGGGGGGCTTTTGCTGATGGGAACTCCTTGTGAGTAAATGGAATTGGAGGGTCTGAGCCATGGGAACGGGCACTGCTGGGCAACACTGCTGGCGCACTGCTGGACGCCATGGGAAAGTGCTGGGCAGAACTTCTGCTTCCAGCAAATTGTGCCTCAGGAGCACCAAAGCAGCCCTGCCTAGCCTGGCAGTGCCCATGAGGTGCAGCTCTGGCCTGTACTGGCTCTAGATGATAGGAGTTGTAGTCCAATACATCTTCAGGGAACCAGGCTGGAGAAGGCCGCCTTGATGCATTCTAGCATGGAAGAAACTTGTTTTCCTTTCAGTGTGTACCACGACACGTCTTAGAGGGTGTCCCAAACCCTCCGGCTCTGGGATCTGCGTGGAAGAATGCAGCAGTGATGCCTCTTGTGGCCCGGGGAAAAAGTGCTGCAGCAATGGCTGTGGCCACGTGTGCATGAAGGTCACTGGAGGTAAGAGAAGCGCCCGGGTGCAGGCTGAGAGGGGGACAGAGGACCAACAAGGCCTGCATCTGGGTCCATGGTCATGCCTGGATGATGCTCCTGCAGCCCCCCCTCACACATTGCAGCCCCGTCTTTTTGTGTTGGGGGTCCCATGTCAGCTGAGTGACTGACAGGTGTCTGGGATGAGCATCCTGATGATGGTGTGTCCCCTTCTGTCCCAGGGATTGGCTAACCTGGAGTCCAGCGAGGAAGAGCCTCTCCGCAGGACGTCTCACCTGGAGGGCCAGGAATCGCCTCCGAATCCTCCCTTGCTCCTGGGCCCTGCACACTGGGCAACGCAGCCTTGAATTGAATAAAAATGCAATGAGCTTCCAGCAGCACAAGTGTCTGTTTGGCTTGCAAGTTAGCGGGGGAGCATCAAGGGGGTGGGGTGGGGGAGACCTGGTCTGCTGTGTATTGCATGGGGCACCTGGGGGTGGGCAGCCTCACGGTAACGGGCGGTGCTGCTGCTGGTGGGGGGAACAGTGTTGGTGAAAGTGGCAGGAGAGGCACTCCAAGGGCTCCTGGAGAGCAGGGATGGGGGGGGGTACATTTCAGGGAATCCCCACGCCACAGCACTCATCCAGCCCTTCCATCAATGGCTCTTAAGGTGTCCTTTTTGCCAGCACTTAGGGCCTCTCAGTCTTTTAAGCTTCTTCGGGCTGCTGTGGTCTGTTGTTTTACAACTCCCAGCAATGTCTTCCCCCCTGAGCATGGGAAGCAGCTAATTAACAGAATGTTTGCATAAATAAGGGTGCTGTACTTTGTACAAAACACGATGAGCCGTCTGTTTTTGAGATTGCCAAATTTCCCACAGAGTGAAAAGAGGCACAACGTGGTGTGCAGTGGCCCAATCCTGACGTGTCACGGCGGACCCTCTCAGCTGAATCCAGGCACTCTGAAGATGCGGCATTTGGATGGGTTGCAGGGAGGGGGTGGGGTGGGCGTGGGGGTCTCTGTTTTTCTCTAAAAGCGACATAGAGGTGTTTTTTTTTTTTTTTTTACCAAAACCTGTGAGGGGTGATCTGGTGGACATTGTTTACCTGGACTTCCAAAAGGCTTTCGACAAAGTCCCTCCTCAAGGTCTCCTGAGCAAATTTAGCAGTCATGGAAGAAGAGGAGAGGTCCTCTGATGGATCAGGAACGGGTTAAAGAACAGAAAACAGAGTAGGAAGAAATGATCCATTGCCCCAATGGAGGGAAGTAAATAGTGGGGTCTCACAGGGATCACGATTGGGACCAATGCTTTACAAAAGGGCTGTGCACCAACCCCCCGATTCGCCTCCCAAATCGCAGCTCCTATTTGCCTCTGGGGTGCTTCGTGGGTTGTCCGACTTGCCTCGGTGCCAAAACCAAGGTGAGATTTGGACCCTCCGAGGTGACTCGGACTTTTCTAGATGCTGGCTGCAGGGCCGGTACCCTGGGGCTTGCAGTCCCTGGGTACCAGCTGCGCAGCCGGCACCCAGAAAAGACTCCCTATCCCTGCTCTCCCCACTTACCTGCTGCCATCACTGCCTCCTCCTCCTCCTGCTCGTTGCTCCTGTGGGCTTCCGGCGCCGTATGTCAGTAGAACCAGGCCATGCGCAATTTTAAGATATTGTGGGGACTCTGAAGATTAGTACCTCTATGGCCACTGTAACTTGTGGCCATAGAGGTACTAATCTCTACAGCCCCTGCCATATCTTAAAATTGCATGCGGCCTGGTTCTACTGACATCGAGCAGTGGCGGTGGCAATGGCAGCAGGTAAGGAGGACTGCTCAGTGCTGCTCCGAAGCACCCCGAGGTGCCCAAAGCTTCGGAGCCGATCGGCTTCGGGTTGCCTCGGGTTGAGCCGGAACCGCCTCGGAACCAAGGCAAGCCGAACCAGCCCACCTCGCCTTGGATTCGGGGCCTCAGCCCAAGGCGGTACACAGCCCTACTTTCCAACTTGTTCAGAAACGATCTGGAATTAGGAGTGAGCAGTGATGTGGCCAAATTTGCTGACACTAAATTATTTTAGGTGGTTAAAACAAAAAGGGATTGGCATGAGCTGTAAAAGGAGATGTTGAAACTGGGAGAATGGCCAAATGACAGGTGCCATTCAGTGTGTGTAAAGTACTGCTTGTTGGGGCAAAAAACCCCAAACTTCAAGTGTAACCTGATGGGATCTGAACTGTCGGTGACTGAACAAGAAAGAGATCTTGGGGTTGTGATGGACAGCTTGGTGAAAATGTTGACCCAGTGTGTAGCTGCTGTGAGAAAGGCACAATCCATGTTACGCATAATTATGAAAGGGATTGAAAAGAAAATGCCATGATCGCATTATACAAATCTGTGATGTGACCACACTTGGAATACTCTGTAACGTTCTGGTCACAGCACCTACAAAAGGGTATTGTGCAGGTGGAAAAAGTGCATAAAAGGACACTCATACAGAACTTGTAAATTTTCCATGGGCAGATGGTGGGCCACTGTGTGAATGAAATGCTGGACTAGATGGACCCTTGGTCTGCTTCAGTGTCAGGACTCTTCCCTCTTCTTCACAACAGTTAAAGCTGCAGGAGCCCTGCCCTCTTTTGTATCTGGGCACTGTAATATCGCTCCTGCAGCTCTAACTGTTGTGATGAAGAGGGAATTTCACCAGGTGCTGCATGCATGCAAATGACACCTGCTGAAATTCCCTTTCCTATGCAACTGTTAAAGATACAGGAGCCCAGTCTTCCTTTCCATAGGGTCACTCTGGCTATACTTCAAGTGGCAGTGGCTCTCTGGGGCCTCAGGCAGAAAGATGCTTTCCTGCTCCTCATCTGCAGCTATCCAAAAGCTCTTTTAGCTGGTGATGGATTGAACCTGGATGTTCTGTAGGCCAAGATTGTGCTCTGGTCCTCGTCCCCCCCGCCCAATTTCAGGGAGCTCTACAGTGACTAGGGATGAATGTCCAATACTCTACAATACCCCACAGAGCCCAGTTGTGAGACCAAGCCTGTTGGAAGTCTGCATGCAGGCACTGCAAGAAGGGAGAAGCCGCTGTCTGCCCGTCATCCATGTTGTGCAAGACAGCACCCAGAGTGCACACATGTTGGTGGACTACAGTGCCCCCGGGGGAACAGAGCGCAAGTGTCACACCCACCACGCCTGAGAGGCACAAGGCGAATGGGGCCCCTGCACCCTGCCCCCGTGTCAGGATCCGCCCATGCAGCGCACCACTTGGAACCAAGGAAGCTGCCTTATCCTTGGGTGTGTGTGTGTGTGTGTGTGTGTGTGTGTGTGTGTGTGTGTGTGTGTGTGTGTGAGCAGCTGCAGAGCGTGGTCGTATAGACACAGCCTCTCAGACCTTTGGTCCATCGAACCCAGTACTGACAACACTGACTGGCAGCAGCAGTTCCCCACGGTTTCAGCCAGGATTTCCTTCCCAGCCCGACCTGGAGATGCTGCCTCCAGAGATTGAACCCGGGACCTTCTGCGTGGCAAGCAGGGGCTGCATCCCGCTGAGCTACGGCCCCTAAGGCAGAGTTGGGAGACCTGGGTCCAGAAGAGCACGAGCGCAACTGTGAACATCACACACATGAAGCGACACCCCACAGCCACTGCAGGCAGGGCCTTTATTTTCATTCCTGGGATCAAGAGATGCCAAACATTCAACCACCTCTCCTCCTCCAAGGAGTTTCATTTTGGCTCCAGGAAAAGCGTGCAAGGGCTTGTTTGCTTCCTCGGGTGGCTGGAAGCTGTGACTTCCTCTTCTTGGTGGATTGGGATCCCAATATGTTCCTCCCCACTGATTGGCTAATTGACTGGGGATTCTTCCCCTCTCACAGGGTTAACCACACAGGTTTCCCCTCAAGCATGAAGCTTCACTGCCAGCCCAGGTGGGCGCAGGGCCTGCCTGTGAAACGTGGGGGGCAAATGAGGCCCTCCGTCATCTAGGCCCAGATCCTCCCAATTGGGCCAAGGTGCCCCAACGAGCTCCTGCTCAAAGGAAGCCCAGGCTGCTTCCAGACAGGCCACTGAGCAAAAGGGGCTGCACAGGTATCCCTTAATAGATTTTCTGTAGTTAGATTTTTTTTTTTTTTTTTAAATGGAAGACGTGGTGGGAAAACACGGGAGGGTTACAAGTCGAAGGTGACATCATCTTGTGGACCTCTGGAAAAGTTTGTGAATGAGGCAGGGAGATGGCACGATGAAGGCCTCATCTGGACACTTCTGGGAAGTGATGGGGACCGGATGGAACAGGGCTACGGTGGGAGCGATACCGCAGGAGGTCACAAGGAGTCAAGAGGGGGCAGCCGGAGAACCCAGAGCCTGGAGAAGAAGAGGCACCCCGTGAGTGCCCTGGGGCTTCCTGGGGACTGCTGTGCCCCCTCTGCCCCAGCCTGACCCTACTCCCCAGCAGGGGCTGCCCAGGCTGTCTTCTGGCAGGGAGGCCCCGAGTCCAGGGCCAGACCGCACAGTCCCAGACGGGCGACCTTCTTCACGAGAGGCAGGCTGCATCCGACTCTGAAAGGCAAAGCCCAGCCGTTGGTCAGGGCACGCGCGGTTTCTCCCCCTGCCAGGCTGCTCCAGGCACAGCTGCCTTGGCTGCCTGAGTAGAGCGTGGAGCCCCTGCCCCAAAGTCCACCCATTCTTCTGCTGTTCCCATGCAAAGGAGGACCTCAGGAGAAGGACGGAGCTCCCTCCTCCCACTCACAGCTGGGTGGGGAAAGGGGCCGCTGGTGTGCCTTGGAGCCCTCACACATGCCATGGCGCCGGCATCTTCCTGGCGTCATCCCCAGCCAGGAAGCCTGACCTCTGGAATGGACAGATCCAAAAGGAAGTTCATTGCAGCTAGCATTAGAGGACACCCCACCCCAACAAGCACAGAGCCACTGCTACACTGTGTGTGTGTGCGTGCAGTGCAAAACCAGGGAAGGGACCCTAGACGCAGGGGTCACCAGCTTCGCTTTGCAGGCAGTGATGATGAGCAGCGTCAGCATTGCCAGGCCGGCCACAACTTTCAACACCAACACCCATCAGCCTCACCACAGGGTGGAGAAAGCCAACGGCTCTCTCAGTTGGGAAAGCGACTCCGGAACAGCCCACTTGCCTCTCCTCACTCGCTCTCTGTAAAAGCACCGCATTCCTGGAGGTGCGAAAAGGGCCGCTGGTGTGCCTTGGACTCGGAGCCCCCGCCCCGGCCTCACCTCCTGCCCCCTCCCATGGAGAAGCTCATCCCTGACAACTTCTTGTCGACAGAGAGCTGGTGTTTTGCTCCCGCCAGCCCAGCAAGCCGCTCCGGGTGCCGGCCTGTCTTGGCATCTGTAGTTCATCGACTCGTGTGTCTTCGCCTGAAACTTCATGAAAGGTGTTTCTTTGCTGCCCCCTGCACAGCTTGGGGCCCCTGGATCTGTGCTTCCTGGCCACCAGGTCCCCATCCAGCCAGACAACCCAGGGGGGGTCGGCCAAGGGAGGGCTGGCAGTCTGGAGTCTCAGTGGGAAACACGGCCCAGTCCTGACGCGCCCTCAGCCCAAGGCAGATCAGGAGGCGGAGGCACCAGCTGGGCCCCCCTGGGGGCAGCCACTTTGTCCTGCAGAGTTCTGCCGAATAGTCTCTCAAAAGCATGGGCCTTGGCCATGCCTACGCAGCTCACTTTAATTCAGCCCAGTATCCTGACGCCTCCTCAAGGCTCCCTTTCACTCCCCAGAGTCAAGCGACTGACCCCTTTGAGTGGACTCAGGAGGAGGAAGAACAAGTCCGCCCCCTTTTTTTGAAGTCTATAACGGCTATTGGTTTGGGCCGTCAGTGACCCCTTGCTCGCTCTTTGCTTCTGGGGCTCAGGGTGGACAGACTCTCCGTCCCCCAGCTCCAAGGTCTGACCAGGGCTTGCATGGCTGCCAAACCCATTCCTTGTGACCCTTCCTAGCCCTCTCCTTCTCGGCTTCTCCTGCTCCGGTGTCCAGTCTATGTCCCATTCTTAGCCAGCTCCCATTCATGGTGCAGCCTAATTGCACTGTGGACTCAGTCCTTCTCCTTAGGACACTGGCAGGCCTCACAGGCCTTCTGGGGCCCCTCAGGATCCCTGTGAGCCATGCCTTGTGGTGGGTGGCCCCGCTGCTGACTCCAAGCCCAGCGGGAGACTCGTCCGGCATGCGAACAGGGAGCCAGGGGCGTTGGGCTGAGGCTTTTCAGGGTCCCAAGCCAAGCCTAGCCCTAGCCAACAGCCATCCCAAGTTAGATCCCCTTCCTGGCCTCCTTCCCCTCAGTTCCCTTGACTCCTCCACATTTGTTGTTTCCCTGGGAGTAGTTTTTGGGGGCCCAGTCCAAATCCTAGTCTTGCAACTGAACGGCTTGGCTTAGCCAGCCTTTTTGTGAACTGCCTAGAGAGCTCCGGCTATTGGGTGGTATACAAATGCAATAATTACATAAATGGCTGTTGGTCTCCCCATCATTGCCTAGGACCATCTTAGCTTGGCCAGCAGCAGCCTGGCTTAGGTGTGGCTGAAGACCATCACGTGTCTACTCAGCCAGGAAATTACCCCGACTTGAATTTGGGAAACAAAAGCCCATAGAGCAGAGGGCAGGCTGAACCTGCTGAGAGTTTCCAAGTATCCGTGACAACCCTTCATGTTCCCCTGCCTCTGAAACACAGGACACACACGTGTCATGACGCTGTTTCTTTCTCTTTGTCCCAAAATCCCTCTAAATGAATCAGTCCTGACCTGTGCCATCCAAACGCGAAGAAGGCCCTGCTGAATGCAGCCTCCCCAAACCATCTCCCTCTTTCTCACTCGCTGCTATTGCTGTTGGAAATAATCTAGTTCTAGGGGGTTGGTAGACTAACCCCCCCCCCCCCCCCGTTCTTCCTTTAGACATGTATGGAAAAGTAAAGCCGCGTTAACCTCTGTGAATGAGCTCATTCCCCCTCTTTGCTGAACTACAGTGCTGGATCTGCTCTGCGTGTACCACACCTCTGCCAAAGGTCCCCGGGTCTCCAGGTCTGTCAGGTGCACGTGGGCCCATGTGAGTTCATGTGATGTCTAATGGGCAGACTGGCCTGGTACCTTGCTGGACATTAACGCAGCTCATGGAATAGCCTGTGAAGCAGCACTTCTCCTCAGGTGGACATTCCTGGTCATGGATGCAAGTGTTGCGACAAAACTTTTCTAGAGGCTTCTTTATCCGTTGCTGCCTGGGGCATTTCCCAGGTTTCTCTGTAAAAGAGAGAGCGAGAACGAGAGAGATGTTCTGGACACTGTGTGGCACTGCAATGGCTGTCTGTGGGGCACCCTTGTGGCAGGCTTTGTGGGCTTGGAGAAAAAGCAGGAGTTTCAGGATGTCACAATTGGAAGGGGACACCAGAAAAAGGGTGCAGTGGCTCCTGGGTACATCAGTTGTGCTATGTGGAGACCTCCCATGACACACACTTGGCCTGCTCCACAAGGTGGGGTGATTGCAAAAGTGTCACAGTAGCAGATTGAAGACAGACCTGAGAAATCATAGAATAGCAGAGTTGGAAGGGGCCTACAAGGCCATCGAGTCCAACCCCCTGCTCAGTGCAGGAATCCACCCTAAAGCATACCTTAGCCAGCTTCCATTCATGGTGCAGCCCAATTGCGCTGTGGACTCAGTCCTTCTCCTTAGGACACTGGCAGATGGCCGTTGCCCTCCCAAGTCCCCGTGGGTCCTTCCCAGCTGTCCAGGCCACACCACACGTCTGGCAGCATCGAGAGCTCTGGGCCGTCCTGCAGCCTTCACCTCCATGAACGCAGGAACACCCACCCCCCCCTGGCAAGGAAGGCAAAAGCTGGAGCTCCAGGAAAGAGGCATTGCAGGCTGAAGACTGCAGGAGGGGACTGAGGCAGAACTCTTGGCCACAGCCTGGATGATTCTGGGTCCCTTTTCAATCCACTACAAATCTGACCCCGAATTAATCTCTCACAGCAAAGTTTGCCGGCATCCCTATTAAAATTGAAGGGCACTCATTGCAGTGGGGCTTATGCAGATGGATATGCATGTGAGAGGACAAACGCTTTCTTTTGCTTGTATCCCATATATCATGTACTGCAGATATATCCTACTGGGCCTGTTCAGACAGGAGGCTAGGCCATGGTTAGGCTGCTCATCCTTTTGCAGCAAATGTCAGGAAAAACGTCCTAACTGTTAGAGCAGTACGACAATGGAACCAGTGACCTAGGGAGGTTGTGGGCTCTCCCACCCTAGAGGCCTTCAAGAAGCAGCTGGACAGCCATCTGTCAGGGATGCTTTAGGGTGGATTCCTGCATTGAGCAGGGGGTTGGACTCGATGGCCTTGTAGGCCCCTTCCAGCTCTGCTATTCTATGATTCTATGAAATGGTTAGTGAGTGTGATTAAGCCGTAGTTCTGCAGCCACTGTGGTTAGGAGAGGTTCACACGACACGCCAAGCCCTAATGTTTTGCTCAAAATGCTTAACCGCCGTGGCTTAGCGTGTGTCATCTGAACAGGGTCACTAACTTCTAGCAGGACCGGAACCAATGGTTGGACACGGCAGGGAAGCAGGTTTTGACTAAGCATTAGGAGGGCACTTCCTTTCAGCGAGAGCTGTGTTCAGCAGTGGAACAGGCTCTGCCCTGGGAGGTGCTGGGTTCTCCTTTCTTGGAGGCATTGAAGCAGAGGTTGGATGGCCACCTGTCAGGGATGCTGTAGCTGCACCCTGCATTGCAGACCCGGTACTGAATAAGGAAGGGGGGCTGGACTAGGTGATCTTCAAGGTCACCTCCAACTCTTCAGAGTCATAGAAGATCAGGTCTATCCTGGTGCTTTTACCACAAAGGTTTCACAAAGGGGCGTTCACGTTCTTTTAGCAGCGGCTGTGAATGAACGGCATTTTGCTTGCATCTTGGGAGACTGTATGTATGCGAAAACTGGGGGCCGGCTGAAGGTGAAGCGGTTTGAGCCGGAGGGTCTCTCTCTGGGGCCCTGATGCAGGGGACTGGATCAGTCTCCTCGGAAGAAGGCCTCCGCTGAATACTTGAAAATAAGGGGAACCCTGCAATGACGCCCTCCCCCTCCCCCGTGCCCTCTCCGGCCAGGGAAACCTCACCTGGCAGCAGCTGTTGCCCCTCGGGGGACCTGGGGAGCGCGTAAAGGACGGATCCCTCCCGTTATTCACCATTGCAACACCCCCAAAGAAGTGTTGGGTCAAATGTTTAAACTTTGGAACCTTTCAATATTAGACCACCTGTCTGATAGGAGCAGCTGAGCCTGGAGCCGACGCAGCCTTCGGGGCAGAGGCGTGGCCCCACGGCCATGGACCAGCCCGTTGCCCCTTTCCTTTGGGTGCAGCAGAGAAATGGCCCGTGACGGAGGCCGCAACTCCCCTCCCAGGCTTTGGGGATGAAGATGTCCAGCAACAAGCCCCACCTGAGCTGCTTGGCTGGGTACCTGGCGACCCTGAGCCGGACCGTGCCTGATCATCTCCCCACACACCCCTCCATCTGCCCCCTCCAGACTGCACCAGATCAGGGCCGGTTTCTCACCTGCCAGAGGCGGCCTGCAAACGCGGCCGCAGCCCGTCTCGCAACACTTCTCCGGCCCCCTGCAGTAGGCGTCCCCTTCGCAGGAGGTCTCACACGACAAAGGGCCCTGCAGCTTCTTCAACAGAGGGGGCGGGCAGAGTCCGGGCTTCTCTGGGGGCAAAATGAAAAGCAGAGTGTGGGGCCCCTGCAAGGCTGCCTGGGGGGGGGGAGATCTTTCCCGCCCAGCCCCTCCAGGCCCCATGATGGGAGGACCACGTCACCTGCGGGGTGGGGGAGGAAGAGGCTGCTAGGCCAGGCCAAGGGCAACTTGAGCATTGTGCGCTCTGGCACAGGCACAGGTGTGGGAAAGGGGAGCCTGCGGGACCAGACCAAAGGCCCCTCTCTGGTCCAGCATCCTCTTCTCTTGGTGGCCCACCGACGCCTCTCAGAAGCCCGCAAGCGGAGCATGGGCTCAAGCACAGCGCCCTCCTGCGCATTTTCTCCAGCAACTCGTTTTGGGAGCCCCGCTTTGCCCCAGGCCTGTGCCAGGGTCTCGGTGAGCCCCAGCTGCAATCCAGCCCCACTTCTCTCGCTGACCCAGCTAATGTCTCTCCACTTTGTGTTACGACTCCCCCCAATCTGGCTACTTTGTGAACCCCTCTGTGGAGGCAGAGCCGTGCCTTCTCCTGCACTGGCGGCGGGTGGTGGCTGGCGTCCCTCATTTCCACTCGAGGAGGCTCAGGGGATCCACCTTCCTCAGCTGGGCTGCGGCAGGACCCGGGCCAGCGCCCTCCCTCACGGTGTAGCTCCTTCCCATGCGACGGTGCCTTTGCTGCCCTCTGCTCGGAGGAGACCTCAGGAGCCCACCTGCCTGCCCTCATCCCAGGACCTCCCTCCTCCTCTTCTCCCCCAGGGCCAGAGAGGCGGGCAAAAGGCAGTTACCTCTGCTGGGGGGCAGACAGCGATAGTTGCAAGCAAATTCACAGCACTTCTGATCTCCGGGGCACTCGCTGTCCCCCTCGCAGGCCACCAGGCACGGCGGCTCATACAGCCCTCTGGGAGACGCCACGCAGAATCCCGCCTTCCCTGCAAGCGAGAGTGAGATGGGAGTGAGGCCGTGAGTTACACAGAAGGGGGGGGCGCCGCCAGTCCTGGGCATGGTCCCATCTGGGCATGGTCCAGGACACGCTCCCTGGCTCCCGCCACGATGATTCGGCCCTGGTTAGGCCTCATCTAGAGTATTGCGTCCAGTTCTGGGCTCCACAATTCAAGAAGGACGCAGACAAGCTGGAGCGTGTTCAGAGGAGGGCAACCAGGATGATCAGGGGTCTGGAAACAAAGCCCTATGAAGAGAGACGGAAAGAACTGGGCATGTTTAGCCTGGAGAAGAGGAGATGGAGGGGAGACAAGATAGCACTCTTCAAGTACTTAAAAGGATGTCACACAGAGGAGGGCCAGGATCTCTTCTTAATCCTCCCAGAGTGCAGGACACGGAGTAACGGGCTCAAGTTAAAGGCAGCCAGATTCCAGCTGGACATCAGGAAAAACTTCCTAACTGTTAGAGCAGTGCGACGGTGGAACCAGTGACCTAGGGAGGTGGTGGGCTCTCCCACACCAGAGGCCTTCAAGAGGCAGCTGGACAACCCTCTGTCAGGGATGCTTTAGGGTGGATTCCTGCATTGAGCAGGGGCTTGGACTCGATGGCCTTGTAGGCCCCTTCCAACTCTGCTATTCTAGGATTCTAGGATTCTATTCTATGATCCACCTCAAAGCATCCCTGACAGAGGGTTGTCCAGCTGCCTCTTGAATGATTAGGATGAGATGTTGCCAGGTTCGAGTGCCCATTTTCAGCCCCCCCTTCCTCTGTGCTCCCCCTTGCTGTGAACCTTTGTGGGCTTGTCAGGGGCTCTTCCAAAGCCACCAAGGCAGAGTTTGTGGAGGTTTCTCACTGCACTGCTTGGGGGTGACACTTCCTGCAGGTTTGCGGCCCTGATCCCTTGTGGCCTCGCGTGACCATGGGATGCCACAGTTCACCAGACCATATAGATAAGCCTTCCTCAACCTGGGGCGCTCCAGATGTGTTGGACTACAGCTCCCAGAATGCCCCAGCCAGCTGGCTGGGGCATTCTGGGAGATGCAGTCCAACACATCTGGAGTGCCCCAGGTTGAGGAAGGCTGATATATATGGAAATCTTAAAAATTCATCAGCCATTGTTATCAAATTTGTTAACAGCAGCAAAGATGATAATAGCCAAGAACTGGAAAAATAGAAAACCAATTGCTATTAAAGAATGGTTTACTAAAGTGTGGCAAATTGCACAATTATTGAAAATTAGTGAAGTAGTGAGGTTAAGAGATGGCAGACAACAGATCCCTAAATTTATAGAGGAATGGAAACCTTTTATTGATTATTGGAAAAATAATTATGATAGATAAATTTATATATATATATATATATATATATATATATATATATATATATTCTTGTTTTACTATATAATAAAACATCACTTGGGAGATATGTGATATTCTGATCTTATGTACTATCTAATCTATTTCGTTCAGTTTACATTTAATTTATTTTGGAATGTTTTGTGTAGTGTTATGAAAATTCAATTTATTGGATACAAAATTTATTGAATTTATTCTTAGATATAAATAGGTGTGTTATGCTGAGTGTTTTGTTGTTGTTGAATAGCTGAAAAAATTGACAGTGTATAATGAATACGTTGTATGGCAGCATGTTGTATTTTTGTTGTTGAAATAAATAAAGCATTAAAACCTGGGGGGGAAGGAAATGCTGGGGGGGGGCATGCGCCTCTTGCACGAACTCAAAGATCTACTCTTCTTCTGCAAAAGCAAAGCAAGGCCTGCACCCCCTGCCCTCCCCCCCACCCAAAACTCACCCATAAGATGCAGCAATTGTCTCACACCCATGTGGGTAATGGCTGCAAGTGTTGATGCCAACTTTCCCTGATAAATATGCCTTGAACTGGTGCTCTTGCACAAGTTCAAAAGTGAACTCTTCCTCCCCCAAAATAAAGTAATGCTTGGCCCATTGACTGCAACTCCATCCCCGAACACAAAAAGTCACCCATGCATTGATTCCAAACCAGGTTTCCCTATTAAATGTGCAGAGAATTAGGAGTGGGACGCAAGTCCAGGGTGGTTATAGCTGTGCACAGCCGTCTCCTTAGCATTATATATTCAAAGGGGCTGATACGAGGGTGGCCTGCTCCTTTGCCGGCCTGTACGTCAGGAATAGTTCCCCCAAATAGCAAGCAAAGCCAGTGTTGCCCGCTGCCTTCGGGAAACCTTCTGCTGCCCCCGGTGCTGGAAATGCAGTGGCAAAGGTTTGCTGGCTCTGCTCAGGTGTAGCACCATCTCCCAAGGAGCACTCCGCGATGGCATTTCTACACCTGTGGGACATAGTGGCACTGTTGTGGGACATCTTAAAAAAGGGGGGGGTTATTTCTGTGGGTTGGACACCAAAAAATGTGGGCTGCTTACAAGTTCTTGAAGACGTGCTTGACCCCGTGTGAAAACAGAGGCAACAAACCACAGCGATTGCACATTAAAAGCGTCATGTGGAACTGCTGTAGCCCAGCAAGGCTCTCCTTGTAGAAATATCACAGAGGCTGGAAGGGCCCCTGTCAGCGATGCTGTTGCTGCACCTTGCCTAGCACAGCCTGCATTGAGCGGGGGGACGGGGGACGGGACGGGACTAAGTGATCTCTAAGGTCCCTTCCAGCTCTTTGATTCTGACACCAGAGATCGGGGCAGCCTCCCTATTCCGGCAGGAACTTGGTCTAGCCTGCACACACAGAGAGTCCAGCTACTCCACTCAAACGATGGGTGGGTGGGTGGGGAGTGAAGGTGTCCAAGACAGGGCCTCTGAGCCACCCCTGTAGCCAGAGGGGGCAGAGCTGAGCCCGTGTGGTCTGTCTATGAGGGTCTGCCTCAACCACTGCCCCCCCTCTCCTCCCCCAGGACAGAGATCCCGGCATGCCTCTTTTTCTTATCTCCACCAACACAGTTCTCGACAGGCACCCAGTGTTCCTCAGCCTCCGGGCTTCCTGACGCTGCAGACTGACTCTCCTGAGGCTGGACAGGACTTTCTGGCTCAACTGCCCGGATGGCAACGGGCAGCCGGCCCCACCCCCAGCAGCAAGCACCGCGGATCCCAGCTGATGGGGAAAGCCAAAAGCGCCGACCTGCTGCAATGCACAGGCCAGGCCTGCCCCGGCCCCCATCCTGTCTGGAGACACCCCCTCCCTCCGTCCCTCATTCATTCATGACATTTCTCTACCACTAGGGTGACCCTATGAAAAGGAGGACCAGGGTCCTGTATCTTTAACAGTTGCATAGAAAAGGGAATTTCAGCAGGTGTCATTTGCATAGATGGGGAACCTGGGGAAATTCCCTCTTCATCACCACAGCTAAAGGTGCAGGAGCTATACTAGAGTGACTAGATTTAAAAGAGGGCAGATTTAACTGCTGTGATGAAGAGGGAATTTCCCCAGGTTCCCCATATATACAAATAACACCTGCTGAAATTCCCTTTTCAATACAACTGTTAAAGATACAGGAGCCCGGTCCTCCTTTCCATATGGGTCACCCTATCTACCACCCAACAGCAGAAGCTCTCTGGGCAGTTCACAACACATTGTGCACCACAGCGGGCAGCCTCCCCACCCCCTCCTGGCTGGATTCAGGCCCCCCATGGCAAGCACTCACCTTTCTTCTCCTCCGGCCCATAGTCTGATGTCTGAGCTCTAGCCCTGAGCACGAGGAGCCCCATTAGGGGCCAGAGGACTTTAAGCTTCATGGTTCTCCCGTGGTTCAGGCTGGGAAAGCCAGAGGTGAGCCATGCGGAGGAGCTTTAAATTCCTCCATGGGTGGGGCCCAACTCCCATTGACCTACCTGGATGGCTCAGCGGCCTCCTCCCTGTGCTAATTGATGTGGGGCAGTCAGGATTGGGCCCTTCAGCTTTTTGTTGTTGTTGTTGTTGTTGTTGTTATTGGTTAAGGGCAGGGTCCATCACAGCGCCCAACCCATCCATTCCTCTGCGGTGCCCCTGCCCTGCCCCGCTCTGTCTCTGCTGCTGCTCAGCTGTTCCTAGGCTGCTTGAGGGACCAAACGTGCCTTTTCTAGGGCTGCAGCAGGAGGACCTTCCTGGGCCCTCACCTGCTCTCTTCTGAAAGGGAAAAAGATGCTCCGCCCATGAGACCGTGCGAGCAGATGGGGTGGAGGAAAAGAGACACGCAAGCAAAAGATGCTGAAGTGCCTTGCTTGGCTCTCCAAGGCCTTGACCGGGAAGGGGCCATTCCCTGCCCTGCTGGCTGGCTGCACAAGCCAGGAACTGAACTCGGGGCTTCCTGCGTTCAAAGCCTAGCTCTGAGCTATGGCCCCCTCCCAGAGACTGTGTTATGCCTGGACCAACCAGGCTGGGCTTGATGGCTATATGTTAATAGGCTAATAGGTATGCCCAGATGTGAGCCCACATTTGCTCAAATCCTGGGACCACCCAAGCAGTAGTTTACACCCTGCTTCACGTGGTAACTCCCCACATCCATCTGTAATGCCTAGTGAGACTTCTTGCCACGCGGAACAGGAGAAAACCAACCTATGTATTCATAAGTTTATAGAGCAACCCTATACTTGAAGACACTGAGGGGCTGCAGGATTTAGCAGAAGTCCCTGCTATTTATTTATTTATTTATTACATTTATATACCGCCCCATAGCCGAAGCTCTCTGGGTGGTTTACAAAAGTTATGCCAGTGAAATGTGAGATGCACCAGCAACATGAAAGGTACGCTGTCAGAACACCCAGAGACACCAGCAGAATACTCTGAGGGCTTGCCTGCGATGTCAGCAATGAGATGCCAGTACAACAGCTAAAACAGAGCGGAGTTGTTTCCTCTCGTGGCAATGATAGCCCATGAGGCCAAATCCCCCTGTATCCTGAGGAGGTCAGGATACAGGGGGGTTGAGTCCATCCTTGGACTCAAACTCTAAAGCAGCTACTGCAATGCCATCACCTTTCTGTCATCACAGTCAAAGACCTTTCAATCAAGCAGAGAAGGTATAGCTAACATCCGCAAGCCACAAACCTATTTAAGGCTCCATCAGAGTCTGCTAGTTGTTGGAGCTATGGGTTTTTTAGGATTGTCAGGGCCCTAGCCTCACTCTGCGTGGACCTTCTATCTGACCATGTTTCTGGAACTTTCCCCTTTCCAGTCTTCCTTGAAGAGGACCTTGCTGCATCTGACCATGACTGGCCTGCCTTTCTAGAACTTGCCCTTGGTTTGAGCTGACTTTGCTCACTGGACCTTGTATGTGGGTTATTGCCCGCCCCCTTGAAATCTGGGCCCAGTGGCCACCTTTCCTTCCCAGGGATCTGTCGCCTGAACGGAACATTCTTACGTCTCCCCCTTCCCTGCCCACCCATTGCATGCTGCATGTTACTATTGCATTTTGCATAAGTTGTGTTGCTCTAATATTCTTTCTTTCCGCCAGCCTCAGGATAGGATCCGGGGGGGGGTGGGAGTATCAGAAGGGTGCTCGAGGGGGCTCACGCACAGCCTCCCCTCCTTGCTCTGCTTACTCAGCTTTTCCGGACTGGGAAGGTGCACAGATGGGGACGGGCGCTGTTGCCAGCGTGTTTATGGCAGTCAGTTGTGTGTGTGTGGGGGGGGGGAGAGGCAGAGATGAGGAAGAGGAAGGCCAGTGAGTCTTGCTGGGCTGCCCCCTTTGTGTGGGGGTGGCATGTGTCAGCGCCATCCCTGACTTCTGGGTGTCGGCAGGCTTTCCTGGGACACTGGGGACTTGTCTGCCACTTTTATGCCACATTATAATTTTCTGTGTTGTGCATTTTCCCCTCCCAGGCGGAGCAGAGACAGGGTGTGGAGGCCTCCCCCTGCCAACATGTCCCCCCGCCACCCCCAGCATAGTTGATGTACAGCAGGGGTGGGCAACATGTGGCCTTCCAGATGTTTTGCCACAGCTCCCATCAGCCCCAGCACACATAGTCAATGGTGAGGGGCACAGGAGCTGTAGGCCACGGATTTAGAAGGCTACAAGTCGCCCACCTCCGGGGTATAGAATCATAGAATCATAGAGATCTACATAGAATCATGTAGAGTTGGAAGGGGCCTCTAAGGCCATCAAGTCCAACCCCCTGCTCCATGCAGGAATACGTTCACTTTGTCAGTTCCTTAATGTATTCACTGCTTCTGTTCAAAGCCGAAAGGACGTGTCTGTCCAATGTGGCGTGATTTGTCCAAACAACGTTTGCCCTTCACAAACAGAAAAACCACAACCTCATTAGTGGTGGGAATGTTTCATCCAGCTAAATGTTAGGTAGTGACAGACCTATAAACAGTTGGAGGAATGAAAATAACGTGGAAATGTGTCATTCTGGATTCCTTCTCGAAAGGAGCCCCTGGGAAGAGCTTGTGCAGCTTAATGCAGAGGGAAAGGGCCCGGGGTGGGGGGCAGGGTTGGGCCGCAGAGGCAGACCTGTGCCTAGAGCCTGGCGGGTCACCCAAATCCACGTCTACTACAACTTCTACAACTTCATGGGCTGCCAGTCCAGGTCCGGGCCCAATTCAAAGTGCTGGTATTGACATTCAAAGCCCTAAATGGCTTAGGGTCAGGTTATCTGAAGGAACGCCTCCTCCCATATGTGTCTGCCCAGACCTTAAAATCATCCACAGGGGCCCTTCTCCGTGAGCCCCTGCTAAAGGAAGTGAGGCAGGTAGCTACCAGGAGGAGGGCCTTCTCTGCTGTGGCACCCTGGCTGTGGAACGAGCTCCCCAGAGAGGCCCGCCTGGCGCCTACACTGTACTCCTTTCGGCGCCAGCTGAAGACCTTTTTATTCTCTCAGTATTTTAACACCTAACTTAACTTAAATTTAACCTTTGCTGTTTTAATCTAATATTTTAACCTATATTAATTTCTGCTGTGTAGTTTTTATTTTGGTTGTGCTTTTTATATTGCATTTTGTACGTGTGTTTTAAATTTGTTGGTTGTTTTTATGCTCTTCATGGTTTTAATTTTTGTGAACCACCCAGAGAGCTTCGGCTATTGGGCGGTATAAAAATAAAATAAAATAAAATAAATAAATAAATACATACATACTTTCCTCTATTGGTAAAATTCTGTAGACTTCCATTGGGAACTGGCTTTTACATTTTACTAGAGATTTCTTAATGCTGAAATTCTAAGCATGTTACCGGTCAGATTTTATTTATATTTATTACATTTATATACCGCCCCACAGCCAAAGCTTTCTGGGAGGTTCACAAAAGTTAAAACAGTAAACATTAAAAAGTATACAAAATTTAAAAACCATCAGAAACATAAAAACAACAGAATAAAATCAACATTATCCATTTATAAAACAACAGTTCTGGGGTCTGTTAAAAAACAAACTTAGCGTTGTTAAATGCTAAGTTAAATGCTTGGGATTTAGGGGTGTGGTGCTTTGAGGCTACAAAGAACGCACATTTAAGACACCTAAAAATATATTTTTTTTTTGGGGGGGGAAATACCCTTTTGGAACTTGAGCAGTTGATACATAAGCTGTAAAACAGAGTGGAGCAGAGTTGGTGTAAGCAGCGCACTGAAGGAGTTTGGAGGCAAAGGGCTGGATCCAAATGCCTTGATTAACTTAGGTACCATTTATTGCAATGGGTCTACTCTAAGTGGGACTAACATTTGAATTCAACCCAAAGGGTTGTAGTTGAACAGGGAAAACAGGGCAGTTAATTATTTGGGAGAAGAGGAGAAACAATGGTGTGTTTTTTCATGCAGTGAAGACGCAGCCAGAGGTAAAAGACAGAGAGAAGTTAAATATCTGGTGGGAAGAAGGGATGATGATGGGGAGGCAGTAATTAGGAGTCCGGCAGGAGCTACGATCAAGACATGCGGGGTGGGGGTTAGATGTGCAGAACAGGGTGACCAACCCATCAAGAGGAACAGGTCATGGAAGATGTCAGAGGAGGCAGAGCTGGAAAGGGAGGGGCAGGAGAGGAGAAGGGCACGCGATCAGAGTGGATGGCGCCAGTTTTCGCACAGAAGGAGGCAAAGTCATAGAATCCTAGAATAGCAGAGTTGGAAGGGGCCTATTTATTTATTTATTTATTTATTTATTCATTTATTTATTTTATTACATTTCTATACCCGCCAATAGCCGAAGCTCTCCTACAAGGCCATCGAGTCCAACCCCCTGCTCAATGCAGGAATCCACCCTAAAGCATCCCTGACAGAGGGTTGTCCAGCTGCCTCTTGAAGGCCTCTAGTGTGGGAGAGCCCACAACCTCCCTAGGTCACTGGTTCCATTGTCATACTGCTCTAACACTCAGGACGTTTTTCCTGATGTCCAGCTGGAATCTGGCTTCCTGTCACTTGAGCCCGTTATTCCGTGTCCTGCGCTCTGGGAGGATCGAGAACACGGAATAACAGGCTCAAGTTACAGGAAGCCAGATTCCAGCTGGACATCAGAAAAAACTTCCTGACTGTTAAGAGCAGTACGACAATGGAATCAGTGACTTAGGGAGGTTGTGGGCTCTCCCACACCAGAGGCCTTCAAGAGGCAGCTGGACAACCATCTGTCAGGGATGCTTTAGGGTGGATTCCTGCACTGAGCAGGGGGTTGGACTCGATGGCCTTGTAGGCCCCTTCCAACTCTGCTATTCTATGATTCGATGACTTGGCCTCCTTCTGTGCGAAACTGGCGCCATCCACTCTGATCGCGTGCTCTTCTCCTCTCCTGCCCCTCCCTTTCCAGCTCTGCCTCCTCTGACATCTTCCTTGACCTGTTTGTCTTGATGGGTTGGTCACCCTGTTGTGCACATCTAACCCCCACCCTGCAAGTTTTGATCGTATCTCCTGCTGGACTCCTAATTAAGTCTTGAAAAGAGGGCGGGGGGGGTTGGCACTGGGGCAGCGGAATGAGCTCCCTAAGGAGGTTGAGCTGGCACCTACACTATATTCTTTCAGATGCCAGGTGAAGACCTTTTTATTCTCTCAGCATTTTAACAGTCTATACATTTAATTTTAACTTTGCTGTTTTAAATGTGTATCTTAAATTTGTATTTCTGCACTGCTGCTGATTTTATCCTGGCTGTGCTTTTATATTGTATTTTATATCATGTTTTTATAGTGTTTGTTTTATACTTTGAACGGTTTTAATTTTTGTGAACTGCCCAGAGAGCTTCGGCTATTGGGCGGTATAGAAATGCAATAAGTAAATAAATAAATTTATGGTGGATGAAATCAGCCAACTCTTTGATCTTCTTCCCAAGCTGTTCAACTGCCTGAAAGCATGAATGAGGAATGACAGCATGAGCAAAGACTTCATTGAAAGAGCTGATGACAGCAGGGATGAATGGAAGGTGGAAGGAGCAGGCAAAGGCGTCAGGAGGGGACGGCGGCGCGCGCTTCAGAGTCAGCAACAGCTTGCAGGTCATGGAAAGAGCAGGATGCAGAATGTGGGGAGGGTGGACTGTGAGCCATGTTGAGGGCGAGGCGGTGCTCCTAAGTCAGGGGAATCCTGTCAGACAGCAGAGAGGTCACAAGCAATAGCTCTTGGCAAAGACAAGGCCCATAGAGTGCCCCAACACCGGGTGTAGGAGAGTTTGTTCAAAGCCAGAGGGCTCGTCTACACCAAGCAGATATGCCACTACGAAAGTGGTATGAAAGCGGTATGTAAAAGGCAGGAGCCACACAACTGCTTTATAGTGGTGCTGAAGTGCACTGACGACTGTTGGGGCCCATCGACACATCTCCACGAAGCAGGATATTACACTATGAAAGTGGTATGAAAGTGGTATGCGGTATGTGTCCATGGGCCCCAACAGTTGTCAATGCACTTCAATACAGCTATAAAGCAGTAGTGCAGCTCCTGCTTCTTATATACCACTTTCATACCATTTTCATGGTGGAATATCCTGCTTGGTATAGATGAGCCCAGAGGCAGAAGAAAGAGGTTCATTAGGACATGGGAGGCAGCCGGTCAAAGGACTTCCACTCTGGATGTTGAAATTGCCAGGAAACTGTGTCGAGGTATAGAAGAAGAAGAAGAAGAAGAAGGAGAAGGAGGAGGAGGAGGAGAAGAAGAAGAAGAAGAAGAAGAAGAAGAAGAAGAAGAAGAAGAAGGAGAAGGAGAAGGAGAAGGAGAAGGAGAAGGAGAAGGAGAAGGAGAAGGAGAAGGAGAAGGAGAAGGAGAAGGAGGAGGAGGAGGAGGAGGAGGAGGAGAAGAAGAAGAAGAAGAAGAAGAAGAAGAAGAAGAAGAAGAAGAAGAAGAAGAAGAAGAAGAAGAAGAAGGTATATGTTCTGTCCAGATGATTAAACATACTGTCCAGAGCAGTACGACAATGGAACCAGTTACCTAGGGAGGTTGTGGGCTCTCCCACACTAGAGGCCTTCAAGAGGCAGCTGGACAACCATTTGTCAGGGATGCTTTAGGGTGGATTCCTGCATTGAGCAGGGGGTTGGGCTCGATGGCCTTGTAGGCCCCTTCCAACTCTGCTATTCTATGATTCTATGATGGGCAGGGATTGACTCCCAGGCTGGGCTAAACTTTTCTCCCTCCTATCTGATACATGTTCCTCATCCTTCCATGTTGTGCAAGAAGTGAGTGTATGAAAAGAAGGAATGTAATCACTGTCTAAAACTTACACGATGTAACGGCCTGGATGATGGGGAAATTCACAGGGAGTGTGAACAAAGGAAGCCCAAGCACTTGAGAGGAGGGAAAAGCGAAAGGCCGAGGAGAAGTCTGCTTTCCATTTGGGATTGCTGTAGGCTGAGGCTGTAACTGCTTTCGAATCTAAAAGTCCTGAACCTTTTGGCCTGGCATCGTCCACACCAGAGTAGGAGTGGCAAGGTTGAACCAGGAACCTCATTTTGCTTCTCCTTATTCCTTGTCATGACCTGTCTTTGAGCATTGACAATTAGAATGGTGAGGTGGAGTTTTTTTGGGAGAAATCCAGTGAGGTGGTCACCATAGGAGAGCGGGGAGGCGGAGGGGGACATTCCTATCTTAGTCCTTTTCCTGAACCTCGAAGGGTTCTGGTTCTGGGGATTTCTGTGGTTTCCCAGGGAGTAGAGAGCAGAGGGCCTTGATTGGGCTCTGGTGCAACAGAGCTCAGAGAGGGCCAGGAGGAGTTAGCTGGCGGCAGTTTGGGGGATGTGGGGCTCACCTGGATTTGAGGTGCTGAAGGGTCCCCCACCAGTGTATAGGGCCTGTGTCGTGCACTCCACACGACAGTTTCCTCCTGCAGTAAGCATCATGGCTGGAGAAGGGACATTCCCTTCCAAACCAGGACCCTTCCCATGTTCTCAGGTGTGCACACCATAGCTCTGAACTGTACAAATGCTGGATCAAGGGCATAACGGAGTGGCCATTGGTGTAACACACTATACAGGACCTGTGTATGACCCATCCTGCCCTGCCTGTCCAGAAGGCAGCAGCTGGGAGTCATGGGCTGCAGCAGCGTATGCACAGGGCATGGAGACCTGCTTGTGCATAAAGTCTCTGCACCAGGAAATGGCCATGCTCCAACATGGTGGCCCTGGCTCTTTCTGTCCAATGCTGAAACATGGAACATGGTGTGCCTTAAAAGAGCCAAACTCCCCAAGCGCCAAGAAAATTCTTTTTCGCCTGATCACCAGATCGGTTAAACGGGAGTATTTGGTGTGATTATCTTCAATGGGAACTAAATTTGGCTTTCGGTTCTACTAGGCTACAGACTGGACTATCCACACGTGTCCCAAGTTTTCCAAAGAAGGCCTTAGACCTGATGCTTGCATCCCATGGGCTCAAGGCCTCATCCAGCCCAACTTTGATGCTGGCAGGGTGTGCGTGATGCCGGGAACCTTCCCTCAGCTCCTCCGCCACATTCTACTGACACATTTTCACTACAGCCCCCATGTGGTGCAGGCGCAGCTCTCTGCCTATCACTTCCTCATATCTGAGGCACCTGAGCACTTGAGGCCTTTCCGTTCTTACACCAGTTGCGCTGCTCCTGCCGTAACCCATGTTCTGCCACATCGTTGCAGAGAGGGCTGTGTTGTTCATAGCTTTCTTGCACCCTCTGCTTTGCCGTGCCTTCTTCTGCCTTTGACTCAAAGCTCCTGGCGCAAGGAAGTAGCAAGAGGTAATTGCCCTCTGCCCTCTGCGCTCTGCCACAGGTGCCTTCCCAGTGAAATAGCCTGAGGGGCCAGGCTGGCGTGCGCATGCTATCCTCTGTGAACAATTCAGGTTTTGGGCAAGCATTCCTGAGAAACAGGTGTGGCAACCCCCCCCCCCTTGCTCCCAGGCAGGCGCCTCTTTCTCTATTCCCTGGAAGGCCTGTTTGCCCAGTCTCTGCATCTGCCTCCTCCTTGGCCCTCCTTCCTCATTGCTCCAGGATGACTGGGCCCCTGGGCGCTCTCGGCTGCTGTTTCTGTGTGACTCTTGCTTGGGGCCAGGCCCTATTTATGACTAGCACATTCAGGCGCTTAAGACAGGAAGAGACTCCACCCCAATTACACCTAAGCCATCCCTGGGACAGGATGTTTATTATCCATGTGATGAATCCTGATGACACACAACTCCTCACAGATAACAAATGTAACCCAGTGGCTCACAGCCTGTGAGCCACAAAACAGGAACCTAGTTTGAATCCTGCCCCCGCCAAGAGCTCACTTGGAACTCACCTTCAACAAGCCATGGATGTGCTTTCTCTCCCCCCCACCCCTTTCCATCCTCAGCTGCCCATCTGCAATATGGGGAGGAGGAGGAGGAGGAGGAGGAGGAGGAGGAGGAGGAGGAGGAGAATACTGACCCACCTTTTAGGGTTACAACAAGATAACGTTTGTGAAGGACTCTGAGCATTCAGAAGTTCTGCATCAATGCTAAATAGGGTTAGGATATTAAGTAGGGCTGTGGACCATGGGGGATTCTGTCTGCCCCACATCCTATCTGTTGCTCTCGGCGGCCGCTAGCCTCATGTTTCTTCTTCTGGCACTTCATAGAATCATAGAATCATAGAGTAGAAGAGTTGGAAGGGGCCTACAAGGCCATCGAGTCCAACCCCCTGCTCAATGCAGGAATCCACCTGCATTGGATTTATTTCAGTGAAATAAAGAACAAGTGAGAGACCTTCAATGTATCTGAAATTAACATCACACACTCTTATTTTGTAGCTTTTGCTGTACTTTGAAGCTTTTGCTATACAATGTGTGATACAGTCTCCCCTTCCTTCAAATATCTTTTCTTATTACAAATCCTTCACTAGATTACCATAGTCTCTCCTTTCCTAACATTTAACAACAGGGTGACCATATGAAACAGAAGACTGGGCTCCTGTATCTAACAGTTGTATTAAAAAGGGAATTTCAGCAGGTGTCATTTGTATGCATGCAGCACCTGGTGAAATTCCCTCTTCATCACAGCAGTTAAAAGCTACAGGAGCCCTGCCTAGGGTGACAAGTTACAAAAGAGGGCAATTTGGTTGCACACTTCTCTGCACCGCAGAACTTGTTTCAAAAGCAAGCACATGTAGAGTTACACATCTGACAGTAAAAATAACGAAGAGTCTTGTGACAACTTAAAGACTAACCATTTTTTCTGGCATAAGCTTTGGTGCACACTGTCAGCTTCATCAGCTCCATCAAGAACAGTGTCCAGGGGCTTGTATATACGGCTTGTTTACCCCGACCTAAATGCTCATATTTGCGTTTTAGGTTACATGATGCAGCCGTCCATTCGCCACAGTCCTGGGTTTTTAACACGATAATGCGCATCTTTGCATTTGTGATTTACCGCGACTCTTAGATCACGTCCGAGTTTGCATCGCGTTATGGGGGAGTTAAATCGGATTTTGGGGGAGTTAAATCAGATTTTGACATGTGGGCGGAGCTTTAAGGATAGGCCAAAGTGATTGGCCGATTTCCTGATTTTGCACCAATCGGCTGCCTCGTTCATTCGCGACAATTTTAGTTTGAAGTCTCTCTGTGGAGCTCCGCAGAGAAAGCTTCTTAAAACAAATTTATTCCTGTATTTATATATTTACTGCATTTCTGTACCACCCAATATACAAAGCTCTCTGGGCGGTTTACAAAAAGAAAGAGGGAGAAATGGGCAGCCAGATGAAGGAGATGTGTTCTGCTGCCTCGTTCCTTTCCCTCTGTAGCCTCGTTCCTCCCCTCCCCGCTCCCACATCCCAAAAAACCCTCATTCTTTGAATTTCCTTATGGGGAGCAATGACAAGAGCTATAAAATTCTGGATAGTCTGACAGGAACAGCTATGGGACCCAAGGGGGAAACGGGCAGTCAGATGAGGAGATGTGTTCTGCTGCCTCATTCCTTTCCCCTCGTTCCTCCCCGCCCCATTCCCGGTTTGTGTGTTCTATGAATCTGCGGAGCTCCGCATATAAAATTTCTAGCTTCGCTCCCCTCCCCTCCGTAGCTTCGTATATGGGATAATGCGATAATGTGCATGTGCACATTTATAACTCACTATAAAAATAAATTCAGGAAATAAATCGGTGTTGCTGCTGCAGTGTGACGCTCTTTAGCTACAATCAAATCAACGAAAATTCAGGTTTATATTTAATGAGGAGAATCCTGTTGTTGTATAGATGGGGGCCTGGAAAGCTCATGCCAGGATAAATGTTAGCACTAAGGTGCCACAAGACTCTTTATTTATTTTTCTGCAATAGACTAAACCTCTGGAAATTCTTACATCTAGCAGTGCAACCCAATACCTGCCTATTCAAAAGTAACTCCACTGAGTTAATTGGGGCTTATTCCCAGTTGTGGATATAGTAGAATCATAGAATCATAGAATAGCAGAGTTGGAAGGGGCCCACAAGGCCTTGAAATAAGCGGGTCAGTTTGCTCTCTCTGAAGGGAATATATGTTGGCCTTAATTTTGGATTTTGATTCTGTTTCAGAGCTGCAATGCATTTTCCAAGAATAAGAAGAGAATTATTAATATTGCCTGCTTCTTTAAGTCTGTCTCCAAAGGTCTGTGCCTTATGGCATCGTTCTGACCCAGCCAGATCACACAGAGAGAGTTCAGATACTCCAAGAATATGTGGCACATCCTCATCACTCAATCTGAGCAATCGGATAGAAAATATACTGTGGCTTCTACTTGATTGCTGATTTATCCTAGTACATGCCAAGCTTCTGTTTTTATTTCCTATTTTAAGTATTTTACAAGCCTCTTGTAAGCTCATTACATTGATCCATTTTAAGTCTTTAATATAAGAGTTTCCTGCTTGATCCTCACAGATTCTTAGGATTTTCCGCTTCGGATTTTTCAATGCCGGTAGTAAGTCCAGTAGGTCATAAACATATTCATTGTACATTTCAAAGAAAGAAACCCATACAGATGCTAAGGTTCTCTGACACTTGGTAAAAGCCACAGAATCTACAAGCTCAGATTTTTCATCTAATTGGTCCAAAACAAGATCTGGTGAGTTGCAGCTACAAGAAGTTGGGTCTGATGTATCCAAAGTTATAGTATTCTTCCAAGAATTATCTGTCTCCTCTTTCAAAGAAACAAGAAGGGAAACTTTTATGGATTCTTCTTGCTTAACCTGCACATCATTTAGCCTCTTGATAAGATTACTGAAGCATGGTTTTAAGTTCATCTTAAAATGAACTCGATGTTCATTTTAAGTACTGCAGCCTATATGGCATTAACTCTTTCCACCTCACATGGCCAATTAGTTCCTTAGCTACACCAAAGTGTTAAGATTTCCTATTTTGATTAGTCACACACAAATCAAGCTATTTCCATTAAAAAAATGGAAGCCATGTGTCTATCTGTGCATGCATGGGTATAGTCTAGGCTTTCAGACTTGTGTTAACTTGTTATTTACAAGCAAATAACTAAGTATCGGTGTGATGTAGTATAGAATCATAGAATCATAGAATAGTACAGTTGGAAGGGGCCTACAAGGCCATCGAGTCCAACCCCCTACTCAATGCAGGAATCCACCCTAAAGCATCCCTGACAGATGGTTGTCCAGCTGCCTCTTGAAGGCCTCTAGCGTGGGAGAACCCACAACCTCCCTAGGTAACTGGTTCCATTGTCATACTGCTCTAACAGTCAGGAAGTTTTTCCTGATGTCCATCCGGAACAACATTGCTCTCTGAATGGGAAAACTTAACATTCAAAGCTTGGACCAATTCTCTCTCTCTCTCTCTCTCTCTCTCTCTCTCTCTCTCTCTCTCTCTCTCTCTCTCTCTCTCTCTCATATGCACACGCACACACACACACACACACACACACACACACACACACACACACACACACCATTTAGCATGCAAGGATTGTTTGTTACAATAGATAATCCTGTGTGTGCTGAGCCCCTTGGAGCAAGGGTAAAATATAAACATAGAAATAATAAAACAGAGCTGTTGGGCCCCGGGGCAAGTGAGACACTCATTTAATACCCATGCAGTCTAATTTTTCTCAGTCTTCAAATAAGTCCTCCCCCCTCCCCCCTGCAAAAGGAGAGCTCCTGGCAAGCAGCTGTCTCTTACACAGAACTACGGCAGCCCCCAGCCATTGCTTTTCTCCTTCAGGGCACCAAATGAGGGCCTGTCTAAAAATCCCTCTCTGACACACCTACACCCTGTCGGGGAAGACTGGTGCCCCAGCAGTGGAGAGAGCTGGCGACAGTGCCCCAGAAGTGAGTGGAGGACTCATCCTAGGCAGACACTTCACATCACTACAGCACACAGGTTCTAAGGCTGAGCCAAGCATGATTTTTAAATCTGGTTCAAGGACCAGCCTCTGGCTCAAATTAAGCCCCCTCCAACATAGACACAAGGGCACAAAGGTACCAAGCTCCCATTCAAAGCTGCCCAGGAGGCCCAATGCCCCAGAGAGCTTCGGCTATTGGGCGGTATAGAAATGTAATAAATAAATAAATAAATAAATAAAAATCCTAGGGACACATCTTTCCTGGAAGTAACTCCCATGGAAACCAGTGCAACTTAATCTGAGTAAATGCGGGTAACGGAAGGGGTAAGGCATACCCTGGGGTGTCCTCCCTCAGTGAAAAGGAGAGGAGGACAATTTGGAATAACTGCCACTGCTTCTTTTCCAAAGAAATGCTGACCCCCCCCCCCTTGACTCATCCAATCTGTCCATGGACAAATGCACCTTACCCAGTCAGAGCCGGAACTGTCTCACAGGTGCTCAAGGGAGGGCTTGCTGTGTTTTTCTCTGAATAGTCCACATTTACCAAGCAAAGCTGCCATTCCCCACCCCACAAAATTGCTACTTTGTCTGCCACTACCCACTTCTCCCCTGCCCCCAGCCTGGCCCTCACCCCTGCCCCACTCACCTGGGGGAAGGAGCCTTCATGTTGGTGGTTCTTGGGGTGGTCCAGGTGGCCCTGATCCAGCATCAAGTACAGTGAGTTCACCGTGCAGAAAATTGCGCTGCTGAAGACCGTGAACTACTGACTCAGCTTCATCATGCACCCCTACTGGAGATGCTGGTAGGCAGTGAGGGGATGGGTCTCCCTGTTTGACTGCTGCTGCTGGAGGCGCAGTGTGTGTGTGGCAGAGACGGGGAAGGAGGCAGGCGGCGGTGCAGTGGTGGGCAGGAGCAGCAGCAGCAGTCCAGAGAGTGTCGCTGGCTGCCACCCCAGCAAGGCAAAGGGCACATCGTGCCCAGTGGATGTGGTATGCCCATCCCAAAGAGAAGATCACGAGATGTTAAAAACCTCATCTCAGAAGTCTCGCAAGACACAGGACTTCAAGAGAATCAGGGAAGCCATAGACCAATGGCTGCGTAGCACTCTGTCCTGCTGTCCCACTGACTCCTGAACCTGCTCAGGAATCAGCAGGATGGAGTGCTACGTGGTTGTTGCTTGCTGGCTTCCAATGTGAAGCCTGTGAACAGCGGCTTCTCTGCCTCTCTCAGAAGTCCCACATCTCATGAGTTGTGGGACTTAGGGACAGTCAGGGAAACCAGAGAGCGATGGCTGAATAGTGCTCCATCCCTCTGGCTCTAGATATTTAGTAGTTTTTCACAAAACCATCCGGTCACTCTGGATTGGTGCCCACAACCAGGCAGATCAGGGAAATTCCAGTAATATGGTCACCCTAAAATGTATGACTTGCATTGGTGGGATGCAGAGTAGGGTTCCTCCAGCAGATCTCAAATCTTGGGCAGGCTTTTATAAGGAGAGGCGCTCCCTCAAGTATCGAGGTCCCAAGCAATTGAAGGGCTTTTAATGTCATTGCCAACACTTTGAATCCCGACTGGAAGTGTATAAGCAGCCAGTGTAATTCCTTTTAAACTGGTGTAATATGGTCTTTACGTGATGTTCAGGACAGCGGTCTAGCGGCTGCACTCTAGTATGGCTTTTCATCCACTCTAGTAGAGGTAGCGTGACCAGATACAAAAGAGGGCAGGGCTCCTGCAGCTTTAACGATTGTGCTGAAGAGGGAATTTCAGCAGGTGCTGCACGCATACAAATGACACCTGCTGAAATTCCCTTTTCTATACAACCGTTAAAGATACAGGAGCCCTGTCCTCCTTTTTATAGGGTCACCCTACCTAAACAATTTCAACACAGCAGCCCCTGCCATCAGGTTTTTAGGGGTGTGTCTTTTTAGCTATTGCATACTTAGCCTAACAGTCACTGCTGCAAGAAATCTCTCGAAGCCCACAGAATAACTTTGTGTAAGAACCACAGGGAGAAAAGAGTGTGGTGAAATCCCACCCAGCAGGTGAGATTTAGGTGTTTTGAGCAAATGTGTGAACCCCCGCCCGCCCCACCTTCTGGGATGGCCCAATCCTCTTTTGTTACTTGGATCACAGATGTAACCGACCACACTTTGAGATCAAAGCGGAATTATTGGGATCAAAAGAGGATTAAACACCTCACAGAAGGCAGCTTAACAGATCAGACATCTGTCACTGTGTCTGCTGGGCCACAAGGACTTTCTGTACCAGGGAAATGCTGGCCTTTCATTGCAACAGAAGGAGCTGCTGCCCTGTGCTTGTGTGTGGAGGATGTTGTGTCATAGAATCATAGAATCATAGAATAGCAGACTTGGAAGGGGCCTACAAGGCCATCGAGTCCAACCCCCTGCTCAATGCAGGAATCCACCCTAAAGCATCCCTGACAGATGGTTGTCCAGCTGCCTCTTGAAGGCCTCTAGTGTGGGAGAGCCCACAACCTCCCTAGGTAACTGATTCCATTGTCGTACTGCTCTAACAGTCAGGAAGCTTTTCCTGCTGTCCAGCTGGAATCTGGCTTCCTTTAACTTGAGCCCGTTATTCTGTGTCCTGCACTCTGGGGGGATCAAGAAGAGATCCTGGCCCTCCTCTGTGTGACAACCTTTTAAGTATTTGAAGAGTGCTATCATGTCTCCCCTCAATCTTCTCTTCTCCAGGCTAAACATGCCCAGTTCTTTCAGTCTCTCTTCATAGGGCTTTGTTTCATTCAGGAAGTGGGTAGTTTGAACATCGCTGTTATTAGCTAAATCGCCTGTGCAGGCACTGCCGGGGGCCCCTCCCAGGCCCCGTTCCAAAACTCAGATTGAGATCCCACCACGGCTCAAGAAAGGTACTCAGACATTGGAAACATCCCCTTCCTTCCCCCTTTCCCGTTCAACCAGACCAATCACTCAAATCGTGAGAGGTCCCCATTGGTCTCCCCTCTCCTCAGCCAAGTGGGAGATGAAGTTGGGAGTGGAGGGGTGTGTGCGCCGCTTTCAGGTCAGTCGGGCCAGCCGCCCTGCTTTGCTAGCCCAGCCTCCCCTGCGTTCAGCCCCCTCCCTTGTTGGGCTCTTCAAATAATCCGGTGGCTAGCAGGAAAACTGCCTCCTTTTCAGGCTAGATGGGGTGGGAGAAGAGGCGTATTATTTTCCAGTGGCCGGTCAGTGGGAGGGGGACCTGACCAGCTCCTGATGAAGGGGAAACCCAATACACCCCAGGAATTCCTGCTGCTGCTGTCTCATCAGGCACAGAACTTTCCCTGCCTGCCCAGGTGCGGCCAGCTGGCAACTCTCCACCCAGCTGGTTACAGGGTAGAACCAAGCTGCCCTGTGCCTTCCTGAACAAATCCTGCTGGCACCAGCACCCTTGCACACAGGAAGAGGCTGGCAGACCATTAGAGGTGGTGATTTTTCTGCTGCTGCCCCTCCCCTCTTTGGGAGGGGGAGAGTTTAAAGCCGGGCTTGGCTCAGTGCTGGGCACTTGCACCTGGCACTTGCACCTACGATGGGCTCAGGAGGCATCGCTCTCCTCCTTGGGCTCCTGGCTTTGTCTGCTGAGTTCCCATTTGTGAAGGCCGGAGGTAAGTCCTGTGAGCAGCCAGGGGCTCTGGGTGGGCCCTAACTGGGGAGATGGACCTCTGGTTCCTCCTCACCCCACCCCCCGGCTAGAGAGAAAAGAATAGCAGGCTCTCCTCCCTGTGTGCCTCGGTACCTGACTCTCTCTGGTATTCCCAGGACACAAGCAGCTCAGGTCAGGGGCTGCCTTCTCCCCCAGTTCCATTCAGGAGGCGTACAGAGAGAGCCACCGTAGCTACTCTGCCCGGCTGGCAGTGAGTTCCAGCAACTGGCGCACTTCAAGAGGACTAGGAGAACCAACCTACTGCAGGAAATTAATCATTCATCTAACGACAACCGCCTCCTTGTTTTTTTTTTAAAAAGCCCCCTGTGCTGCAGTCAAGCTTTTAAAACCTCTAACGGCACCAATGCAGTGTGGATGGGGAAGCAGGGGGACAGTCCCGACTCCAATCAGTGGTCAGAGAATCACAGAATCATAGAATAGCAGAGTTGGAAGGGGCCTACAAGGCCATCGAGTCCAGCCCCCTCCTCAAGGCAGGAATCCACCCTAAAGCATCCCTGACAGATGGTTGTCCAGCTGCCTCTTGGAGGCCTCTAGTGTGGGAGAGCCCACCACCTCCCTAAGTCACTGGTTCTATTGTCGTACTGCTCTAACAGTCAGGAAGTCATAGAATCATAGAATAGCAGAGTTGGAAGGGGCCTACAAGGCCATCAAGTCCAACCCCCTGCTCAATACAGGAATCCACCCTAAAGCACCCCTGACAGACGGTTGTCCAGCTGCCTCTTGAAGGCCTCTAGTGTGGGAGAGCCCACAACCTCCCTAGGTAACTGATTCCATTATCGTACTGATCTAACAGTCAGGAAGTTTTTCCTGATGTCCAGCTGGAATCTGGCTTCCTTTAACTTGAGCCAGTTATTCTGTGTCCTGCACTGTGGGAGGATCGAGAAGAGATCCTGGCCCTACTCTGTGTGACAACCTTTAAAGTTAGAAGAGGCAGGGAAGCTGGTGGGTTGGCGGGAGACCTCCCATGGGCTGTGCTGGAGGTTCCCCCTCCCTGATCTCCCCCCACAGCACGCTCTCTCACTACCAACAATTAGTGTCTTGTATCTAAAGCCCACCCAGTGGTCTGGGCAACAGGGGAGGGGGATCATTTTCATGCCCTGCTCATGAGCTTCCCAAAGATATCTGAAGGCAGGAGGAAGCTGGATGAGATGCACCTTTGGTTGAGCCAACTGGGGTCCTCCTCCTCCTCCTCCTCCCATTCAATGAAAGCCTTTCCACAGCCCATTGCATTTACATTTACTGGTAATGTTCAGCTCAAAGGAGGCTGGCCCATCACCTGCTGCAGTTCACCAGCAGCTGCAGCCTGAGATTCTGCAGGATGTGCCCCAGCATCCTTTGCAAGAGGATTCCGAGGGGCAACCTTGTCACTATGCAAAGCTGCTCGTCACCTCGGAGCAGCCCCACAGCAACCTCTCAGGCATTGCAAAGGGTCTTCTTGGGGTAGGGTGACCATATTTGGGAAACCAAAAAAGAGGACACCTAGTGTGTGTGTGGGGAAGCAGCTTTCTGAGTCCTGCAGAAAGTACGTCATTCCCCCGCCACCTTAAAGAACCCGATTGGAGTGGAGGAGGGGAAAGGATTTCATTCTGCACCACCACCATCCACTCCAATTGGGGCCTTTTCTATAATGTCCATGAATGACCCACTTTCCCCTTTAAGACCTCAATTGGAGTTCGGGGTGGGGGAATGATGTGCCTCAAGAACGCATGTCATTCCCTCCTGCCATGCTAATGGCAGCCTTAAAGAGGAAGGTGTGTCATTCCAGGACATTATTGAAAATGATAGAAAATCCCCTGACACCATGGAAAGAACAAAAACCAGGACAAATCCGGGGAAATCCTGACAGTTGGCCACCCTATCTTGGGGTGCTTCATGGCTCGCCTGCTCTCTCACTGGCTTGCTCATGTGGCCAGACAGAATGGCTCTGAGCCACCTTCGGACGCATGGCTTCTTCCCTGACGCTCAGGGGTGGTGCTGAGCAGCCCATCTTCCTCCACCTCCTTTCCTTCTTTTCTCCCTCCCAGGCCGAAATGGCTATTGCCTAAACCTGCCCATGCTTCCCAGAAGCCCCTCTGATGGGAGTAACTGCAATGAGTGCGGCGTGGATGCTGACTGCCCAGTGGACAAGAAGTGCTGTGACTCGCCGTGCGGCAACACCTGCCAGACGCCAGAGCCAAGTAAGAGCGTCGGCACATCAAATAAAAAAGGGTGGTGCTGGCGGTGGTGGTGGGGAGCGTGCCTGATGGCCACCTTGTGCCCTTCCATTATCCAGAAGGGACGCCAACAGGTCCAGTCTTGTTCCTCCAGCTGTGCTGAAGCATGAGGGAAGGGATGCTGCTTTGGGATCTGGAACTGTGAGGGCACCCGAGAACTGACCAGAGCTGGTGCAGTGCTGGCAGCCTGCATAGCTGCTTTTCCATGGGAGTCCTAGATGTGGGATGGGGTGTTAAGAAGAAAAAGTCACTGGGCCTTTCTTCAGGGTGCTCCTTGAGCTTCCAGTTGTGGGCCACAGCTGTGAGGGGAGGTTGGGAAGCTTGAGGCCCAAATCGCATGTTATGGGGAGATGCATAGTCATTGCCCACCTGCGTCTAGATGATGCTTTATCCCGCGGATCACCCTGGGATCATCCCTGTGTGTCCACATGATGCACAAGGCATCCCAGGGGCAGGGAGGGATGATTCCTCCGTTTCCCCAGGATGACCAGGACGGCTTTTACCCCATTTTTTCCCACGGTCTCAGGATTGTCCCGAGACCGTGGGACGTGTGGGCGGCCATCCCGATTTTGTCCTGGCTCCTCACAAGTAAATGCGAGGAGACAGGAACCAGGCACAGGGCACGGAGCTCTTCAGGCGCTCTGTGCCCATCGGGGGTGGGGAGGGGAGCGGGGGTGGGGCGTTTCTTTTTTAGAAAACACACACACCTTACATTTGCGCTGGAGCGCAAGTGTGCTGCCCGTCCTTTTCTTTAAAAAAAATAATGGCCAGCGAGACGTCCTCCTCCCTCCCGGGACATCGCGCACCGCATGTGGACTGAGGGGGAGGATCTTGTGATCGGCATATCGCGAGATCCTCCCCCGCCCCGCCCCTGGCGTAGACATGCCCTCTGGCTCCTCAGTAACAGGTAGCTGGGAAAGAAAGCATGCAGGTGACTCTGGCCCTGCGCAAGAGGCGGCTCACAAAGCACAAGTAGGCCGGGGCTCCTCAAGGCCCACGCATTTCTCCATGGCATGTACTTTGAGCCTGATGCACTGCACTGAACACCACCGGGAAAGGCGAGGGACTGTGCATACCCGAGGGAAGGGAGGCCCTGCAGGTGATGCAGCCACTTCTGACTGAAGGGCACCCGACCGGCATGTCTTTGGGAGACCAGCACAGCACCAGCCCTGCCGTGCATGCTGGTCCTGGACGGTGCCTCCCCCGCCCGCTCACGCTCTGCTTTCTCTTCCAGACCACTGCAAACTTCCTCCTGCTCTGGGACCCTGCATGGCCCTCCACACAAAAGTGTACTACAACTGGGGCAGCAGGAGGTGCGAGGAATTCCTCTATGGGGGCTGCCTTGGGAACCCGAACCGGTTTGACACTGAGGAGATGTGTCAGCTTGCTTGTGGGGGTCAAGGTAAGCTGGCCACAAGCACCCCTCTCCCCACACATAACAAGGCTGGGTGGGAGACTGTCTGGTGTAACCTGTCTCATGAGGGATCCTAACACCAAAGCCTGCAGGTTCTGAATCCCAACGCAAATAGTCTTGCAGGATATGTATTAGGATGCCCTGAAATAATCTCTCTGCAGGCACTCCAAACCAACTGCCTCCAAAACATACAATTCTGCAAATACAGCTGGGACAGTGGGTTCCATAGGCGGGGCTGAGGGAGGCGGCTGCCTCGGCTGGGTGTGTGGAAAGCAGTGGCAAGGTGTCGGAGAGCCAAGCAGTCTGTGCCACATGGCCTGTCCTCCACTTCCTAAGGGAGCCCGCCACCCTCAGGCAAGGCCGGCCCTGGGATAAATGGCGCCCTGGGCGAGGAGCACCTCTGCCGCCAGCACTCAGTTTTGCAGCGCCACCCAGAGGATTTATGGGGCTGGTGCAGGTGTGATGTTCGTCAAGAACGACGTGGCTCAAAACCTTCGTCTCCCCACCACTGGGCTACATATTTTGTACATATTTTCACCACCATTGCCTTTTCTATTATAGCGTTGCACAGTGTGCCATGCCCACTGCCCAGAATGTGGCTTTTCGAACTTTGGCTTGTGCAAACTTTTGTACATATTTTCACCACCAATGCCTTTTCTATTATAGCTATTCATTTCTTAGGCATGGCTCAATGGAGTAATGTGCTTGCATATTCTGAAGAAGATAGGGAACGTATTATTACTTCCTCTTCACTTTTTTCTGGCAACCCTGCCAATACTGGATCACAAGATTGGACACAATTTGAATTTTTAAGAAGGTAGACCATAAAATTGGATCTGCATGCTACCTCATTAATGGGTTATTGTAGGGCGCAGCTAGTTCCACGTGGATTACGAATTAACAAACCACCTGGTATGTTTCAGGATGATATGGACTTTAAAATGAAATGGATTGCAATTTTGAATAAATGTTCCTTGGATTTAATGCTGTTACTTATTGAATGGACTCAGGAGGAATCTGAATTAATAAACACTCAACTCAATACTCTGCAGCCTGAATTGAAACAAAGTACATCGGAAGAGATATTTACAAATAGGATTCAGGAGATTGAGAAAGAACTTTCTTCCTATCAGGCCGATATTAAGAACTTTAAAATAAAGAAATTTTCCAGGGATGAATGGGATTATGCTGATTCCAGGGTTTATAATTGGATGACATCTGAACGCTATCGGATTAAGAAAAAAAGAGTAACATGGAGGGATTTGAGTGACAATGAATTATATTCAGAGTTTAGTGAAACTGGGGAAGATTCTGCGGGGACCTCGGGAGATGAAGGTTCAATAGGATGTACGTATCAACGTCCTGTGAGGCCATCCAGAATGTGCTATACGGAGGAAACCTCTGAAAAAGAAAAGGAAGGGAGACAATTACGTACACCACATCCCACTCGGCAATACTTTCCTTCTTTTCGTCAAACACGTCAAGGGCGGAACAAAACTTAGTAGTTAATCTTTCTTCCCGGGTACTTACAAGTGATGAAATGAGATTATTGAACTTGGGTTTGAGTTTTGTACCTACAACTTCATATAATGCCTTTCAGACAAGGGTGGATATATTCCGTTTGGTTAGACTACTTAAACTTCGGGAAATATTTGGAAATACTTTAACCACATCTTCAGTATTTCGTCCACGCTCTGCTTTTATACCAACGTCTTCTAATCCTAATATAAAATTTTTTGAACAATTGGTTCAGAGGGATTTAAAAAAATTGGAAACTAAATCCTGGTATAATTTATCAAAGCATGATAGAATTATCCTTCAAACATTATCTGGGGATAAATCTATAGTAATTAAGCAGGCTGATAAGGGAGGTGCCATTGTCTTACAAGACAAGGAAGATTATCTGCAAGAAGTTAGTAGACAATTGAATGATCGTACTTGTTATCAGGCGGTTACTTTGGATCCAACAAAGCACATTTCCTCTATCATAAGAATTACGGTTGTGGAGGCTTTAGTGCTGGGTCATATCGATGATGCCACTGCAAATTTTTTGCAAAATCCCTTCCCACGGATTCCGATATTTTATATATTACCGAAAATTCATAAACCAGGAAGCCCTCCTCCGGGGAGACCCATATTGTCTGGATGTAATTCAGTTTTGGACCCCTTATCCATATATGTGGATCATTTTTTATGCCCCTTCATTGAGGAAACATCAGCATATTTAAAGGACACAAAGGATTTTATTAATAAGATCGAAGGAATTTCTGTTCCGGATCAATCCATCCTGGTTACATTGGATGTAAATTCGTTATATACTAATATTCCACACGATGAATCACGCATGGTCATAACAACTGTTCTTGATAAAAGATCTAACCTTCATCCACCAACATTTTTTCTACTTAACCTTGTGGATATTATATTTGAAAAAAATTACTTTAGGTTTTCTGATCAATTTTATTTTCAGATTAAAGGGGTTGCTATGGGCAGTCCATTCGCCCCAAGTGTAGCCAATTTGTTTATGGCACATTTAGAGAGGATTCTGTTATTTGTAATTCCAATACTAATCCATTTTATCATAATATTTTTTTCTACAAACGCTTTATTTATGACATTTTTCTTATTTACAATGATGAACATACATTACAGGAATTTTGCAACTGGATGAATACCATTCATGCAAGTATAAAATTTTCATCGCATATGGACAAATGCGAATTGTCATTTTTGGACACGGTAGTGTATCGTGAACAGAGTACATTTATGATTGGATATTAAATGCAAATGATATATGAGGAAATGCTACACAGGTGCTGAATATCATGGATATGTAATGAAATGTTACACATGTGGAAAAAATAAATTGATATAATCTGGTAGTAGCATTGTATTGTAAAGTGGTTACTTTAGTAAAAAAATTACTTGGAGTAGAATAATTGTTTGAATGACTATTTAATTCAATGTGTTGAATTTGTTTCTATGGTTGTTGCCTTTAGGGTTCTCTTTTGTACACTGCAATGCAGCAGAACAATCACAGGTTTCACTTACTGGGTTTCATCAGGTGAGGGGTTTATCGCACGCTTGCTACTGCCCAACCACTGTTTTTTGTGCGTTTTTTAGTAGCAATACTACAAACGAGAAGAATCTTGGAATTGTTGTAGATCACAAGCTGAATATGAGCCAACAGTGCGATAGGGCTGCAAGGAAGGCAAATGCTATTTTGGGCTGCATTAATAGAAATATAGCTTCCAAATCACGTGAGGTCCTGGTTCCTCTTTATTCGGCCCTGGTTAGGCCTCATCTAGAGTATTGCGTCCAGTTCTGGGCTCCACAATTCAAGAAGGCCATCGAGTCCAACCCCCTGCTCAAGGCAGGAATCCACCCTAAAGCATCCCTGACAGAGGGTTGTCCAGCTGCCTCTTGAAGGCCTCTAGTGTGGGAGAGCCCACAATCTCCCTCGGTAACTGATTCCATTGTCATACTGCTCTGACAGTCAGGAAGTTTTTCCTGATGTCCAGCTGGAATCCGGCTTCCTTTAACTTGAGCCCGTTATTCCGTGTCCTGCACTCTGGGAGGATCGAGAAGAGATCCTGGCCCTCCTCTGTGTGACAACCTTTTAAGTATTTGAAGAGTGCTCTCATGTCTCCCCTCAATCTTCTCTTCTCCAGGCTAAACATGCCCAGTTCTTGGACTGGCTGTGTTTGTAGGAAGGCTAAAAAACATAACTGCTCCTTAATTTTATTTATTTATTTTTTGTGGCTAGGGAGGCAGCTTCATCCTTTTCAGTCACAGTTTTGTTATTACTAAAGAGAAAAAGCTGCAAGCGAAGACAGACCCAGGATAAAGGCAGACCAGCAATCTCACAAGGTTCTTAGGCCTGGCCCGGGCAGCTAGACATGTCTTTAGAAGATGCCCTCATTAATCAGGCATCAGATCGGTCTCTTTGTCCGCCCACCTGTTCATGTTCTCTCTCTCTGTCTCTGTCTCTGTGTCTCTGCCTCTCTCTCTCGCTCTTGTTTGGCTCATGAACCACATGCACAACAAGAGGCACCATCTTAACAGGAGTTTTTCTCTCCCAGGTGAACAGTCAAGATGTTTGAGTTCTGCTCAGCATTTGTTTGTTATTAAGAAGTAGCCGGTAGTTTGGTTCCAGGTTTGTTTGTTTTTAAAAAATGTATTATTGTTTTACATTTTTTATTGCACATGGCCTTGAGGGCCCATTGGCAGAAAGCTGGTATATATATATATATATATATATATATATATATATATATATATATAATGCTTCCTAGGCTACATGTGGATCCTCTGAAGACAAGGGAGGCGTTCTTCTTGCTTCATCGTGAGCTGAAGTTTCTCAGGAAAGTGACCCATGTGTCCTGTTTGTCTTTCTGTTTCAGGGCCGCCCTTGAGCCAAGGAGAGCGTCGGTGAGGAAGCGGGGCCCTCCGAGGGGAGCACCCCATGGGCCCTCCTGCTGTGCTCCTTTTGCCCCTCTGCCCCTGCTCACCCCTCCCCCTCCCCACTTCCTGCAAATCTGTCCCGTGGGCTCATGGGAAATAAAGGCTCTCCATGGCACCGTTGTCTGGCTGCGTGGTCTTCTGGGTGTCTCCCACCTTCCTCCCACTCTGTCCTCCTGTCAGCCTGCTCTTCTATGTCGTCGACCCTGCGGACAAAGACTGCAGCCAGCTTTACCAGGGCGTAACTCCTGTGGAACTCAGCAGGGCGTCCTTTTGAGTTAGCATACTTAGGGTTGTGCTGCACATGGACCCACCGTCTCTGCACCCCTTTCCCGAAGAGGTTGTGCGTGAGACAAGGGGCCATTTTGGCACCCATCCTGGGGTCGGTGGTGGTGGAATGAGAAGAACAGTTCCCAGGCATGGGTGTGGGGTGTGGGGGGCCTGCTGGGTTAGGCCATAGACCACACAGTGAGGCCTTCGTGGCGCTAGAGTCCTAGCCTGGGTGATCTCTGGGGTGTTTCTTGGAAACGCCAACGCTGCAAGAGAGCCAAGCCAGTGGCGTTTGCAGCCGCCAGCTCCCTGCGCTGGTGCCGCACTGAGTGACCCACCGGGAGGTCAGCAGCACAGCTGGGCAGCCTGGGATTGCTGCCTGCCTGCCTGCCTGCCCGTCACGCCGCAGCCAAAGCTCTGGGCTGCTAGTGCCTGTTGAGCTGTTCGGTTTGGCAGGCTGGGGAGAGGTTTGCTGCGTGCCTTTCTGGCACGCCATTTGGCAATCTTGTATGACTGGAGGAACCTGAGAGGTGCTGGAGGGAAGCAGAACGAGGACCGTTTCCCCACCATTTAAGCAAGATCCACTTTCCATCATGTGAAACTTCCTGCTTGTTGCTCCACGAAGGATGCTCTTGCTGGCTGCAATAACTGTATTATTCTTCAAAGTGCCTGAAGAGGAGGGGGAGGAGGAGGAGGAGGAGGAGGAGGTTATTATTTATTTATTTATTTATTTATATAGCACCATCAATGTACATGGTGCTGTACAGAGTAAAACAGTAAATAGCAAGGCCCTGCCGCATAGGCTTACAATCTAATAAAGTCATAGTAAAACAATAAGGAGGGGAAGAGAATGCCAACAGGCACAGGGTAGGGTAAGCAGGCACAGGGTAGGGTAAAACTAACAGTATAAAGTCCGCACAACATCAAGTTTTAAAAGCTTTAGGAAAAAGAAAAGTTTTTAGTTGAGCTTTAAAAGCTGCGATTGAACTTGTAGTTCTCAAATGTTCTGGAAGAGCGTTCCAGGCGTAAGGGGCAGCAGAAGAAAATGGACGAAGCCGAGCAAGGGAAGAGGAGGAGGAGGAGGAGGAGGAGGAGGTGAAGGAGGAGGAGGAGGAGGAGGTGGAGGTGAAGGAGGAGGAGGAGGAGGGGGAGGAGGAGGAGGTGAAGGAGGGGGAGGAGCAGGAGGAGGAGGAGGGGGAGGGGGAGGGGGAGGAGGAGGGGGAGGGGGAGGGGGAGGAGGTGAAGGAGGAGGGGGAGGAGGAGGAGGAGGAGGTGGAGGAGGAGGAGGTGAAGGAGGAGGAGGAGGGGGAGGAGGAGGAGGAGGAGGTGAAGGAGGAGGAGGGGGAGGAGGAGGAGGTGAAGGAGGAGGAGGAGGGGGAGGAGGAGGAGGAGGAGGGGGAGGGGGAGGGGGAGGAGGAGGGGGAGGAGGAGGAGGTGAAGGAGGAGGAGGAGGGGGAGGAGGAGGAGGAGGAGGTGAAGGAGGAGGAGGAGGGGGAGGAGGTGAAGGAGGAGGAGGGGGGAGGGGGAGGAGGAGGGGGAGGAGGAGGAGGTGAAGGAGGAGGAGGGGGAGGGGGAGGAGGAGGGGGAGGAGGAGGAGGGGGCCTCTCTGCTGCTTTGGCAGCCAAGTCCATCAGGGCTGCCGTTCAAGCCCTTTGCCTTCCTCTCCTCCCGCAGGCTGCCCTCCCCTCCCTGTGCCTCCCTCGGGCGTTCTCTGCCTCTGGCGGCTGCCCCTTCCCGGGAGGGTGGGCAAGTCAAACCCTCCAACGTTTTGTTCTTGCTCGTGGGCTTGGAGCAGGCTCTGACTGTGGTGCGGGAACTGGGCTGCTTGCAGGCCAGGCACTGAGGGCGGGATCCACCCACGCCTTACAGGATGTGGTGTGCGTGTTGCTGATGTGTTTTACTCCTGTGATTTCCCAGTGCTGCTTTGGTCTTTTGTTTTCTACTGCAGAAAGTCTGGCTCTTTTGAGAAGGGCAGAAGAGCCCTGCAGCCTCCCCAGGGGCAGAGATGCGCTGGGCCCTGGTCTCCCTCCTTTTCCGAGGGGTTCCGATGTGGGCAGGGCCTCCCTGGGCAGCTGGCCCTGTCAGAACAGCGCCACCGCTCCTGTGCCCGAGCTGGGAGAGCACAAATGCGACACTTTGGCTGCTGCTTCACAGCCAACATGGTTGCCACGGTGGCGTTGGACCCCCGTTACTTCACCCCCCATCACTTCGCCCACCCCATCACTTCCTCACCCCCAGTCCCATTTCCTGCCCTCTGGCTCCAGAGGGGAGACTCCCTGCAGAGCCGGGTCAGCTGGAAAAGCAGCTGGTGTGGCCCGAAGACAGCTGGCAAGGCCCCAAAGCCTGCCTCTGTGTGTGTGTGTGGTGTGTGTCCTTCATTCAAGCCAGGCACTGCGTGTGTTGGCGTTCTTTCTCTGCCAGTGAGCAGCCTGTTCTTCGGGTAATTTAAAAATCTGTGCCTGGTTCTGGCAGTCAGCAGCCACACGCCAAGCTGTTCTTCTAGATTCCTGTGATAAAGGTGCTATTGCAGGAACTGGGCAGGTGTTTGGGAAAGCCGGGAAAGCCGACTCCTGGGTGTAAGGAAGGGCAGTCCTCCCTCTCCCGGGGAGCCTGGCCTTGCTCTTCTGGAGGGTGAGCGCTGCGTCTCTTGGGCCTGCTCTTCGCATTCTCGCAGAAGATGGCTGAGGTCCGATGGAAGAGGCTGGTCAATGCCTCTGGTTCCCCTGCTGCGCATCGCATGTGCATTTGTGGGGTAGGCCTCTTCCCCGCCCCGCCCCTGGGTCTAGGATGGCTCAGGAAACACCTGACGGACTCCATTCACTTTGCATAGTCCAGACTCAGGGCAGCAGGATGTGACGATCTGAATCGCAGACCACTTCGGAGTCCGGTTTGGCCTCCAGGTGCTTCTTAGTAATGCGTGTCTGCCATGAGATATTGTGCAACCTCAAAAGGCGTTGCGCTTCTCGTATTCCCACTACTAGGTAATCCTTTGGGTGTGTGTGTGTATGTTTTGTGTGCAACAGGGCAAAGGCCCCAAACTGACTTTCTGAAGCTGCTCGGCAGCCTTGCTAAGCAATTTAAGCTGGGGGGGGTCTAAGATTTCTCGGGGGGGGGGGCTACTCCCAAAGCCAGGCATAGCTCTGGGCCTCGGTGGGAGGAAGGCCATCCCTAGGAAGGGCCAGGGACCTCCATGGGTCAGGAAATACCACTTAATAGCTTTGGGGATGGAGCATGGCTGTAAGTGCCAGCCAAGGGGAGAGATTCTTGCCACAACCCCACTATCCCCACCCACCCCGACACCAGTGAGCAGGGACATCAGGTGTTGCTTATTTTGAGAAAGCTTCCCTGTAAAATAAACCAGATAAACCCTGTTTTCCACCTTTGCCTACTTAGGCCCTTTTTACACTGTTGTTCCCCCCCCGGGGTCGCCTCGGGGTCATCCAAATGAAGCACAGGGGATCCCAGGGTCAACTGGGGATGACCCCGGAGAAACCCCGGGAATTCAGAAACTGGGGATTTCCTGTTTTTTCTGTGGTCCCGGGACCATCCTGGGACCGTGAGAGAAGTGTGGGTGCCTGCCCCTGCTTTGTCCCAACTCCTCGTGAGAAAATGCGAGGAGGTGGCAAATGGGCACAGGGCACAGAGCTGTTCGGGAGCTCTGTGCCCATTGAGGGTGGGTCGTTGTTGTTTTTTAACTTACTTTTTTGTTTGGAGTGCAATTGCGCTCATCTCCCCTGTTTTAAAAATAAAGAAATGGCGGGCGCAACCCCCTTCCTTCCTCCCGGGATGTCGTGCACACGTATGGATCCGGGGGGAGGATCTCGTGAGAAGAATATTGCAAGATCCTTCCCCCTCCCTCCCAGAAGGCTGGGAAGCGTAGAAAGGGCCATACAGCCACACAAACACTGAGTTTGGAGCGGGATGCCAAGGAATGCAGGTGCCATTTATTTGGAGAGCACAAAATCCAAGTTAACCCACACGAGGAGATGTTGGTGCCTGGTGTCCAGGTATGGAGTTTTGCTTTTCATCCAAGGTGTTTGGGCCTGACCCAGCATCCTTGTTAGCCTGGGGGAAAAGAGGCAAGAATCAGGCCCCTGCGTACACAGTCCTGAGACTGAGTGTGCTTCCGGACAAGGCCATCATGTGCCATCGCCCTGCCTCACTCACGCATGTTTTGTGACCGTCCTCTGGTGTTCTCACCTCTTCTTTGGTCTTTTTTCCTTAACGCAGAAAATACGTTATGGAGAAAGAGCCTGAATATCTGTATGAGGCCTTTTGATGTCTGGCACTAGCAGCCCTCCTTCCGGAAGCACTCTGAAGTCATTTTGCAAAAGAATATCTGCAGCCAAAGTCCTGTCAGGATTCAGTGGGGGGGATTCCTGAGGATGAGACCAGACTCCTGTTTGCTCCGATGCACACACAGGCTTGTTCTGCAGGATCGGCCTGCATTTGGCCCTCTATAAAGGTATTTTTCTTCTGCTGGATGAAAAGCCTGCAACGGGCCACCGTTTTACTCAACCTCACATAAAGCAACGCAGACCTGAGAGGTTTTCAGACCCGCTTGTGCTCCAGGGCCAGCCTGAGAACACATTTGCCACTCCGTGCTCTGCTGCCTGAGGTTGGGAATTCGAAAGAGATCAAGAGTTCTGTAAGGGTGTGGTTGTTCAAGGGGTCAGGCTATTAGCAATTCTAAAGGAACTGAGAGCTTTCCCTGTTATCATTTAAACCACTCCCCCCACCCAGGAATGACCATCCAGAGCCTGGATGTGCCAGTGGAGGGAGCACAACAATGCAATTCCTACCCCATTTACTCTGCACAGTAGGTTTCATTTATCTCAACAGGGGCTTACTTCAGCCCAGAGGCTAATCCATTTGGCATTCAACATGTTTCTTCTAGGGCTGTGCTTCATCTTGGTCCTGAAGCCCAAATCTGAGTTGAAGTGGGCTACTTCGGCCCACCTCAGCCCTAATCCAGTTTGGGACCAGATTGTGCCACCTTGCCCCAAAGCAGTAGAACTTACCTGAGGCTTTTGCCTATGCTGTCAAGCCACCCGGCCTCCTCTCTAGTCTGCTGTAGATCTAGTGTTGTAAACCATGGTGGCTGGAAATGGCAAATTTCGGGTGCCGTAGTTTAAAACAGTAGATCTACGACAAGCTAGAAAGGAGGCTGGGTGGATCACTGGTGTGTGCAGAGGCCTCAGGTAAGTTCCACTGGTGGGCAGGGAGCAATGGCCCGGCGTTTCTGGGTGCCTGCATGAGTCCGACTACTGGCCGGCCTCACGCCCAGCATTTCTGGGTGCCTGTGGGCACCTGGGCAACTGCAACAGCCACCCCTGCTCTGGATTTGGAATCAAATCCGAAGCGAATGAGCCTGACCCCAAAGCGCCCTGGGGCTGGCTTGAAAGCTCTGAGTCAAATCGGGGGGGGGGGGGCTGTGCACTGCTGTAGTTTCTTCCATATCAGAGCAACCCTCTGTCTGGTGGGTTGGTTCTGAGGCTTACCATAATGGCTGCATTCACTCTCACACTCTGGGCGGCTCTCAAAATTATTCTCGTTTCCTCCACATCCACCCCAGGAGAATGGCAGGCATTCCCTTTTCTCATAGTCATAGTACCAGCGCTCCTCTAGAATAAAACAGAGTCCTCCATCGGGAGGGAGGATGCATATTCCTGGAAGCACAGAAGAAGAAATGGTCTGAGGCCACTGAGGGATTGTGGTGGAAAAGCTCGATGAAGATGTCCACCCCGTGTGCAGCCGCTGTATAGAAGGCAAACTCCATGCTAGGCATTTTAAGAAAAGGAATTGAGAACAAAACAGCCAGTGTCATACTGCCTTTATACAAATCTATGGTGCGACCACACTTAGAATACTGTGCACAGTTCTGGTCACCACACCTAAAAAAAGGATATTATAGAGCTGGGGAGGGAAAGTGCAGAAAAGGGGCAACTAAAATGATCCAGGGGCTGGAGCATCTCCCCTAGGAGGGAAGGTTACAACAGCTGGGATTGTTTAGCTTAGAAAAAAGGAGGCTGAGGGGAGACGTGATAGCGGTGTACAAAATTCTGCATTGTATGGAGAAGGTGGAGAGGGAGACATTTTTCTCCCTCTCTCAAAATACTAGAACCCAAAGGCGGTCATTATCCCATGAAGCTGATTGGTGGGAGATGCAGGACAAATAAGAGGAAGTCCTTCTTCACACAGCGCATAGTTAAATTATGGAACTCACTACCACAAGATGTAGTGATGGCCACCAATGTGGATGGCTTTAAAAGGGGGTTGGATAAATTCCTGGAGGCAAAGGCTATCAATGGCTACTAGCCCTGATGGTTGTGTACTATCTCCGGTATTCAAGGCAGTAAGCCTGTGTGCACCAGTTGCTGGGGAACATGGGTGGGAGGGTGCTGTTGCACCGTGTCCTTCTTGTTCATCCCTGGCCAATGGCCACTGTGTGTACAGAGTGCTGGACTAGATGGACCCTTGGTCTGATCCAGCCTCAGGGCTCTTCTTCTGTTCTCATGCACTGAGAGACCATGCAGCCAGGGGTGCACGAAGGAACCCACTAGTTTGTGGGGGAGAAGAGGAGGAAAATGCCAGCATTACCTCCAAAGGGTTTGATTCCTTCCCTTCCTCTGACTACACTCACCAAGGTCTCCAGTTGCCACAGAGAGGTTGGCCCAAAGGACCAGGATCTCAAGAAGAAGGAGGGCCCTGGACCTCATGAGGCTGCTGGGAGAAGGCTCCGAATCCCCACGACGTAGCGACAGGACTGGTTCAACACGTTCTGCCCGAGAAAACCCGTCATCCTGAGAGCTGCAAGCATTATTCTCAAACATCCAGCAGTGGGCAAATTCAAACTGAATATGACACTTTACACCCAAAATGGGAAACTCAGATCCAAATTCTTTAGACATTGACATCTCTTGATGGCGTTGATCTCAGCGGGCCTCAATGGTGAAATGTCAGAAATGGTTAGTTGTCAAATATTGTCTCCGTTACATGTTTATCTATTAAACGGTGTAAGTTAAAAGTACCAGATCAAACACTGTCAAATGCATTCCATGGGTCTTCAAACCAACCTCCATGGAATCCTGGCTTCTTCTGAAGCTTCTCAGCTTTTTTCAGAAAATAGCAACTTGCCCATCACTAAAGTCCAGTGGTGTAGGGGAACCTGGGGCTCACATTGCTGAAACCCCAGGGCAATCTGATAGGCAGGGATGATGATGATGTCATCATCTGGGACCCCCCCTTCAAAACTTCCCTGTTCCCTCAGAGTTCAGCTGTGATCTTCACAGTACCTGGGAGAAAATGGATTTTTCCAGCAACAGTATATTGTTGTGAGCTCTCCCTGTGGTAATGCAAAAATAGTTTGGGGCAGCTTGGTCTTGTGTTCATAGTACCATCGTTTCCAAGTTGCCAGAAGTAATAATTCTACTTTATTTTTCATTGATCAGACCACATCTGGAGTAGTATGTCCAGTTCTGGGCATCACACTTGAAGCAGGATGTAGACAAATTGGAGCAATTCCAGAGGAGGATAATAGGGATGGGCAAACTGAGGCAGGATCAACACTACAGCTTTAAAACAGTTTCTAACAGCGGAGACAACTGTTGGGGCCCAGGACATGCGCCATAGACAGTTTTCAAAACCTTTCCAAAGTGTCGTATCCTGCTTGGTGTAGATGTGGCATAAGATATGGAAAACAAGTCATATGAGAAAAGGTAAAAACACCACCACCATGATGTGTTTAGCTAGTAGAAGGGAAGACTGAGGGGGACAGAGCACTGTTCAAGTACCAGAAGGGCTGTTACATAAAAGCTCGTTGAACATGAGCAGAAACGTCTTGATGGCAAGAGCAGTTTGACCATGGAAGCAATTACCTCAAGAGGTGGTGGACTTCTCCTCACCGGAGGTCTTCTGGACAGCCACCTGTTGAGGGTTCTCTAGCTCTGCATTTCCTGCACTGAGCAGGTGGTTGGCAAGCTCCCTGTAGGATTCTAGGAGTTTTGTGGCCAAGGTTCCTTGGCAGATGTTGGGGGAGAAATGTCTCCCTAAATGAAGAACATTCAAAAGCCACTCTGAAATGCCTTTGTGTATCGGCTGGTCAAATTCCATTGGATGCCATCTATCAAATCCTACAAAATACAGGCCATCTAAATCAAATGTCACCAGAATTCTGCATCCCCCCAAAATTGGCTGGAGAGTTCAAGCTTTAATGTGGTTTACAGCACTGAGCCGGGCGTTGGACTTGATGGCCATATAGGCCCCTTCCAACTCTACTATTCTATTCTATGATTCTATAAGCCAATATGTGAAATTGCCTTAGTTCCCTGAACTTTCTGCCTCCTTCTTGTACCCTTGTCTCAAAATCCTTTTTTAAAATTCATTTCCTGTTCCACTCCTGCCTTCCTCCAGCACCTCACGTTTTGCATCTCTCCCCCACTTAGCTCTTCAAACTTCTGGAACCTCTTTGCAGATCTTAGTCTGCCCCATCCCCAACACTTGGGCCCCTCTCAGCCAGACAATGTCCTTCTCTCAGATGACCGGGAGCGCAAACACCGTGCGGCTTAGCTCATTGAGCAATGGAAATGACGGTGGACATCGTGCACCACCACACCAGGTCAATGCATCAGTGTGGGAGGCCTCGTCAGTCCATGCACAGTACAATAGAGATAGAGTCGCAAATGCAGGCGTCGCATATTTTCAGGTTATTTGAGCAGCCAGAGAACAGCTAGAGAATATTCAGCAGCAGCATTGCACTGGAGACAAACCTCTTCGATGTTTATTTCAGATCTTATTCCTGTCTGGAGAAAACTCAGAACCAAGCCTGATCCCTAAGGCTCAGAAAACACCGCTTCAAGAGGCAGCTAGACATCCATCTGTCAGGGATGCTTTAGGGTGGATTCCTGCATTGAGCAGGGGGTTGGACTCGATGGCCTTGTAGGCCCCTTCCAACTCTACTATTCTATGATTCTATAGGGAGACATGATAGCAGTCTTCAAATCCTTGAAAGGTTGTCACACAGAGGAGGGCCAGGATCTCTTCTTGATCCTCCCAGAGTGCAGGACATGGAATAACAGGCTCAAGTTACAGGAAGCCAGATTTCAGGAAAAACTTCCGGACTGTAAGATCAGTACGACAATGGAACCAGTGACCTAGGGAGGTTGTGGGCTCTCCCACCCTAGAGGCCTTCAAGAGGCAGCTGGACAACCCTCTGTCAGGGATGCTTTAGGGTGGATTCCTGCATTGAGCAGGGGGTTGGACTCGATGGCCTTGTAGGCCCCTTTCAACTCTACCATTCTATGATTCTGTGATTCTATGTGAAGGCAATAATGGTAGTAGCCAAGTTCATGGACTAAGTTTGATGATGATCAAACCGAAGGCATGAACTCCACAATGCTTAGTACATAGTCAGGAGCAAAAGCGGTCCCGCTGTACTTATCCCAGCACTGATATTTTCTCATGAAGCAGGTCAAAGCCTCGTGCTGACCTCCCCTCCCTCCCCCATAATGCAAGCCCTGGATTGATCACATCAGCACAACCAACACAGCCAGCACCTCTAGGACCACTGACCTGGTTGCTCCTGGAAGCAGAGGCAGCCTTATAGGAAAGCAAAGAGCAGGCAAGTGCAGATCCCTGAGCAAACTGATGGCTCCCTTTTTTTTGTATCCACCCCCCCCCTTTATAATTCACACATGCCAAAGGCAGAGCTTGTTCCATGGCTGGAATCTGTGCATGAAGGGACAGAAGGCGCATCAGCACCTCCCCTCTCAGTACAGCATTGCAATTGCATCGCATGTCACACATTAAAGGCTTCTGCTCTGCATAGTCCAAACCGGAGAAGAACATGCACAAGGGTCAGGGCAGAGCTGCTGAGCATTATGGACTGGACAAATTTGCATTTTGAACCAGGAACGGCAAGTTTCAGTTCTCATGTCAACGTGCGATGATGTCTGTCCCACCCTTTGCATCATCCACCCAGGCAGTGAAAAAACTAAGGACATCAGATGAGATAAGTGGGGGTTTTGAGCAGGTCCCTCCTTCCCAGAAGCGCCCTTCGTGTTCAGTGACCCCCCATGTTTCTTTCTTTATGTACACCATAGGTTTTTTTTTTAATGTCTTGCTGTCAGGGTTGCAATACACACAATAACTGGCGTTAGCAGTATTACTGGGTGCAAGCATTCTTCTTTTTAGGGATACTCTTCAACCATTTTGCAGTTAGTGGCCATGCTAGATGAGGAGTTAGCCCGGTGTGAGGCCCGGTCTCCCTCCTGTGCATCCAGATGACGCACAGGGGATTCCGGGGTCAGGCCGGGCTAAGTCCTCCCTTGAACCCGGATAAGCGGATCCGCTTATGGCCCGGCTTTTCCGCAGCCCCAGCCTGAGGCCGGGGCTGCGGAAGTTCTAGCAGGGGCCGTGGCTTTCCCCAGCAGCTCGCTTACTCACGAGTAGCCGGGAGAAGCCACAGACTGGGCACAGCATTCCGTAGGAGCGCTGTGCCCATCGGGCCAGGGGGGGGGTAATCACAGGAGGGGGGGTGGAGATGGGGGCCAGGAGAAAGAACGGACCCAGCAGGAGAGATGGGAGGGAGAAGAACGGGGATGGGCATGGCGGACGGGGGACGGGCATGGTGAGTGGGGATGGGGAACGAGCATGGCGGACGGGGGTGAAGAATGGGGACAGGGCATGGCAGACGGGGGGGAAGAACGGGGACAGGGCATGGCAGTCGGGGGGAAGAATGGGGACAAGGCATGGTGGACAGGGTGAGGATGGGCGAGCAAGCCGGCGGGGGGCATCAGACATTGTGGGGGGAGGGAAATCAGGGGCAGGGGGAGCGGGGAACCCTTTATTTTTTTAAAAAATGTACTTATTTTGTCGTTGGTGCGCTCCTGAGCACATGGCCCTTTTAGGGGAAAAAACTTGGAGCACGCGACGGGGCTTTCCCTTGCCCCGTCATGTGTTTACGTCTAGCTGGGGCGACGGCGCGCGCTAGCTGCAGCGCGGCCTCGCCCCAACTCCCGACCAGATTATCTGGTAGGTCTAGCAAGGTCCGGTGATGAAACCAAAGCTTCAGCAACTCACCAAAGCTTCAGAATGTGAAACTGTCGGGAAGTGGTGCAGGAGGATAGTTTAATGAGCCTGCCTTTGGTAGTCTTGACTGGGGTAGATTCATAGGATCACAGAATAGTAGAGTTGGAAGGGGCCTTTAAGGCCACTGAGTCCAACCCCCTGCTCACTTGCAGGAATCCACCTTAAAGCATCCCTGACAGGTGGCTGTCCAGCTGCCTCTTGAAGGCCTCTAGGGTGGGAGAGCCCATGACTATTCATTAGCACAACCCAACCCACGTCCTTGGGATGGGCAGTCTGTGTGTCTACACAGGTAAGTAAACCATCATATTGTGATATCTGACTGAGCCCCCAGAGGGCTGTGCAAGGTGTTCCTTCTGCATCCCTCCCGCAGGAACAGGGCACAGCTGGCCTCTTGCCTGGCCATTCGGCACACCTACTTGACAAGGCAGTATGCCAAAATAGCTTGGCAAGTTGAGCTCCCTTCACTAGGGGCTTCAGAAATGCTCTCCATCCCTTGTGGGTAAGAACTTCAGATGCTGGATCAGACTGAGGGTCTATCTAGTCCAGCACTCTGTTGACACTGTGGCCAACCAGCTGTTGGCCAGGGACCCACAAGCAGGATTCGGGGTTCCTGCTCTCCTGGGGTTGAGTCACTGCCAGCTAAGAACCCAACAGGGGATAGTTTTCCCCCCTGCCCCAATGTCCACCATCCCACCCCGGCCCCAATGTCCACCTTTTAACACTTGCTTACATTGAATTGCACTTGCCATTTTGTTACTCCTTTCCCATAGTCTGGAGAGATACTTTCCACATTCTTTGTCATTCCTTTTTGTTACAGCCACCCTAAATAATGTTTCCTTCACGTGATTCTTACCTGCAGGCCCAGAAAACGAGGAGCTACAGAAAGATGAGGATGAGCCCAAAGCTTATGGAGGTTAGGATGAATGCCTAGAAATGACCTGGGCAGAGGTAAATTGTGCCTCCTCGCCTTCAAGGAGAGCATGGACAGAAAGAGGAGGAGGAAGCATCCTATGCTCAAAGTAAATACCTCCCATCTAGAGAAATGTAGATATCGCCCACTTAGACTTTGCTGCCCAGCTGCATACCAATTGCAGCTTCCCTGTTCTGAATCCTCCTCTCCCCTGATCAATGGCTCCTCATCAATGGCTGAAGAACGCTGAAGCTGAAGTTCACGGCCATGTCCAATGGAGAAGCCACGGACCAGTGGCGGAGCGCCTCTCTGTCTGCAGAAAGTCACCAGATCAATCCCTGGAAGCCTCTCCAACACAAGAGGATCTCTGGATTCTGGGTTCAACATCTGCAAGTATGCTTGCTATTTATTTACTTACGTGACTTGTATCCTGCTTTTCTTTATCAAAGTAAACCCAGTGTAACTCACCTACTGGGCTCCCTGACCCTCCTGGTTGTTGTTTTTTAATTTAAGATTTGAAATTATTTTTTAAAAAACCACCTGGGGCGTTGCTAGACCTACCGGGTGTTCCGTCGTTGAGGAGCGGTGAAAGCGGCTTTTCCCGTTCAGCCGTGACGCCTCATGCTCCACACCTGCCTTCGATTTGTGGCGGAAGTTTGCGCCGGTTGTGCTGCTGCCGCCGCGAGCACGGTTGCGCAGCCACACCGGCCTGATTGCCGCGGCTTTTTTTTTCGCTCGCTGCACGGTTTGCGCACGTCCGAAAGACCGCAAACTTGCGCAGCCGTCAGCGATGCCGCCGCCGGCCCTGGCGGCGGCAGCGGCGGCAGTGCCAGTGCCAGCTGAAGTGCTGCTGGTGCTGTTGAGGGTCAACATTGATGCGCTCACTTCCTGATGGGGGTCGTGGCGGGTGTCATATGACCCGAGGTCAATCGTCTGCATGGCCACTCTGTGCCTACATCTCCCATCATGCCTCTGAGGTGTCGGCGGCGATGACCGCCTCTGTGCCCTGTGCCCCATCCCAAGGAGCCAACCCACATCTGGCCGTAGCCATGGCAGCAGCCCACAAACAGCTCTGCCCTCTGCCAGCCTGGTACCCACACTAACAGGCAGCGTACAGCACCGCCATTATGCGGCCACGGTAGCTGCCCACCGCAAGGAGTCACCAGCCACTTTTCCGGTCCTCCGGTCCTGCGCAAACTGTCACTGGGGAAATAAAAAAAACCCACTAGAACAGGCGCACATCCCCCACCCATCCCCCACACACCCCAGCAGCACACTAGCCACTTTTCCGTTCCTCCGTTCCTGCGCAAACTATCAGTGGGTGAGTAAAAAAAAAAAGACGCTCCGCCGCGCTGCCCCAGCTGGCAGACTGCGCGCAAATGGCGGAGGTGGCTTGACCGAAGCCGCTGACCACTCCCCCTTAGCACGCCTTTTCCTGCCCAGTGCGGACCGCAGTGACCTCACATCCTCCCACACGTACTCCAAATTTCCGCGGAACAGCAGGAAAAGGCGCCCTAAAACTCACTTTTTTAAAGTCGGGAGAAAGAGGCTTCGCCGCAGGATAACGGCGGATCCTCGTGAACGTCATCTGGAAGCCTCGACGTGACTGCGGAAGGTAACGCGCGCTAGAGCCTCGTCTAGTAACGCCCCTGGTGTGCTGATATGCTGTAAAGTGATGCCCCCCCCCAGCACCACCCTTATTTGGGTTCAAAAAGTGGTTTTGTGTTTTGGAGCTCAGTCCCCCCCTCCCACACACATCTGCCTTGTAATTAGGTTCTTGGGTTGAGTTACTTTTTCTTTTCTTTTCACCAGTTTGCCTTCTGGAAATGAGTGTTTTGTAACTGCCTATGCCCACCATGGCAGCCGTTTTATGAATGGGCAAGCCCTCAATGGCAACCATTTTGTGAGCATACCCACAACACTCTAAAAATTTCCACATATGCCCATTGACCCCAAAAAAGTCTGGGACCTCTGTTTCCTTTCAATAAATTACTCCTTGGTTACACAACTATGTCTTTAATCTCCAACTCCCCATAAACCTTAAGGAGCCAAATTTTGGGACACTCATAGAATCACAGAATCATAGAATAGTTGAGTTGGAAGGGGCCTCTAAGGCCATCGAGTCCAACCCCCTGCTCAATGCAGGAATCCACCTTAAAGCATCCTTGACAGGTGGTTGGCGCCTACACTGTACTCCTTTCGTCGCCAGCTGAAGACATTTTTATTCATTCAGTATTTTAACACTTAATTTTAACTTAAATTTAAATTTTACTGTTTTAACTCTGTATTTTAATTATATCAATTTTGCTGTGTGGTTTTATCCTGGTTGTGCTTTTTATACTGTATTTTGTATTTGTGCTTTTAACCTGTTGGTTTTTTTATTATGGTTTTAATTTTTGTGAACCTCCCGGAGAGCTTCGGCTATTGGGCGGTATAAAAATGTAATAACAATAATAAAAAATGTCCAGCTGCCTCTTTGAAGGCCTCTAGGGTAAGAGAGCCCACAACCTCCCTAGGTAACTGGTTCCATTGTCGTACTGCTCTAACAGTCAGGAAGTTTTTCCTGATGTCCAGCTGAAATCTGGCTTCCTGTAACTTGAGCCTCTTATTCCATGTCCTGTACTCTGGGAGGATGGAGAAGAGATCCTGGCCCTCCTCTGTGTGACAACCTTTCAAGTATTTGAAGAGTGCTATCATGTCTCCCCTCAGTCTTCTCTTCTCCAGGCTAAACATGCCCAGTTCTTTCAGTCTCTCCTCATAGGGCTTTGTTTCCAGACCTCTGATCATCCTCGCTGCCCTCCTCTGAAAACATTGCTCTCCTCAGAGCTCAACTTTTAAACAGATCCCTCCAAGTGTCAGAGTTGCATCTCTGAAGGTGTAGGTACATGCGTCTCACATAAGACACTTGCTAGCAATAACCACACAGTGGCAGCAGATGGCAGCAAATTCCAGTACAATAGTAGCATCCCAAGACCGGGAGGCTGCAGGAAATTTAACAAATTCAGACCATTGACTTGCATAGGATCAGCCTGAGGGTTGAGGACTAGGACCCCGTCCAGGCTGGTAGAAAACGAGAGAGCAGCATCCCAAAAATGGTGGTATTGGGAGCGGGGCGAAGTCAAAGCTGGCATTATGAGGTTGGGTCATTCTTTCCACAGTCCTGGCAAACCTTGAGGAAGAGATTTGTTTCCTCTGTTGTTTTTGAGTCTGGTACCCAAGAGACGGATCCATCGTCCGCCATGAGGAATATGGTTGCTGTCAATGGGGCTTGCAAGAAGAGTATTGGTCCCAGAGCCATTTTCTTCGCTGTGGATTTTGCCTTTTGAACAGAATCCATCTGCTTGTCTGTTTCATCATAGAATCATAGAATAGCAGAGTTGGAAGGGTCCTACAAGGCCATCTAGTCCAACCCCCTGCTCAGTGCAGGAATCCACCCTAAAGCATCCCTGACAGATGCTTGTCCAGCTGCCTCTTGAATGCCTCTAGTGTGGGAGAGCCCACAACCTCCCTATATCATGAAATAACCGTTCTCCACCGAATGGCAGATCTTCTATTCTCGGGCCGCCTCTGAAGTCAAGCCAGCGGATGGTAACCATGCATGTCCTCTTATAGCAATCGCCCCAACCATCACAATCACTTTGATCTCCAGCTGTGTTGATTGGCTGCCTTGCAAGTTTGACGGCTTCCATGTGGAACACCCTGGCCAGTTCCCTTTGATATTCCGGGAGAGAGTCACACAGGGAACTCATCTTCTCCACAGAAATAATAGGTAACAGGACATAATGGCTTGTTTGCTACTCGCAGTCCTAATGTTGCCATAGAATGCATCCTTCAATCCAACACGTCAAATCTGTGCCCCTCTATTCTCGGGATGCATGAACTTTCTGAGACCGTCCTTGTGCAGAATCATAGAATCATAGAATAGTAGAGTTGGAAGGGGCCTATAAGGCCATCGAGTCCAACCCCCTGCTCTATTGTATCAACTACGGAAGAAAAGTAGTGTCTTCTGCCTGGACGCCACACATAGATTCAAGCTTCTCTGAAGCAGGTGCCATTCATGATGGCGCCTTCCAAGAGCCAGACTTGATGAGGGATTTGCCCTGGAGTAGATTCAGAGGGGCAGCGGGTCATCTATATGACGCAGCCACCATCCCGAAGCCAACCAGGGGCAAATCCCCTAAACCCTGCTTAAAAAAAAGTTGGGTGCTTACTCCGACTTTTTTTTAAGCGGTGGCGTGCCACAGCCGATGGCACCCACTGATTGGTCACCATCAGCTGGAGGAGGGACCAGTTCCAGTGCTTCGTGTCCTTCTCTTCCTCCTGCTCCGGCTGCCCCATTGCTTCCTCTTCCCCCATATTTTTTTAATTTATTATTTATTTATTTATTTATTACATTCTTATACCGCCCAATAGCCGAAGCTCTCTGGGCGGTTCACAAAAATTATTTAAAAAATAATCTGTAGATGTGAACCTTCGCATCTACAGATTAAAAAAAAATGGGGGGGGAGAGGACTGGGGCAGCCAGAGGGAGGTCAGAGGGAGGAGAGCCAGGTGCCCCATTCCTCCCACCTCATAGAATCATAGAATCATAGTAAGGCAGAGTTGGAAGCAGGGCCAGCACCAGATTATATTGCGCCCTAGGCAGGCGCATTCTGAAGCCTCCGCCCCGCGCCCCCCGTGCGCCCGCACCCGCTCTCGGCTTTGAAGCCAGGATGCTGGGGCTGAGGGGCAGGGTGGAGGCTTCGAAGCGGCTCGCCCCAGAAGTGGCTTCCTGGAGCGCCATTCTGAAGCCTCCGCCCTGCTCCTGGCTTTGAAGCCAGGACGCTGGGGTTGGGGGGCGGGGCAGAGGCTTCGAAGCAGCACACCCCGGAAGTGGCTTCCTGGCGTGCCGTTCTGAAGCCTCCGCCTCCAACCCCAGCGTCCTGGCTTCGAAGCCAGGAGCAGCTTCCGGCCGAGCGCTGGCTTCGAAGCCAGGACGCTGGAGTTGGGGGGCGGCCGGGGCGGCGGCTTTGGAACAGCGCGCCCGGAAGCTGCTCTAGGAGAGCAGCTTCCGGGTGCGCCGTTCGGCGCCCTCGTTTGCTTGGTGCTCTAGGCCGCTGCCTGAGTTGCCTCTATGGCAGTGCTGGCCCTGGTTGGAAGGGATATACAAGGCCATCGAGTCCAACCCCCTGCTCAATGCAGGAATCCACCCTAAAGCATCCCTGACAGATGGTTGTCCAGCTGCCTCTTGAAGGCCTCTAGGGTGGGAGAGCCACAACCTCCCTAGGTAACTGATTCCGTTGTCGTACTGCTCTAACAGTCAGGAAGTTTTTCCTGATGTCCAGCTGGAATCCGGCTTCCTTTAACTTGAGCCCATTATTCCGTGTCCTGCACTCTGGGAGGATGGAGAAGAGATCCTGGCCCTCCTCTGTGTGACAACCTTTTAAGTATTTGAAGAGTGCTCTCATGTCTCCCCTCCATCTTCTCTTCTCCAGGCTAAGCATGCCCAGTTCTTTCAGTCTCTCTTCATAGGGCTTTGTTTCCAGACCCCTGATCATCCTGGTTGCCCTGGTCACCATGCTGAAAGTCTTCCTTAACAGCTATCATTGTGCCAATTTTGATCTCTTTATCTCTCATGTCTCCCCTCCATCTTCTCTTCTCCAGGCTAAACATGCCCAGTTCTTTCAGTCTCTCTTCATAGGGCTTTGTTTCCTGACCCCTGATCATCCTGGTTGCCCTCCTCTGAACACGCTCCAGCTTGTCTGCGTCCTTCTTGAATTGTGGAGCCTTCCTGGTGCTCAGCCCAGCAGCAGCAGCAGCTCCGCTTCGGTGCTCCTTCCTGTGCAGATCCTGGGAAGAAGTGCCAGTGCGAGAGCCTGAGGCCTCACAGTGCCACCGTGCCGCCGTCAAGACGGGGCCCAAGATTGTTGAACTGTTTGAAGCAGTTCGAAGGGCATTACCGTTGGAGTGGATGCCTCAGAGTTCACTGCATTGAACGTTAGGGGAATCCAACACCTTTTTCAGATCCTTCTTTTTCTTCTTCTTTTTTAGACTCCCCAAAGAAGGCTTGGGGTCCTTCACTTTTTTGAGAGCTTTTTTTGTGTGCTACTGAGAGCATTAAGGAGCATCACGGAGTTGGAGGGTCCACTTGGCCTGTGTCTGGGACCCAGGGATGGGATGAAGAAGGTTTAGACAAAGACATCACAGCAGAATCAAATGGCTTCTGTCTAAGGCCATGGCTAGACGAGGGGGGTTGAGGGCGACGATCTTGCGATTGTTTGGTTGTGAGATCATCACCCTCATCTACATGCGGCGCGTGATGACCCAGGAGGAAGAGGACGTTGTGCCCGCCATTTTTTTGGTTTTCCATTGGAGAACAGCACATGAGCGCTTGTGCGCAAAAGGTTAGTGGTTTTTTTTTTAAAAAAAATCCCCACTCTCCCCAACCCACCCCCAATGGGCAACTCTGTGCCCATCGAGGGTGGGGGGAGCAGGGAATTTTTGAGGAGCTCTGTGCACCATGTCCGGATCCCAGCTCCTCGCGGTTACTCACAAGGAGGACAACCCCTGACGCTCGGGATAATCCCGAAACTGCGGAAAAAGAGGGAAAAAGAGTAGGGTGATATCCTGGGCCAAGGGAGGGATCATCCCTCCTTGCTCCTGGGATGCCCTGTGCATCATGTGGACACACAGGGATGATCCCGGGGTGATCACCGGGATATCACCTAGTCTAGCCATGGCCTAACTTGCCTGTTTTTGGTGCCTTCTGCATTTCCACTGCTGCCAAAGCCCTCTTCCAAAGTTCCTCTTCTTTCAGCCTCTCCGCACTATTCCTCCTCGCTTGTTTTGTGAAGGACTGACAGAGCAGGCAGGTTTCCACTACAAGGGACTCCCCCTAGTCAAAAAGGCAGAGGGAGCGACCATCGCCTTTTCGGGGCAATTTACTGCCATATCTTACACATTTGAGTAATGGGGCCTTGAAAGCAACATATGCCTGTATGGGACCATTGTGACCAGCAGCAGCCCTCACAGCGATCACACACAAAAATTGAAACTATCTAAAATAACATTTTTTATTTCCTTCTTTAGGAAGAGGAAAAAACGGACAGAAAAATAAATCAACACAGAGACCCGCTCGGACATGTGCAGCAGGAGGTGTGGGGGAAGGTTCCTGCCGAAAGCATTCCTGAGCTGCAGACGTTTCCTGAATTGAGGCTCCTCGAAAGCTCAGAGCTGCACATGCACAGAGACCGCAAAGGAGAACACTGGACATCTCAGTGACACTCAGAAGTAATTAGCTCACTTCAGTCCAAAACACCAAAGAAAATCGCACCCATAACATTTCCGCCTGATCCATTTGTGGTGCAACGAATTCAGTTGTTGCTCATTCGTTGCATGAGAACTGGGAATATTTGGGAATATTTGTCTCTCTGTGTTCAGGGTTTCTCTAGCACTCCTGTCACAACGTATTATTATTGGGCAAAACAGAAATACCTCCAGTTCCGTTGTGACTTGGAGACCTACCAGGAATGTAATTGCACAAGTCTCATGAGACTCAGATGTGGAAACACCCAGAGAGCTTTGGCTATTGGGTGGAATAAAAATGTAATACATAAATAAATAAAGGCCATGGTGTTGATGAGGATGAACAATGGACCATCACCACCCGTGCCTAGCCTGTAAAGAGGTGACTTCCATAATGGACGAAAGTAGACTGGAGAAAACTCATGTCAATTTTACATAGGGCTCTATCACACCTATTTTCCCCCCCCCCTCTGGTTTATCTACGCGGTTTTTACCTCCATGTCATAAGCGTGTCAAGGGGTCCATCACACATGGTCCCTTTCACATTTCCTTTTTCCTCTTCCACTCCACCCTGCTCCTTCTCCTTCCTCCTCCAGTTCATTGGTTGTGGTTGTCTGATAGGCGTGGGCTTTTATCCCTCCCCTCGCTCTGCTTTGTTATCTAGTGATTACTTTTAAGGTTTCATCTGGGCTCCGTTTCTGCAGGTGGTGCTGGTGGCTGGAGCACTAAAAAGTCCATTCAACCGACTAACAAGTCCCTACAATGACATAGAATCATAGAATCATAGACTAGCAGAGTTGGAAGGGGCCTACAAGGCCATTGAGTCCAACCCCCTGCTCAATGCAGGAATCCACCCTAAAGCATCCCTGACAGAGGGTTGTCCAGCTGCCTCTTGAAGGCCTCTAGTGTGGGAGAGCCCACAACCTCCCTAGGGAACTGATTCCATTGTCGTACTGCTCTAACAGTCAGGAAGTTTTTCCTGATGTCCAGCTGGAATCTGGCTTCCTTTAACTTGAGCCCGTTATGCTGGAGGAGGGGAACTGCCCCGCCCTCCCTTCTTGTCAGCAAGACTCCATTAGCACACGCCCCCAAGAAAGGAGAAAGCGAAGAGGGGAAAATAATCCAGACTTTCCCCGCACCAAAATAAAATGCAATGGAGGGGGGTGAGGGGTGAGATGAGTGCAGGACAGGGACAACGTCATGTGAGTACCATGCTGCAAAACCACATACCAGGAAAGGTGAGTGTGCGAGAAATTGCTGTGCTCTCAGAGGCACAGAAATGAACACAATGGATTCTTTGTGCCAGGAGCTCACTCTGTTTCAGCTCTCACTGGCCTGGTTCCGCACATCACTTTGTGAAGTAACTGTAGCTTCGGGGACCTACCTCACTGACTCCTGAAGAACAGGACTCAATCTCTTGCCAAGTGATGCAATTATTCCAAAAGCAGGAGCAGCAGCAGCAGCCCCAATTATACAGTGACTATTTGTCCAGAAATGCACAGACTCACAGTACCCACAATAGCCATCCCTTCTCATCCGCCGCCCGCCTCCTGCCACACACATAACCTTGGGAGTTTGATCCTGCCTGCAGGCCTGGCTGTGTCTTCACAGAGGTCCCTTCAGCAGAATCAAAAGCACTTTGGATTCAAAGCTTTTGGCTCTTTTGAGCAGGTTAACTTCCTCCCGTCCATTTTTATTTATTTTGATCAGATTGGGTTCCATTTCCCTTTTTTTCTGCTTCTTTCCTTTTTGGTGCCATCTGCACCGGGGTCACAATTCTTGCTCCCTCCAGTCCCTGCCCAACTGAACAAGAGTGGGTTGATGGCTTTGGCTTCATCCTTGCTTTCCTCAAAGCCGGGCGTCTTGCAGAATGGCAGGAAGAGGTCAACAGATCTTGTGCGTTTTGCTGGCTACTACGGCCCCCTGTTTTGAAGCCGGGGAAGGAGGAATAACACAGAGTTGCACGCTGGGCACTTCCTTCCTCTGATGGCAGAAGTTTCGTCTCGTTTTGCTCTGTGCATCCTGAGACCGTCCAGCTTTTCTCAGACCCTCCTCCCCCGCCCCACGAGGCAACGTCAGCCCTCCGTGCGAGTACGTAGAAGGGGCTTGTTTACAACCCCAAGGCACAACATCAAAAACATCACGTATTCCATAATAAAAAATAGTAAAGAAAACACATGCAAGCTTGGCCGAACTAAACTTTGGCTTCACTATTACGTGGGGAGCATCCAAAGCACCAACGTCTGTTCCTCTTGCAAAAGGTTTGATGCCCACAAATGATAAAACAATGGAGTACTAACAGGCAAGGTGGCATTTTTATGCCCCACAGGCAAAGACGCTGCAGCCGCCGCCGCACTGCAGCTGCCGTAACCCTCCTCCACCTCCTTGATCCTCCTCCTTGATCCTCCTCCTCTTCTTCTCCCCACCCCCACCCCAGGCTCCCCTCCTACCAGCAGAATGGCTCCTGCCACCCACTCACCCAGCCGGCCGCCGGCCTCTACCTGCTAGGCCTCTCTTCCCTTCTCGCTGTGCCGGCCCAGAGGCTCTCCCCGCCTCCCGGCCACTGCTTGACTCCTCCTCAATGCCTTGCTCACTTTGAGGGGGCCCTGGGTGAGGGGGCCCTGGAGTGTGCCTGCGCTGAAGGTGGTCTCTGGGGCCATCACACACAGAATCCCTTGCTGGCTGATGAAGGTGCTGTTGCTGCTTGTGGGTTTCCTGCAGGCACCTCTTTGGCCCCTGCGTGAACACGGTGCTGGACTAGATGGACCCTTGGTCTGATCCAGCATCAGGGCTCTTCTGACGTTCTGATGCCAAGAGGAAGGTCCCCTCGCAGTGAGGCATTTGGGCTGACTGGGAGCTCCAGAGAGCTGTGCTTGGCTGCTTTTTCTGCTTTTTTGCCGCAGCAGGGAAGCAGCCGGTGAGGGGGTCTCAGAGTTAGGTATTGGGTGGGCGGGTGGTGCTATGGAGAGTTGGGCTGGTCCCTCTCCTTCTGCAGCACTTGCTGTGACAGGAGAGTGCCTGGCATGGCTCTCCAGAGAAGTGGACAGGCTGATGCCTAGCTCTGAGGACCCGTCGGCATTAGGCATTGGCCCACTACTCCAGAGCTGGAGTGGCAGGATCATGGCCCTCTGGGCAGTGGTGGCAATGCAGAGGTGTGTAGCTGGTGCTGCAGACCAGCTCGGAGGAGGAGGAGGAGGAGGAGACACCACGTGGCTGCCGCCGCCACCACCTTCAGGAGGCCGTTTGGCACTCACAGCGTGGTTTGTGTCCCACCCACCCCTAGAAACCTCCAGGCTGAGAAGGAAGATGTTGGAGCACTGCTGGTGCAGCATTGTCCCATGGCCCCTGCGGATGGCTGCCACACGCTGCACCTTTAGCTGAAGCCTCCAAACACTCTTCAAAAGCATTCTTGTGGCATTCTGAGCTTGGGCTTCCCACGGGATGAATGCCAGCCGCTGGAATTATCCGGCTGGCCATTGACTGAGCTATTGAAGAGCCCAAACATGGTTTTGGAGGCTTCATGATGACACGCGTCTCCTCCTCCCCTGCCCTCCCGTCCCACCGCAAGAGCTCCACTGAGTGGGAGCGTGGCCTTTCTCTCCCCCACACTGAGCCACACGCCACGCCTCACGGCAATTAGGGAGACGACAATCCCTTTGGAATGGCGCCACTCCCAGCCGCCTCCACCCCTGTTTATCTTCATCCATCTCACTTGGCATGAGTTTCCTGCCAAACCCACCAACCTGCCAGGCGTTTGATCGGCCTCAGAGGTCAGCCAGAGCAGCACAGAAACAGGCAGGGCTGCTGCTCACAGGGGACTTGAGCTGCCCACCCATGGAAAGAAGGCAGAGCAGTACAGGAGAGCATCTCCAACGATGGGGCGCGTTGGGAATGTAACTTTCCTCACAGTTGCCTGGTCCACAGCTCCATGCTGGCTCTATGACTCTATGGCCATTTCTACACCTGCCTTCTCCCCCCCCCCCCCCCCCGGGATCATCCCTGTGCATGCAAATGGCACACAGGGGATCCCGGGATCAGGCAGGCAGGGACGATCCCTCCATTTTCCTGGGATAATCCTTAGGTGTAGAAAGGGCCTATGACTCCTTAGCCCTCATCTTGCGAGTGACATCAGCTGGAGTTGCACAGGCGTCCCACTTGCCCTCAGTCACCCAATTACTCAGCCACTGAACCAGCCCAGGCCACCGTGCAGCCTGCAGGGCTGGGTGTCAAACGTCTGCCTGTGCTGCCTTGGGCCTCCTGGCTGGCTCCAGCGTCCCACTCTGGGGTGAGGTGACGCCCTCCCTGGTTCCCCAAGTGGTGAGCCCTTGCAGGGGCAGCACGTGCCCAGATGTGGCTTCCTTCCGGACATAGTTATGTGCATACAAGTAGAGCACAGGTGAAGGCAAACAGCTTCGGCCCTCCATGAAAGCAGGGGGTTGGACTCGATGGCCTTGTAGGCCCCTTCCAACTCTGCTATTCTAGGATTCTATGATTCTGCATTTCCACTGCTGCCAAAGCCCTCTTCCAAAGTTCCTCTTCTTTCAGCCTCTCCACACTATTCCTCCTCGCTTGTTTTGTGAAGGACTGACAGAGCAGGCAGGTTTCCACTACAAGGGACTCCCCCTAGTCAAAAAGGCAGAGGGAGCGACCATCGCCTTTTCGGGACAATTTACTGCCATATCTTACACATTTGAGTAATGGGGCCTTTAAAGCAACATATGCCTGTATGGGACCATTGTGACCAGCAGCAGCCCTCACAGCGATCACACACAAAAATTGAAACGTTCTAAAATAACATTTTTTATTTCCTTCTTTAGGAAGAGGAAAAAACGGACAGAAAAATAAATCAACACAGAGACCCGCTCGGACATGTGCAGCAGGAGGTGTGTGTGTGTGGGAAGGTTCCTGCCGAAAGCATTCCTGAGCTGCAGATGTTTCCTGAATTGAGGCTCTTCGAAAGCACAGAGCTGCACATGCACAGAGACCGCAAAGGAGAACACTGGACATCTCAGTGACACTCAGAAGTAATTAGCTCACTTCAATCCAAAACACCAAAGAAAATCGCACCCATAACATTTCCGCCTGATCCATTTGTGGTGCAACGAATTCAGTTGTTGCTCATTCGTTGCATGAGAACTGGGAATATTTGGGAATATTTGTCTCTCTGTGTTCAGGGTTTCTCTAGCACTCCTGTCACAACGTATTATTATTGGGCAAAACAGAAATACCTCCAGTTCCGTTGTAGGCCCCTTCCAACTCTGCTATTCTATGATTCTATGATGTTGTCTGCCTCCCACGTGCCTCTCGCCCCTTCTAGCCCTCATTGTGCGACAAAAACACACCCCAGGAAGTCCGACTTATTTCTTGAGATGGAAGTTGCCATTATTTCCTGCTGTGTGCCAGAGAAGCAGCCCAATTAAAACAGCCCATTGAATGGGCCAACTGCAAGTTTACTTCCTCTTTCCTCTCTCTTGAGAATGAGGAAGTATTGAGGGACAAACGCACGGGTGGAGAAGTGACAGCAAGGAAATGCGTTTTTTCCCCCTGTGTGATGACACTCTCTGGCTCTTTCTGCACCTACGGGCCTTCAGGGAGGGAGGAGGAGGGATGATCCCAGTCTGACCTGCTTCCAGGATCGTCCCTGCACATCTAACAGAAGCATGACGTCCCGGAAGGGAAGAGGGACAACGTGTCCATCACAGCCACCATTTTTTTAAAAAAACACACACAACAGGAGCCGGAGCACAATTGTGCTCCTGCAAAACGTACGTAAACAACAAACAAACTAAAAGCCCTGACCCTGCTCCCCCCCTTCAGTGTCCCTGGACTGCCCCCGGCCTGACTCCTTCCCTTTGCTGACCTCTGCTACTTGTGGGAATGAGGGAAGAAGCCAGGACAGGCCCCACACGGCCCGTGGTCCTGGGATCATCCTGGGACTGCTGGTAAAACCGGGATAACCAAGGTCTCGGTTATCCCGGGGAAATGGAGGGATCGTCCCTGCCTGCTCCTGGGGTCCCCTGTGCATCATTTGGACACACAGGGATGATCCCGGGAGGGAAAGGCAGGTGTAGAAAGGGCCTGTGTTACAATAAACTATTTTGTTCATTTGAATGATATTTCTGAGTACGTGGTCTTTTCTACTGGCTTAGCTTTGCCCACATGGCTGTAATTTCAAACCCAAATCTTCAGGTAGCAGATCCACTGGTCACCCGAGAGGTACCCCAGCACCTCAAGATGCTTTTCTGTGTGACATTTTCTGTCTCTGAAAAACCTGTAGTTTCTTTTGCTCTTGTTCACACACGTACACACAGACCTTTTACCAGCCCATCCCTTTAGCTAGTGGGGAAATGAATGTGTTACCTTTTGGGGGTTCTGATGGATTTCGTATTCTCAACCCTCCGTGAATAGTCAATGTTTATAAAGAGACATTTCTCTGACCAATAACAAGTAACGTGGTTGACAAAGGATCAGGCCAAGCCACCATTCCAAGGGTATATTAACACAACAAGGCCCCTCCCCTTTCACACGTCCCCACGGAGGCCCACGGAGGCAGCCTCTAGCCGTTTCAGCCCCATGCAGGAGCTGTCTTTAATCACAAGCAACAAGTTGGGACCTGCTTTTAACGCATTTCAAGTATGCCCATTGTTGGGTGCCCAAATGCAAAAGGGAAACCCCTAGATCATTGTATAGAAGAGGGGCTCCATTTTATTCCTGTAATCCTGATGATGCTGTGATTTAGGTGAGCTTAAAATGCAAAGCTGCATTTTAAAAAATCGGGATCAGCAAACAGTTTTGTCATTGTTTAGTTTTTGTTCGAAAGTGTCAGAAGTGTAGAAGCAGTTGTAAAACATGGAATGGCAGTAGTGGGGAAGAAGAGAAATATCAATGGTGCTTCACCGCTGAAGTTCTACACTTTGCTGTCTGAAGACCCCCCCACCCCCACTTCCATAAAACCCCTCCATCACATTAAGTCCAGGCTCTGAGGTGACCTAGCTGCACCACTAGATCCATCTAGTTAGAGCTGGCTAGCTCTTTTATAATATAAGCACAAAGTCATTAGGGAGGGTTAGCCTCTATATAATTTTCTGATTAACTCAGAAGAGACATCTGGGGAGGGACACCATGTACAGGTGTCTCTATGCAAATGCTAGAAGCCTCCGAGCCAAACTTTACAGGAAGGACAGGGAAGGGCGTACTGGGGGCGGTGTTGCTCTCTACATCAAAGAGGGGATTGTGTCTAGCAGACTAAATGGGGTAGACTCTTCCACAGAAGTGCTCTGGGTGACAATACAGGCCCTAAAACTAATGTAGTGCTAGGGACGTGCTATCATCCCTCAGACCAAAATGCTCAGGGTGACCTTGAGATGGAAAACAAAATCAGGGAGGCCTACAAATGAGGAAATGTTGTAGTAATGGGTGACTGTCCTCACATTGACTGGACAACCATCTGTCAGGAATGCTTTTGGGTGGATTCCTGCATTGAGCAGGGGGTTGGGCTTGATGGCCTTGTAGGCCCCTTCCAACTCTGCTATTCTACGATTCTATGACTGGATAAATGCATATTCCAGTAATGACAAATATGTTAAATTTCTTGATATCCTGAATGATTGTGACCTAGAACAGTTGGTCACGAAACTGACCAGAGGAGAGGTGACCCTGGGCTTAATCCTAAGTGGTGTTGCTTAGGAACTAATACAAGATGTAAATATTGATGAACCACTCAGTAACAGTGATCTCAGTGCTATCAGATAATATATATATATATATATATATATATATATATATATATATGTGTGTGTGTGTGTGTGTGTGTGTGTGTGTGTGTGTGTAAAGTTCTCTAAAATGAGGGAAGTGGTGAAAAGAAAGTTGAAAGGGGAATCAAGAGTGCAAAATCCTTGTAAAACGCACGGAGCTTACTCAAAAGCGCAATAACAGAAGCTCAACTAAAATGTATTTCACAGGTTAGGAAAGGTAGCAATAAGTGGAAGAGGTCACCAGCATGGTTAACAAGTAGTGTCAAGGTAGCTATTGTAGAAAAGAGGTCTTCCTTCAGAAAATGGAAGTCTTGCCCAAGTGAGGAAAACAAAAGGGAGCACAAGCTGGCACGAAGGTGATGTAAGCAGGCAAAAAGAGATGCAAAAAAGTATTTTGAAAAGCCTATTGCTAACAATATTAAGACCAACAATAAAGAATGCTTTAAAGATATCAGAAGCAGGAAACCAGCTAGGGAAGAAGTTGGCCGCTGGATGACAATGGAGTTAAGGGAGTACTAAAGGAGGATAGGGAGATTGCAGAGAAGCTGAATGAATTCTTCATGTCGGTGTTCATGGCAGAAGATACAGGAGAGGTACTTGTGACTGAACTGATGTTTTCAGAAGGGTGTAAGTAAGTAGTTTATTTGTGTAGCAAAAGACACTACAATAAACAAAACACATTAAAACAACAGCAACACCAAGAGCAAGATATACATCAGTTTAAAACAATAATAAAACCTAACAGTAAAAGATTATGCATCAAGATTATTATTATTATTATTATTATTATTATTTATTTATTTATTTATTTATATAGCACCATCAATGTACATGGTGCTGTACAGAGTAAAACAATAAATAGCAGGACCCTGCCGCATAGGCTTACATTCTAATAAAATCATAATAAAACAATAAGGAGGGGAAGAGAATGCACCAAACAGGCAGTATAAAAGTCAGAACAAAATCAAGTTTTAAAAGCTTTAGGAAAAAGAAAAGTTTTTAGCTGAGCTTTAAAAGCTGAGGTTGAACTTGTAGTTCTCAAATGTTCTGGAGGAGCGTTCCAGGCGTAAGGGGCAGCAGAAGAAAATGGACGAAGCCGAGCAAGGGAAGTAGAGGCCCTTGGGCAGGCGAGAAACATGGCATCAGAGGAGCGAAGAGCACGAGCGGGGCAATAGTGTGAGATGAGAGAGGAGAGATAGGAAGGAGCTAGACAGTGAAAAGCTTTGTAGGTCAACAGGAGAAGTTTATATTGGATTCTGAAGTGAATTGGAAGCCAATGAAGAGATTTCAGAAGTGGAGTAACATGGTCAGAGCGGCGAGCCAAGAAGATGATCTTAGCAGCAGAGTGGTGGACAGAAACCAATGAACTGATGTGAGAAGAAGGAAGGCCAGTGAGAAGAAGGTTGCAGTAGTCCAACCGAGAAATAACCAATGCATGAACAAGAGTCTTGGCAGAAGAGACAGACAAAAATGATCGAATCCTGGCAATATTATACAGGAAAAAACGACAGGATTTAGCTACTGCCTCAATATTTATTTATTTATTTATTTATTTATTTATTTATTTATTTATTACATTTCTATACCGCCCAATAGCCGGAGCTCTCTAATATGAGGAATAAAGGAGAGCGAGGAATCAAATATAAAGCCAAGACTACGAGCTTCCTTGACTGGAGTAAGCGTAACATCATTGACAGTAAGAGAGAATGAGAGATGAGGAGAAGGTTTAGGAGGAAAAACAAGCAATTCAGTCTTTGCCATATTAAGTTTCAAATGACGATGAAGCAACCAAGCTGAGATATCTGAAAGACATGCCGAGATACGATCGTGAACATCAGGAGAAAGATCCGGAGATGAAAGATATAATTGTGTATCATCGGCATACAGGTGATATTGGAGGCCATGAGATTGAATAAGATTACCCAAGGGCAACATGTATAAAGAAAACAACAATGGGCCAAGCACCGAGCCTTGCACAGAATTTCCTCCTTAGAATTGCTGCTCTGAAAGCAAAGCAGGCCACCTTTTCAGAGACCTGGAGCAATCTATCCCCCAATAAAAAATGATCAAAACCTGTCGTGTTCATGCCTGTTCCCTCTGGCATTCACACATGCTGGCAAGCTGACGCGAAACACTCACATCAGTGAGACTTCTTTTATTGAGGAAATCACACAGTAGACAAAGCTTAATGGTTACAGAGTCTCCAAAACACACTTAAAGCTGAGCGATGGTTAGGAAGCTTTAGGCTCTTTTTTCTGAAATGGTCCCTAAGGCAAGCACTCGGAGAGGGTGTGTGCGTGAATAGGGTTCAGCAATAACAGCTTTGAGCTTCTCCAGATGCCGCATACGCTGGCTCCTCAAAGGGACATGGCCAATCTCCTAAAACAAAGTCCCAGGAAAGGTTGCTCTGAGCCACCAGAGCCGGGCAGAGAGATCCGTCACGCATTTGTCAGTCTCAGCCTGCCACTACTGAGCTGACCCCGTTACCACGACTTCAGGAAAGGTTAAGCCTCAGGCCCAGGAGTCCCATCCTTCTGCTAAGGACTGGGAACTCCCTGCCACCTAAGTCAGGGCACGAACACAGAAGCTGCAGCATATGCAACTCCAAGTCTATGAAAAACCTGACTACCTTTCAGGGCACAGTTCTTAGATATCCAAAGTCCAAATAGCAAAGCATCCATGTGCAGAGTGCTTTCAAAGTCCCAAGCGGAGATGGAATCCGAAGCAGGAGGGAAGTCAGGCGTTGCGTCAAGAGATGAAACCTAGCAAAGCCTTTTCAGCTTTGCACCAGCCTTTAAGGCCTATTCAAAGCCACTTGACAGACAGGTCCTCTGACCTGTAAACCATGCCCACGTGCCAAGAGAATGGGATATTACAACCCACTTTGAAGGACGGCCCCTACCTTTTCCAAAACACTCTGAAGTTCCCAGAGAACCGGCAACTTCAAGGAAGAGGCAGGGAGTGAACAAGCTATCCCCATGGGAACTTCTTACAGAGATAAGCTTGCAAAGAACATCAGACATTCCCAAACAATTTCCTAATAAATCTAACCACTAGGTACAAGCCCTATACCTGGCAACTGTACTTTCTTGTTTTTATATTCTGATTACAATCCAATAAAACAGACATCTGGCTAAAGACATGCCCCTTTGGGGGCAATTATATCAGGATGCGCCTTGAGGCTGTTTACTTGGACTTCCAAAAGGCTTTTGATAAAGCCTTTTGGAAGGGTGGGATTTTGATTGGGTGGGATAGCTAATACCCTGGAAGACAGAAACAAACTTCAAAGTGATCTTGATAGGCTGGAGTGCTGGGCTGAAATCAACAGAATGAAATTTAAGAGGGATAAATGCCAAGTTCTACATCTAGGAAATAGAAACCAAAGGCACAGTTACAAGATGGGGGATACTTGGCTCAGCAATACTACAAACGAGAAGGATCTTGGAATTGTTGTAGATCGCAAGCTGAATAGGAGCCAACAGTGCGATATGGCTGCAAGAAAGGCCAATGCTATTTTGGGCTGCATTAATAGAAGTATAGCTTCCAAATCACATGAGGTCCTGGTTCCTCTCTATTCGGCCCTGGTTAGGCCTCATCTAGAGTATTGTGTCCAGTTCTGGGCACCACAATTCAAGAAGGACGCAGACAAGTTGGAGCGTGTTCAGGGGAGGGCAACCAGGATGATCAGGGGTCTGGAAACAAAGCCCTATGAAGAGAGACTGAAAGAACTAGGCATGTTTAGTCTGGAGAAGAGAAGGCTGAGAGGAGACATGATAGCATGACAGCACTCTTCAAATACTTAAAAGGTTGTCACACAGAGGAGGGCCAGGATCACTTCTCAATCTTCCCAGTGTCCAGGACATGGAATAATGGGCTCAAGTTTAAGGAAGCCAGATTCCAGCTGGACATCAGGGAAAACTTCCTGAGCTGGGCAACCATCTGTCAGAGATGCTTTAGGGTGGATTCCTGCATTGAGCAGGGGGCTGGACTTGATGGCCTTGTAGGCCCCTTCCAACTCTGCTATTCTATGATTCTATGATTCTATAAGGCAAACTCCATGTTAAGCATTATTAGGAAAGGAATTGAGAATAAAGCTGCCGCTATCATATTCCCTTTATATAAATCTGTGGTACAACCACACTTAGAATACTTCTTTGTACAGTTCTGGGGACCACACCTAAAATGTTATTATAGAGCTGGAAAAAGTGCAGAAAAGGGCAACTAAAATGATCCAGGGCCTGGAGCATCTCCCCTAGGAGGGAAGGTTACAACAGCTGGGATTGTTTAGCTTGGAAAAAAGGAGGCTAAGGGGAGACATGATAGAGGTGTACAAAATCATGCATGGTGTGGAGAATGTGGACAGGGAGACATTTTTCTCCCTCTCTCATAATACTAGGACCCAACAGAGTCATTCCATGAAAATGATTGGTGGGAGATTCAGGACAAACAAAAGGAAAGTCTTTTACACAGTTCATAGTTAAACTATGGAATCCACTAACACAACAGTTGTGTTAGTGAAATTCACTAACACAAGAGTTGATGGCTACCAATTTGGATGGCTTTAAAAAGGGGGTTGGATAAATTCCTGGAGGAGAAGGCTATTAATGGCTACTAGCTACCTCCAGTATCAGAGGCGGTAAGCTTGTGTGCACCAGCTGCTGGGGAACATGGGTGGGAGGGTGCTGTTGCACCATGTCCTGCTTTGTTAGTCCCTGGTCAACAGCTGGTTGGCCACTGTGTGAACGGAGTGCTGCACTAGATGGACCCTTGGTCTGATCCAGCAAAGCTCTGCTTGTGTTTTTGTTGGGTTATTGTGCCAGAACTTTTCTCTCTCTGGAACTCTGTTTGTGCTCAGAAACAAACACACATCACGCAGGTCTTACACAGCAGAGCTGGTTTATTTCCTTCAGGCTTCTGTGCAGTTCAATTCAGATCAGTTCAGATCAGCACACTGAGGCATACACAGAGAGCAGTGATCATAGAGCAGTGATCAGTAAGCAGTGATCAGTTCCATTTTACACAAGTGAGAAACTATATACAGATCTACACAATTCTTATCTACATTACATACAGCTGTGATGAGGCTAACTTAGAATCTTGGCAAGGTTCCCAGAACAGCCTCTATCTCAAGGTAATTGCCCACAGATAGACTTTCTCTGTTTAACCCTGAGATAGCCATACACACACAATTTTAATGACTAAGCAAGTATTTCTTTTCATATACTTAACAGTCCTCCTCTTGCGCATGTTGTTTAAATTGTGTTACAATCTGAGACCCAGCTTTAAAAGCATCTCTTTGTGTTTTACCATTGATACGTTCCACCTGTCCTTTCTCATTTTGTTTTACTTTGAATACCCATTTACAGGTAATGGCTTTACGACCTTCAGGTAAAGGTACTAGCTCCCACGTTTCATTTTTTTCCATTGCTCTGATTTCCTCTGACATTGCTTCATGCCAGCCCTGAGCTTCTGTAGGTTCCATTTCCTGAATTTCCTCAAATGAAGTAGGTTCATAGGCTATCAGTAAAGCTCTATGAGAAACCTGTTTGCTTTGGTATTCATCTGAATAACGAATTGGAGCTTTGCGTTCCCTTTCTGGTCGCTTTGGCATAGTTACAGGCACAGTTTCCTCCTTTACAGTTTCTTCCCCCTCCCTCTCTTGCTGAGATTGTTCAGGAATTTCTTCTGTTTCTACAGCTTTCTGTTCTACAGGCAAACTTACATACTGTTTTGTTTCCTGCATTTGTTCATGAAAAACTACATCTCTGCTCACAATTACACTTTTGTGATATGGAGACCACAAACGATAGCCTTTTGTTTGTGTATCATATCCCAACAGTTTACATTCCAAACCTCTTTGAGCTAGCTTTCCTGGTCTGTTTTCTTTCTGAACATGAGCAAAACATTTACTTCCAAAAACCCTTATATGTGACACTCTAGGTTTTCTTTTGTAAAACATTTCATATGGGGTTTTTTCATGTACAGAGTGGTAAAGCCTGTTTAACAAATAATTTGAGGTGGACAAAGCTTCTGCCCAGAACAGGTTAGACAATCCTGACTCTTTCAATAGAGCTCTTAACATGTTCTGCAAGGTTCTGTTTTTCCTTTCTGCAACTCCATTTTGAAATGGTGAATATGGAGCAGTAAGGTCATGTTGTATACCTTCATCACTGAGGAATTTTTTAAATTGGTTGCTAAGAAATTCACCTCCCCGGTCCGTTCTTAGATTAGCTATAGGTTCTTTAAATCTATTTTTACTCCACTTAACAAACGCTTTAAACTTTCCAAAAGTTTCACTCTTCTGTTTTAACACATACACAAATCCAAATCTACTGTAATCATCAACAATAGACAAGAAAAATCTGTTTCCTCCTTGACTTGTCTCAAAAGGACCTGCAAGATCTGCATGAATTAATTCAAAAATTCTTTTTGTTGTTCTCTCACTATGTTTTGGAATGTTTGACTTATGACACTTGGTTTCACTGCATACATTACATTCTAGATAGTTAGAACATGGTTTGATTTTCACTCCTTCACACAATTCTGGAATCTTAGAAATTGTTTTATAGTTAGCATGACCAAACCTTTTATGAGTTAAATGGATACACTCTTGGTGTGGTTTGCAATTGGCTATTGTTTTTGTTGTGACTTTGCTGGCTACAACTTCATTTTTTGTACAAGTATTAATCACATACAAAGATTCTTTCATTATTCCCTGCACACACACCTTGTTTCCCTGTTTTATAGTACAATTTTCTTCAGTAAAACAAACCTCATACCCCATTTCTGTTAACTGAAACACACTTAGAAGGTTTGTTTCTAATTCTGGTACATATAAAACACTTTGTAGTTCAACTCCCAGACAATCAAAATATACATTACCCACACCACAAATCTGGATTTTTGTTCCATTTGCAAGGGTAACACACTTTTGCTTTGAAGTAGAAGTTTCCAAGGTTACAAATGAAAGTTTGTCTTTTGCCATACTTATTGAAGCCCCAGAGTCCAAAAACCAAGGATTCATTGTCTCTTTGACTCTTGCTAGAAGACACTTCTTTGTTGATTCAGCTTCATTCATGTTGTTTTCTTCTCTCCACTTTGCTGTCAACAGCTTCTTCTTCTTCTTGTTGCAATCCCGCCTTAAGTGTTCTGTGGAACCACAGTTAAAGCATTTCCTTGCCTTTAATGCAGCCACCACATCAGAAGATTTATGGCTTTGTTGAAATTCAGCCACAGGATGTTTAAGGCTCTGTTGTTTTGAAGCTTGTCTTCTTTCATAGGTTTCCAGTAGTTTTCCAGCTACATACTTGAGGGTTAAATTTTTCTCCTCTTGACTTTCCATCATGGTGACAACCGCGTCGTACGATGAATCAAGACTTGACAAAATCACATAGACTTGGTGTATAGTTCTAAACTCCATCCCTCGTGCCCTGAGTTGATTGAAGATTTCTCTCATGCTTTTCAAATGGTTTGACATAGACTCCCCTGGTTTCAGCTTCATTCCATACAGCTTCCGGGTTAGAATTACTTTACTGCCCGCTGTTTCTCTTTGATATACAGCTTGTAGCGCATTCCAGCACTCTTTTGATGTATTCAAAAACTGAATGAAGGAAATTTGAGAGTCTTCCACAGCTAATGCAATAACTGCCATTGCTTTTGCATCGTCCTTAAACCATTTAGCATTCTGTGGATCTGCTCTATCTGGTGGATCCTCTGTGACTACATACCACAGTTCAGCCTGAATCAGATACATTTGCATTTTGTAAGACCATAATGCATAGTTAGAGTCATTCAGCTTTTCCAACAATTGATGCAAACCAGACATATTAGCTCCTGCCATTTCCTCTGCTTTAGGAATTAGTATCTCACCGTCCTCCTGCTCAGAGTCCTCCTCAGAGTCAGCCGACTGAGATTTTTCCTCACTTTGCAGCACTGGCTTTAGCTTGATGTCTTCCTTCATCAACAGTTTTCTGTTTTAGCAGACTCCTGGTTCTGGTTCTGATACTGCACCGTTCCCACCAAGTTCTGGTTCTTCTGCCTGGATTAGGCTGGCGTAGGCTTCCTGGACTGGACTGGGCTGGGCCCATAACCTTTGTTGGGTTATTGTGCCAGAACTTTTCTCTCTCTGGAACTCTGTTTGTGCTCAGAAACAAACACACATCACGCAGGTCTTACACAGCAGAGCTGGTTTATTTCCTTCAGGCTTCTGTGCAGTTCAATTCAGATCAGTTCAGATCAGCACACTGAGGCATACACAGAGAGCAGTGATCATAGAGCAGTGATCAGTAAGCAGTGATCAGTTCCATTTTACACAAGTGAGAAACTATATACAGATCTACACAATTCTTATCTACATTACATACAGCTGTGATGAGGCTAACTTAGAATCTTGGCAAGGTTCCCAGAACAGCCTCTATCTCAAGGTAATTGCCCACAGATAGACTTTCTCTGTTTAACCCTGAGATAGCCATACACACACAATTTTAATGACTAAGCAAGTATTTCTTTTCATATACTTAACAGTTTTTATGTTCTTATGACTGGCTGGCTAGACCACTGGTATCAGAAATGGAGATTATTGAGCAACTGGATGAAACAACAGCTTTTCTTTGCTAAGAGGCTGGCTTTCAACGGTCTAAAATTCCATGTGAGATTTTGCTGTCACTCCCTGTCTTCCAGCAATATCTAATCAGGAGGCCTCCCTTTTAGACTATCCTCTCTGCAAGGAACTCTGCATATGCCCTGAAACCCAATATTCCACTTAAGTAGGTAACATATAAGTAGTTAAGTTAGACTGACTTTATTTTCATTTCTCTGTGTGTGATTCTTATTTATTTATTGCGTTTTTATACCACCCAATAGCTGAAGCTCCCTGGGTGGTTCACAAAATTCTTGTCTTCTCTTGCTTTTCCCTTTCCCTCCCTGCCCCCCAATACATTTTTATCACATATTTCGCCATCATTTGAAGCACTGTGTTACAGGAAATTTCACACTAAAACCTTCCAAACATGCAAGACTTTTTGGGTGCTAAGCTACCCTTCATGTAGTTAGAGAATTTCACAAAGTTTTGTTATGTTCTGAGTGTCTTCAGAGCTTTGGGAAAGTAAGACCAAAGCACCTTCCTTTTTTTTCAATCTCCCCCCCTATAGTTGGGAGGGGTTCTTGGCAGAAGGGCTGAGAAACCGTGCAAGCTGGACTGATTAGGGGCACCCCACCTGGTGCTCTCTGCAATTCCCATCAAGAGACCACTGAATTAGAATTCACCAATAGGTTTAATCATATAGAATCGGGAATTTTTAAAAAAACAACAACAGCAAGTGTTAATTGGTTCCCCTGATGTTTGTGTTATCAGCAACAAATGCACTGTGAATGGCCGCGTCTCTGTCATTACTTTCTGCATTTAATGTCCTTTGGACCTCACTCCAGTTAAAAGGGTCTCAAACAGCGAAGCAGGGAAAGACTGCCCTGAGAGCTGGGGGCTGTCTACATGGCATGCCTCCCAATGCTGATCCCCCCCTCCAAAACTCACAGCATTGCAGTTGTGAATCAACAACCACCATGATACATGGGCAGAATCCTGCCCCGAAACTTCATAGGATCAGTTACATGGCTGTAATGCACAGCAACTAGCAACTAGTGGTGGAGCTCTGAAAATGTTTTCTTCTTCTTTTGCTCAACTTCATAGCAGTAAAAGGTGCCTCCGTGCAGAACAGAAGCTGTTCTACAGCCCTTGCTGCTAGTGAGTCGGTTCTGGTTGCTGCAGGCTGATGGTATGGACAAAGTACCTGTAGCAACCTGACCGACCACGTGCCCTCTCAATCCGTGCCCCTCCTGGCTAGCTGAGAGGGTATGACTGGGGTGTGGTGAATACTTCTCTATGGGAAGGGGTGCTCCCTGCTATCCTTAAGGGAGGCAGCAGAGTGACCATCCCCTGAAGAAGCCCACTCTGGACACAATGGTACTGGACAACTGACCGACGAGACCACATCACGCCAGTCCTTTTCCAGCTTCATTGGCTGCCAGTTCAGGTCCAGGCCCGATTCAAAGTGCTGGTATTAAAATTTAAAGCCCTAAACAGCTTGAGGCCAGGCTATCTGAAGGAACGCCTCCTCCCGTATGTACCTGCCCAGCCCCTAAGGTCATCTTCAGGGGTCCTTCTCCACGAGCCCCTGCCAAAGGAAGTGAGGCAGGTGGCTACCAGGAGGAGCAGGGCCTTCTCTGCTGTGGCACCCTGGCTGTGGATTGAGCTCCCTAAGGAGGTTCGCTTTATATGCCTTTAGACACCAAGTGAAGACCTTTTTATTTTCCCAGCACTTTAATAGTCTATAAATAAATTTTAATTTTGTGTTTTAAATTTGTAATTTTGCATTGCTGCTGTTTTTATCTGGTTGAGCTTTTATATTATATTTTATATTATGGTTTTATACTGTTGTTTTATACTTTGAATGTTTTTCATTTTTGTGAACTGCCCAGAGAGCTCCGGCTATTGGGCGGTATAGAAATGCAATAAATAAATAAATAAATGAATAAATAACTATCACCCAGTGCAAATACCCCCCTTTTAGGGAAGGTATTGGAGAGGGTCGTGGCAGAGCAACTGCAGGCACTGTTGGAAGTTAATGATTAACTGGACCCATTCCAATCCGGGTCTCACCCTGGTTACTGGACTGAATCAGCCCTGGTCACTCTGATGAATGACCTCTATCGAGAGAGGGACTGGGGGGGGGGGGAGTGCAACCCTGCTAATTCTTCTCAGTCGCTTATCGGCTTTTGATACCATCAGGCAAGGAATCCTTCTGGATTGACTCCATGGATTGACTCCAGTGGTTCTGCTCTTACCTGCAGGGTCAATTTCAGAGAGTAACATGGGGTGATCATTTCCCCTTGGCAATTGAGCGATGGGGTTCTGCAGGGCACCATCTTGTCCCCAATGTTGTTCAACATCTATATGAAGCTGCTGGGAGCAGTCATTAGGGTATTTGGAGCCAAATGCTGTCAGTATGCTGATGACAAACAGCTCTATCTCCCTGTGACATCTGAACCAGGAGAGGCTGTGCAAGTTCTGGATCAGTGCCTAAACTCAGTAATTGGCTAGATGAGGGCTAATAAAGTGAAACTGAATCCTGGCCAGACAGAAGCCCTGTGGGTGCGTGGATCCTGAGACTGGGAGACAGGCTCATTGCCTGTTCTGGATGGGGTCGCACTCCCTCTGAAAGATCGGGTTCGTAGTTTGGGGGTACTCTTAGATCCATCTCTGTTGCTGGAGGCCCAAGTGGCCATGGTGGCTCAGAGTGCCTTTTACCAGCTTTGCCTCGTTCGCCAACTATGGCCGTTCCTGGACAAGGATAGCTTGGCCACAGTGGTACAGGCACTAGTATCCTCAAGACTGGACTGCAATGCACTCTATGTGGGGCTGCCCTTAAGGCTGCTCCAGAAGCTGGAGCTAGTGCAGAATGCAGCAGCTTGACTGTTGATGGGAGTTGTCCCGTTTCAACATTCAACTCCTTTGCCAAGGGAACTGCACTGGCTGCCTATTCACTACCGGACCAGGTTTAAGATTTTGCTACTAGTGTACTACAGAGCCCTAAACAACCTGGATCCAAGATACTTGAGAGAGCGCCTTCTCCCTTACCAACCTGCCCGGTCACTGAGGTCATCAGAGGACATATTCCTGGTGGTTCCACATGGACTATGGCCCGATTGGAGTCCACCAGGAGAAGAGCCTTCCATGTGGTGGCCCCCTTCTCTGTGGAACTCCCTGCCTCTGGAGGTCAGGCAGCCTCCTGAAAATAACTCTATTCCAGGAAACATTCCTTAACTGACAAGCTACATTTTTTATTGGCATTATGTTTGGAAAAGGATAATTTGAATACGGATATATTTTAATCTTTTAATCTTTTTACTATTTTATTTATGTTGACTACTCTAGACTCTATTTTAGATATGAAGTAGTAAACAGACGTTGTAAATAAATAAACAAATAAATAAGCACTCAAAGCTCTGACTTGTATGGATGGATCTATCAGCTGCACTTTCTCCCATGTTTTTAGATTTCAGGTTCTTTTTGTCCAGAATATGGAGAACTTTGCAAATTTTGGTAAATACTTATCAAAGCTGAACTGTAACCACATTTTCACCAACCCCCATCCCATCCCTAGTGGCTAGGACGACTGAGTCCAGGGGAGGATGCAGCTGGCAGGCCAGCCTCAGACCAAACCACTGTGGCCACCAGAGCCTCTAATAATGAGGTGCGATCAAAGATCACTTCCAAGCTGTGAACCTCATCCTCATAGAAGAGCAGAGTTGGAAGGGGCCTGCAAGGCCCTTGAGCCCAACCCCCTGCTCAAGGCAGGAATCCACCCTAAAGCATCCCTGACAGAGGGTTGTCCAGCTGCACCTTCTCCAAGGGGGAGAGATCTGCAACCAGCCGGTGATCGTTGCGATACTCAGGGCTCTCCTTCAGACTGGCGGTTTTTTCATGTAATCATCATTCTTTAGTCCCTGGTTTTACCCGACATCATTGCCTTGCAGCTGTTGCCTCCCATCTTCTCCCCATTTTCCCCATGTTATTTTGGTATGGGGAAAATGCAGTATTATTATTATTGGTGTGTTTTATGCCATGAAACTGCCCTTGTCTCCCCGTGAATTCCTCCCCTTGCGCTAAGTCCTGCTTTGTGTTGGGCAGTGCAGTCATAGAATCACAGAATAGCAGAGATGGAAGGGGCCTACAAGGCCATCGAGTCCAACCCCCTGCTCAATGCAGGAATCCACCCTAAAGCATCCCTGACAGAGGGTTGTCCAGCTGCCGCTTGAAGGCCTCTAGTGTGGGAGAGCCAACAACCTCCCTAGGTAACTGGTTCCATTGTCGTACTGCTCTAACAGTCAGGAAGTTTTTCCTGATGTCCAGCCGGAATCTGGCTTCCTGTCACTTGAGCCCGTTATTCCATGTCCTGCACTCTGGGAGGATCGAGAAGAGATCCTGGCCCTCCTTTAGGTGACAACCTTTTAAGTATTTGAAGCGTGCCGTCATGTCTCCCCTCCATCTTCTCTTCTGCAGGCTAAACATGCCCAGTTCTTTCAGTCTCTCTTCATAGGGCTTTGTTTCCAGACCCCTGATCATCCTGGTTGCCCTCCTCTGAACATGTTCCAGCTTGTCTGCGTCCTTCTTGAATTGTGGAGCCCAGAACTGGACGCAATACTCAAGATGAGGCCTAACCAGGGCCAAATAGAGAGGAATCAGTAACTCACATGATTTGGAAGCTATACTTCTATTAATGCAGCCCAAAATAGCATTTGCCTTTCTTGCAGCCATATCACACTGTTGGCTCATATTCAGCTTGCGATCCACAACAATTCCAAGATCCTTCTCGTTTGTAGTATTGCTGAGCCAAGTATCCCCCATCTTGTAACTGTGCCTTTGGTTTCTATTTCCTAAATGTAGAACTTGGCATTTATCCCTATTAAATTTCATTCTGTTGTTTTCAGCCCAGTGTTGGTGCCATGACTGGCAAGGATCAGTCGGCAGGGTCTCCTCTCGCGTCTCCTTTGCCTCCTTGGCCCTCGGCCGTTCTGTTCCTGGGGACAACACCGGGGATGTTGGAGCTGCAGCCAACCTGCGTTTCACTAGTACAGCACAGAGCCCAGCCGTGCTGAGCTCCACATCTCAGGGAAGCCTAAGCAGATGGGCAGTGGGGTGGAGTGGGGGTTGCAATGGATGTGAGCATGTGCACCCCCCTTTCCACTCAATCCCCTCCCCCAGTGTATACACAAATGAGAAAAGTGCTACTGCTTGCTTTTACAAGGACAGTACTGACTTCTGCTGCACATGGGGTGGGGTGGGATGGAGTGGGGTGGGGTGGGGGAGAGCCCTTCAGCTGCTGCCCTCATTCATAGAATCATAGAATAGCAGAGTTGGAAGGGGCCTACAAGGCCATTGAGTCCAACCCCTGCTCAATGCAGGAATCCACCCTTGATTGATCCGATCAAGGCTGGCTTGTGGACAAACAGGTGGTGTCAGGAAAGGCTGTGCCATTGAATTCAATGGGCTTTGCAGTTGGATTGCAGGGAGACTGCCAGGCAGCCTAGTGCCTGTTGGCTTGGAAGAAAGTTTTGCTGAGGTCAAGGGGCTCATCCCCGGGAAAGTGTTTTCGTCTCATTCACAGGGGCCACCTTTACTTGGAAGAAAGTGAGGTAGGAATCAGAGCGGAAGTGAAAAGGGGATGGGAAGGAAGCTTGATTTGGAAAAGTCCCTTTTTCATGCTGAGAAGGGGGAGGGGCTATGCCAGAGGGGGCAGGACTTCTGATAACATCCCACCAGGCTCCACCCACCAGTGAACGTAAACGGCATATAGCGGTATGCAATAAAAGGAAACACGGCTGTGTAAAGAGCCCATTTAAATCCCGTAAAGAATCCGGAACAAGAAGCAGCAGTCAATTGTAGGAGAAAGGCCTGTGTGTGAAGGAGCCCTCAGGATCCAGGGAAGGGTCTGGTCTTTGGAGCACTCTCATGATTTCCTCTTTCAGCTACTTGCGAAAGGCGAGGGGGCAAATTGATAATATTCTGTCTCCCCAACTCCCCGTGGTATTTCCCAGCTGCCACCAGGTTTTTGGTCTGTGCCTTAAAAAAAGAAAAAGGAGAGCCAAGTAGTGACTATATTTGGAGTTACGCTTTTCTTTTTTTTAGCCCAGGAAGCGCTTTAACCCACACAAAAACATCTTAGCAGTAGGTGATCGTGGTTTTCATTCAGCAGGGCGTAGTTAGAAATCCAGGAGGATGAATGGAAGGACCTTTCACCACATTTATGTATTTTAATATGGAAACAAAAATGCAGGCACAGGATTAAAGCGGCATCAAGATAAACAAAGGACTGGCAAACAGGTCGACTAGCAACATTTGGTTGGCAAGTGATGACAGATCTCACGCAGACACTAAATATATCTTATGGGTTACTGGAGGTTACCTAGTTAAAGTCCAGAAATCTGGATGGAAGCAGCTGGCTAGAACATGGTGCAGTGGTGGTGCAGCCTTACGCCAGGCAGATGTGTTAGGCTGCAACTGCAATCCTTCCCAGCTGGCATCACCACTAGGCATGCTGACTGGGAATGCTGGGAGTTGCAGTCTGATACATCTGGGAGGCACCAGGTTGTGGAAGGCCTTGGTTCAAATCTCAGTTTATCCATTAAGATCATTTGGTGACCTTGGGCCACAGTCTCCTCTCTCTCTCTCTCTCTCTCTCTTTCAGCCTGAGCTTCCGCAAAGGTTTTTTGCGAGAATAGATGGAGGGATGGAGTGACATAGGTTGAGTTCAGACGACACGCTAATCAATGGTTGTTTCCCATTCTGTTCCTATTAACCCCCACCCCACCCCGTTGATTAGCGTGTTGTCCGAACTCAGCCACAGAATCACTGGGATGCCTGGAGCTGCTTCCCAGAACTCCTGTGTGGCGCCCCCTCTCTCACTGCCTTCCAGTCCCTCTTCAAAACCCACCTTTCCCACGAAGCCTTTTCACCTCCTCCTCCTCCTCCTCCTCCTCCTCCTCCTCCTCCTCCTCCTCCTCCTCCGCCTCCTCTTCTTCTTCTTCTTCCTCTTCTTCTTCTTCTTCTTCTTCTTCTTCTTCTTCTTCTTCTTCTTCTTCTTCTTCTTCTTCTTCTTCTTCTTCTTCTTCTTCTTCTTCTTTTTCTTCTTCCTCATCTGAAGCTAGGCCCAAGGCCAGAGCAGATCCCCTCCCTCCAGCCTCCCCAGGGCTGGTTTGGCTTCCTTGCAAGAATGCTGCTGCCGGTGCCTCCGCCTCCCCGAAGACACCCAGAGATCTATGCCTCCCAGGTGTGGCAGATGACGGCCACTCTGTGCCATAGGGTCCTGGGGCTGAAGGCCTTGTCCGGGCTGCCAGGTGGGATGGAAAGCGAAAGAGGCCGCCAGCCCCTGGATGCCTTCCCCGTGTGTAAAGAGCCCAGCTGGGGGCTGCGGGTGGGACTGAGCCTGGCCAAGGGCAGGCGGAGGCAGGAGGGGTCGGCCAGGCACGTTTGGGCTGGCCGGCCGGCCAGCGCTCCCCTGGCAGAGCAAATGGGCAACGCAGTTTGGAGGGGTGGGCGCAGGCGGCACAGTCCGGGCAGCAATAAAGCCATGGGGGCGGGGGGGGGGAAGAGAAGGGAAGCCATTGGGCGGGGGCGTTGGAAGGACCCCAGTTCACTTGTTCTCAGCCACCGCAGACTGGGTTTGAAGCACCCCGGTTGCGAAAGGTGCCGGGGGGGGGGGGAATCTACACTACTGCTTTTAAAGCGCTTTAAAGCACTTTGAAAACATTTTGAAACCTGTATACGTAGTGTGTCCTGGGCCCCAACAGCTGTCAAAACTGTTATAAAGCGCTTTAAAGCAGTAGTGTAGATCCCCCCCGGGTGGCCCCGGCAGCCCTTCCTTCCAGGAAAGCCTTGACTCTTGGTCTCGATGGCTTGATGCAATCTGGGAATGATCATAGAATTATAGATCATAGAATCATAGAACAGCAGAGTTGGAAGGGGCCTACAAGGCCATCAAGTCCAACCCCCTGCTCAATGCAGGAATCCACCCTAAAGCATCCCTGACAGATGGTTGTCCAGCTGCCTCTGGAATGATCCCTCTTCCCAGCGGAGCGCCGGTGCCAGCCAGGCAGATGCACCACGTAAGGGTGAGCCATAGAACGGGTGGAGACGTGGGGACCAGCCAAGCCCCGAGGGGGCTGAAGCCGCAGGACTCTCCTTTCCGTGGGGTGGGGCCCTGCCGAGGTGCCCTGGGGGCTTCTGCCCTCGCCGACGACGCTCCCCTCCTGTTCCCATTCTGGCTACCCAAAGCTGGCCCGGTGGTCCTTGCCAGGCCCGGGAGTTCAGGGCATTGGCAACCAGCCACACTGCCCCCCCCCCCAAGCAGCCCCTGCCTTGGGCGGATGACTCCAGAAGAAAGAGGCGAGGCACCCCCGGCCAGGCTCCCGTCCGACTGGTCTCCCCACATCTAGGTGTCACCCAGCTACGCCTCCCCCATATTTTGGGAACACGTCTGTCTGGGCAGGGCAGGGCAGGGCCGGGCTCTGGGGCCGGATTAGAAGGGCATTCACGAGCCGCCGGGAGCAGGAGTGTGGCAAGCCCCAGCACATCCCCTGCGAGCCGGCCCCACCTGCCTGGCTCTTTAAAGGCAGGCTGCTTTGGCTCGTGGGCTCAGACGAGGCTCCGGCAGCACCATGAAGGCAAGCGGCCCCCTCCTCGCCCTGGCTCTGCTCGCCCTCGCGGCCCAGAGGCCCTCCTCGGCCATCAGCGCAAGCGAAGGTGAGTGCAGGCCCTTGGGGGGGGCCGGACTCTCCTGGGGAGAGACGCTGCTGCTGCTGCTGCTGCTTCCCCTCCCCTCCAGCTGAGCCCATTTCAGGGGCACCGTGTGCATGTTCTCTCCTGCTGCAGCCCCAAGCCTGCGGCTTCGCTGCCATAGGGCTTGTTTGGCTGGAGCCTCGGTGAGCCATCCTGATCAGGGGCAGGCAGAAAGGAGGTCTCCAGGTGTTTGGGACTTAGAATCATAGAATCATAGAATAGCAGAGTTGGAAGGGGCCTACAAGGCCATCGAGTCCAACCCCCTGCTTTTGCTCGTGTGTATGTGAAACTCTGAATCTCTGAGTGTGTCAGGACTGGGAGAAATGTACTGTGGAGGTTTCTGTTTCCTTTGATCAGGCATTAAGTCTCATTGGGACGAGCGGCGCTTAATTCAAACCAGGGCCCAGAAGCCGATCTGCTTTCACTAGGGTGACCCTACAGAAAGGAGGACTGGGCTCCGGTATCTTTAATAGTTGAACAGAGAAAGGAATTTCAGCAGGTGTCCTTTGTATGCCTGCAGCACCTGGGAAAATTCCCTCTTCATCATAATAGGAGCCAGATACAAAAGAGGGCAGGGCTCCTGCAGCTTCAACTGTTGTGATAAAGAGGGAATTTTGCCAGGTGCTGCATGTATACAAATTCCTTTCTCTATACAACTGTTAAAGATACAGGAGCCCTGTCCTCCTTTCCATATGGTCACCCTAGCTTTCATTGCCTGTGCTCAGCCCTGTAGCAACACATGAAGAGGAGACATGATAGCACTCTTCAAAGACTTGAAAGGTTGTCACACAAAGGAGGGCCAGGATCTCTTCTCGATCCTCCCAGAGTGCAGGACACGGAATAACGGGCTCAAGTGACAGGAAGCCAGATTCTGGCTGGACATCAGGAAAAACTTCCTGACTGTTAGAGCAGTATGACAATGGAACCAGTTACCTAGGGAGGTTGTGGGCTCAGAGCAGTACAACAATGGAACCAGTTCCCTAGGGAGGTGATGGGCTCTCCCACACTAGAGGCCTTCAAGAGGCAGCTGGACAGCCATCCGTCAGGGATGCTTTAGGGTGGATTCCTTCACTGAGCAGGGGGTTGGACTCGATGGCCTTAGAGACCCCTTCCAACTCTGCTGTTCTATGATTTTATGAAAGAGAAGTGGAGGTGGAGGTTTCTCTGATGTGCAGAGACCTTTCTCTAATCATTCTATTTGTTAGTAATACTTACAGTTACACTGCTTCGTAATATATAAAATCCCAAAGCGGGTCTCCTTCCTCTCGGGGATTATTACTATTTCTGCATCCCGTCCTTCCTGAGCTCAGGCTGGCATATATCACCCTCGCTTTTTAATCCTCACAACAACCCTATGAGGTGGGTTAGGCTGACGGAGAGCGGCTGGCCCAAGCTCAGCCACTGGGTCTCCCTTGTCCCTTTCAAGGCCGCTCCTTACAAACGGCTCTCCTCCGTCACCAGTTCCCACGTGCCCAGGTTTACGGGAGGGCCAGAAAATGGCCGGTCAGGCCTAAGCCCCAGCACCTCTTGTTCAGCCAGTGCCGTTCTGAGGATGGCCCCCAAGGGGCCCGTGAGCTCCACCGGCCCCTCCCTCCCGGGTGCTTCAGCTGTGCCCCTTGCTTTGCAGCCAAGGAAGGCTACTGCTACAACGTGCCGCCCTTGGCGGACGTCTTTGATGAGAAGGACTGCAGCGCCTGCTCCCAGAACGACTCCTGCTCCACTTGCGCCACGGACGCCCAGTGCCCGGGGACCCAGAAGTGCTGCCCGGGGAATTGCGGCTACATCTGCCAGGAAGCCGTCTTTGGTGAGTGAGTGAGTGAGTGAGTGAGTGGACCGACTGCTGGAGCGGCTGGCTGCCCTGCGGCCCGCTGCCTGTCTCTTCCTGCAGCTTGCTTGTGGCAACGGGGGCTTGGGCCGAGTGCAGGACACGGTCCAGAGTGCAGGACACAGAATAACGGGCTCAAGTGACAGGAAGCCGGATTCCGGCTGGACATCAGGAAAAACTTCCTGACTGTTAGAACAGTACAACAATGGAATCAGCTACCTAGGGAGGTTGTGGGCTCTCCCACACTAGAGGCCTTCCAGAGGCAGCTGGACAACCCTCTGTCAGGGATGCTTTAGGGTGGATTCCTGCATTGAGCAGGGGGTTGGACTCGATGGCCTTAGAGGCCCCTTCCAACTCTGCTATTCTGTGATTCTATTAGAATCATAGAATCATAGAATCTATTAGAATCATAGAAGAAGCCCCTTCCCACACCACCCCATTCTTCTTAAGGACTTGTGACTAGGGTTAAATCGGGCATACAGTGAGGGAGGCAGCTACTTTTACGAAATGACTTCCTTTCCTTTGGATTCATTTCTGGGGGAGGATAATTCTCATTTTCCTGTCTCAGCAAACATCAAGGATGTAGGAACCTAGGAAGAGCTGCCTTATCCTGAGTCAAGCCCTGGGTCCACCCAGCCCAGTATTGTCGACACGGACTGGCAGCAATGGCTCCCCGGGGTTCCAGGCAGGATTCTTTCCTTGCCCTCCCTGGAGATGCTTCCAGGGATCGAACCCGGGACCTTCTGCCTGCACAGCGGGGGCTCTTCTGCCACGCTGAGCCACGGCCCCTCCCTCTGCTGCAGACTCCCATTTTGGCCACATAGAAACACATGACGGCCACGCTGGAAAGCAGCGGAGGGCGAGGATTTTCTGAGATGCTGCTATTTGAACATGTGCAGCGCTAGAGGAGACGATATTGGGGAAAACCTAGCATTACGCAACCTGCCTTGGGTCACATGAATGACTCTCCCCCAGCTGTGCCCCCCCTCCCAGCCTAGCTGCCTCCAGCGGAAAATTTGGGGAGACCAGGCTCTCGCTGGCTCTCCCAGAGTGGGGTGTGGCTGCAGCACCTGGGACTGGCTCCCTCGCAAGATGGTAGAAAGACCAAGGCCTGGAGAGGGAGGGAGGGAGGGAGGGAGGGAGTGGGAGAACCTGCGTGTAGCTCCCCAACTCCTGGCTCAGGAATCCTGTGTCAAGTGGCCGGCAGGTCTGCTTTTGCTGGTTTGCCTTTGTGGGTGGAGTCCAAAGTTGGGTAGAGAGCGGTGTGGGCTGGAGGGTGTGGGTGGGGGCGTGGAGGCTGCAGGGCACAGGCCTAGCTAGGCCGCATGGCCTGAGCTTCTGTGGATCGGTCAGGCTCAGAGGGCCGGGGGCCAGGGAGAAGGAGGGCCGGAGGCCGGGGAGGGGCTTGGCTGGAGCAAGTCCTTTCGGGGAGCCTCTCCGGGTCCCTTTGGTGCCCTTGGCTGGTCTCAGCGCCAGAGTGCTGCACCTGGCCCAGGTCAAGGCAGAGCTGAGATTCTCAAGCAATAACGGCATAACTGTTGCCTTTCGTTGTCTTTATGTTTTGGAAATGTGAGGAGCTACACCTAGGCTAGTAGCCAACGTTAGTTCAACCTAGAGTAGATCCATTAAAATGAATGAGACTTAAGTTAGTTCTGACTAACGAATCCCATTCGTTTCAGTGGGTCTACTCTATGTAGAACTAGCATTGGCTACTAGCCCAGTGGCCCCAGACTGCTGCATGGCGTCTGCTCCGCTTTGCTGCGCTCTGCCAGGTTCCAGGCACTACAGGGCAGGGCATTCCGTGCACTGAACAGCCCAAAGTAGGGTTGCCATGTGCAACTTCTCCCATCATGGGGCTGAACTGGTGCATAAATTCTCCACTCCACACTGCTGCGCCCGAAACTCAGTCTAGAAACCACCCAGATGACTCCGATGCCAAACCCTCAGATTCAGTAAGTTTGGTGGAATGAGCATCACGCCTTGGAGCAAGAGAGAGAGAGACAGAGACAGAGACAGAGACAAAGAGAGAGAGAGAGATCCTGACAGCGCATGTTTCTTGTGCTTCCGTGTCTTGTGCTGGGTGAGGGCTGGGCCAGGCTGCTGCTGACGCAAGACACAATAACATTGGAGGCATGCAGGAGTCACGATGATGATGCAAGCTTCAGGAGGTCCAATCCTGACCTGCCCCAGCGCCCCAGGGCGCCACACACCCCAGCTGTTACCTGCGTGCCAATGCAGCTGTGCTCACCTATGTGCTGGAGAGTTCAGCTGCGTGGAGGTTGCTTGAATCCCAGCCCACCTCTTGGGGCCATGCAGGCATTTCCTGGACAGATTTGGCTCGATCATTCCAATGTGTTCCAAAAGGCAGCACCGAAAGGAAAACTTTCCGCACGTTCGGCGCTGTGCAAAAATATGTAGAATGTGAATAGAGACTTATTAAAAAAATAATTGCTTTGGCCACCAAATTTTAAGAGGTACTTAAAAAAGGCAGAAATATCAAACTGTATCCCCGGTGTTTAAGTACAGACTTCTCCAGTCCAGTCCTCTTGAATCTTGCCATTTCTAAAACTATGAAATCACCAACATCCACAGCCAGGCCCCAAAATGAGGCCTAGGGGACCACGCAGCACTAAACCTCAGGTGTGGCTGTTCCCAAGGGGCAGAGATGCACCCAGACTCTGCATGAAGAAAGACAAAACGCCACTGGTTGAGTTCCCCTCCGCCTTCCTTCCTTCTGACGATGTGGTCAGCAGCCGTGCAACAGGGGTGAGGTGTGGGGATTGGTCTCCAAATACCTGATCTCCAAACTCAACGTGCTGCGATGGTGCCCTGGGAGACAGGCCTTCCCCAGCCCCTCTCTGCCCCAGGGCTTGGGGCTCCGTTTGGATCAGGAACACAGGCAAGGAAGGAGAGGGCTGTGGGCACCTTCCAGGCAGAGCCCCGGCGTGCCCCGTGCATGTGTGTGGCTGGCATCTATCCAGGGCAAGCACATGGCCAAGGGTCAACATCTCTGAAGCCTCCGCCCTAGGTTGGCTGTGGTGATGCTGGCCAGGTCTGGTCTGTCTGGTTGTGCAAAGGGTTGGCCTCTGCCCCCTCCCGCATCCCAAGAAGACCCACAGGGGAAAGGCGGGCCCGTTCAGGCTGGGGCCCTCCGATGTCTCTCCTTTCCTCCTAAGGCCTGTCTCACCTTGCTTTTTCTGCCTCTCTCCCTCTCTCTGGGTGCCACAGACTTCTGCCAGCTGCCCTCTGTCTGCGGCAACTGCAAAGCCATGTTTGCACGCTACTTCTACAATGCCTCCACCCAGAAATGCGAGCAGTTTGTCTACGGTGGCTGCGGTGGAAACAAAAACAACTTTGAGACTGAAGGCGAGTGTTTCAGAACCTGCGGCTACCCCGGTGAGTAGCTTCTGCTCAGCTGATTGAGCGCAAACATTCGGAGGGTGAGGAGGATGCTCAAGCCGGACTCCTAGCTGGACCAGTGAAGACCTGGTCCAGATCCAGGAGACCATCCCTTCTGCACCCACCAGGAGCGTGGGGGGGTGGGCACTTCTGTGACTCCAAAAAGAGAGGACAAAGGAGAGCATCCATCTGCATAAAATTTGTGTGTGTTAATTGGTAGTTATAGACATTGTTTTAGAAAGATTACTATAACTGGTCTGTCAGGTATGCTTTAGGGTGGATTCCTGCACCAAGGGGGGAGGGGTTTGGACTTGCTGGCCTTATAGGCCCCTTCCAACTCCACTATTCTATGATTCTATGAACTTAAATAGAAATGCAATATATTTCATGGTAGTGAGGAATGCCGTGGTCAGGCGATGCGTGTACCTGCCGGCACAGTCTGCTGTTCAGGGGTTAACTATTGATGGACCACGTCAAGGCCTCTCCTGCTCTGCTGGCTTCTTTGAGGTTCATCATAGAATCATAGAATCATAGAATAGCAGAGTTGGAAGGGGCCTGCAAGGCCATCGAGTCCAATCCCCTGCTCAATGCAGGAATCCACCCTAAAGCATCCCTGACAGATAGTTGTCCGGCTGCCTCTTGATGTCCTGCACTACATCTGAGGGTGGCAGGCAAGCCGGGCAGGAGACACACAACCCTCCCCTCCCCTCCCCTCCCCTCCCCTCCCCTCCCCTCCATCCCTTCTCCTTCACCCCCCACCCGCAACGTCTACTGCCTGAGCTGATGGCTTTCCTCTGCCTCATGGTAGGGCTGGGCCCTTGGCACCGGCGCTACTTATCATAGAATCATAGAATAGCAGAGTTGGAAGGGGCCTACAAGGCCATCGAGTCCAACCCCCTGCTCAATGCAGGAATCCACCCTAAAGGAATCCATTCCCTTTGGATGTTCTCCTGGACTGATAATCCAGCGCCGCTCCTAATATGAGCAGAGTGCTGAGCTGAGCCTGGACCTGCGCTGAGCTGAGCCTGGACACGCCTTCGGGGGATTTTGCTGCCTCTGCTTCTTAAAGGCAGTTTCCTGGTGGCCCTTGGCCAAGCTGTTCTCCTAGTGGCGTACACAGTGGATGGGGAGTGATCATGGGGCGCCTGCGCTCTGCCGGCCTGGTGTTGTCCCTCATCACATTCTTTGGAACGAGCTTCTCCTGAACATGCCGCTTGTTGCTCAATCACAAAAAATGGCCTGCACTCCTAGAGCAGACCTGCACCATGTGTGCCTGGCCTGGCACTGCCCTGCGTGGCATTGGCCCACCGGGGGCTCAGTTCTTGGCTTGCCTGGGTTGTCAAGTCACCATAGCTGGATGGGCAGGGCTGTGATTAAGGTCTGAACCCGAGGCAACCCAGAGGAGGGACTGAGCTGGCCTTCCTCTAAGTGGCTGTCCTTTCTTTTTCAGGTACCTCGACCTAGGCTGAGAAGCCTTTGCCCTTGGTTCTCCTCTCCCCGTCGGCACAAGATCCAGCTCCCCGCTCAGCTCCGTGGCTGCACCATCTTCTCTGGCCTGGTGGACAGAGCGTCAAGGGCTTCCAGAAAATGGGGTGAGGGGAGCACGGAGGGCGAGGGAGCTGCTTCCCACCCTGTGGAGCTCCTCGCGCTCCGTTCCTGGGACTGCCATAGTTGTCATCCTGCGAAATGCACCTGAAATGTTTCTGTGAGGCACCGATGTCCGGCGGGTGGAAGCACAGGTCCGTTCGTGTCACAAGCGAGACCCAAGCCCAGTTTCAGAGCTCCCTGCTGTTGTGTTTTCCCTCTGCACCATTTCAGTTCCCAGAACGACGGCTCAGGCAGGCAAGAGTGAGAGTCCGTGCTTCCAGGAGCTCTCCCCTCCACTCGCTCAAGGGCAGGGGCCCTTTTCTTGGTTCCAGGGAGGAACTGGAGCAGGATCCATCCAAGGAGTCCTGCTCGGTGGTGGCCCTCTGGGCCTGCCTGCTCGGCTGCCCTGCTGACGTCAGGCGGCAGCCTAGTCCTGGTGTCCTGCCAGGCGAGCATGAGAAGCATTTGCACCCATCCTGACGAGTAGCTGTTGATGGCCTCGTCCTCCGAGCCTCTGCCTGAACCAGAGCAGTGGCGCCACGACGGGACTCGTGGGACCGCATTCCAGCCAGCCCTTTGCAGAGGCAACAGGTGTGCGGGAACTGGGCGAGGCAGCAGTTGAGATCGGAGCGCCCAGGGCACGCCGGGTGATCCCGGGCCAGCCACACTCTCGGAGCTGAAGTTACTTCACAGGTTTGTCACGAGGGTAAAATGAGGGTAACCCATCAAGTTCCCCTAGCGCTTTGCATAAAATGCGAAAGAACGTGAGGAGCTCTGTTACCCCAGAGACAAAATGCGGTCGTATGAACGCTGGGGAAATGCAAATTCACCGCATCGGAAGGGGGCACACAGCTGGACTGCCCCCCTCCCCCATTCTTGCAATGTCTGATCGAGAACTGCACATTTGTTGTGCTGTAAATTGACCTTCTGGGAAAGCCTGAAGACTGACGGCTCCCCTCCGCCCACGGATCACCTGCGTAACCCCTGGACTCCATCAGCGCCTCCTTTGTTCATGCATTTGCAGCGCCGGAAGACCAAGCTCAAGGCTGAACTTCTGCTTCTTTGTAACTAGTAGCTGCTCCCCCTCCCCCATCGCTCCATGGACCCCACAAACTCCCCTGAAATATATTTTTATATTCAGTTGGCAATGGAGTGGTGCGTGTTTGTGTTCAAGCGGGAGAGGCGGATTGTGGGTAAATCAGCGGCATGGGCTGTCCTATTTCCCACCCAGTGTGGGCCCTGGGGGAGATCATAGAATCATAGAACAGCAGAGTTGGAAGGGGCCTACAAGGCCATCAAGTCCAACCCCCTGCTCAATGCAGGAACCCACCCTAAAGTATCCCTGACAGATGCAACAGATGCCTCTGTCCTTTGGTCTGCCTCAGAAGCAATTTTGCCAGGAATTCTCTGGGTTCCAGCCAAGCTGTGATTGAGGCCCCCTTGCCGCTCATGGCTGTTGGACCTCCTAAGTTTGTGGGTTGTTTAGGAAAAGCTTGAAACTGCTCATGCAGCCTCTTCAGAGGAGGGCAACGAGGTTGATCAGGGGTCTGGAGAGATGTTTAGCCTGGAGAAGAGAAGATGGAGGGGAGACATGAGAGCACTCTTCAAATACTTAAAAGGTTGTCACACAGAGGAGGGCCAGGATCTCTTCTCGATCCTCCCAGAGTGCAGGACATGGAATAACAGGCTCAAGTTAAAGGAAGCCAGATTCCGGCTGGACATCAGGAAAAACATCCTGACTGTTAGAGCAGTACGACAATGGAATCAGTTACCTAGGGAGGTTGTGGGCTCTCCCACACTAGAGGCCATCAAGAGGCAGCTGGACAACCCTCTGTCAGGGATGCTTTAGGGTGGATTCCTGCACTGAGCAGGGGGTTGGACTCGATGGCCTTATAGGCCCCTTCCAACTCTACCATTCTATGATCCTATGATTTTTGGCACACCAGCCTAGTTCCTCAAATGGCCCCACAGAAGGCCAGGGGGAGAGAGATTGTCAGATTGTTTCTCAACTTCTTTGGTTACAAAATGTATTTCCCATCGGCAAAAGCCTTGGGCATTGGAGCAACACCCTCAGAGGGGCCCAGCACAGAGACTCAGCCGGGTTTTGCTCAGTGGAGCAGATGGGAGGTGGGCAGGGTAGTGCAGGGCCTCTTGGAGCCACTGGGGCCACCTGTGGTCACCCTTCCCCCATTATTCCAAGGTCCACCTTCCTATTCACGGGAATGGAGGGCTCCAAGTGGCTCTTCATGACTTGCAGCCAAAGCCTTCTCCTCCTCCAGGAATGTATCCAACCCCTCTTTTGAAGCCATCCAAATGGGTGGCCATCAGTACATCTTGTGGTTGTGAATTCCATAGTTCAACTCTGCACTGTGTGAAGAAGGACTTCCTTTGACCTGTCCTGGGGCCCCTCTACATGGCACCGCTTTTACTGCTGATCCCCTTCCCCCAAACCTGCGGCATGGCAGTTGCGAAGCGGCAATTGCCGTGATACACGTAGAATACCCTGCTCCCAAACTTTTCGGGATCGGTTAGATGGCTCTAGCGCGCAGCAAATAGCAGCTAACAACGGGGGTCTGGAAATATTATTCTTCTGCTGCTGCTCAGTTCCACAGCAGTGGAAGGAAGCCTCTGCAGCATGGAATCAACAGGCAGGCAGCCAGCCGCCCTCTCTCAGCTGTGCACATTCGTAGTTGCAAAGCTCTGAATCCACAGGCTTCCTCCGTGACGCGCTCGTGCTCATAAGTGAAATGGAGGAGATACCTCTCTCTTTCCTTGCAGCGGGAAGGTTTCCCTAGTTAAGCCAGATATTGTCAATGACTGAGCAGCAGCAGCAGCACTACTGCTACTACTACTACTACTACTACTACTACTACTACTACTACCAGACCCAGGGCTGCTGTTCCATCTCCTTTCCTCTCCTTGCCCCCTGTAAATGTGTATGAGGAAGGAAGAGCAGGAAAGGAACAGGAGAGACAGAGAGAGAGAGAGAGAGAGAGAGAGAGAGAGAGAGAGAGAGAGAGAGAGAGAGAGAGATGTTTACAAAGCACAGATCCTTCCTACTAATAGTAATAACAGCAGACGCTGCCCTCGCCCTGGTCCTGAATGACTGGCAGCAGCAATAGCAGCAACAGTGCTAACAGTAAAAACAGAACAAGAAGCTGGTGCCGTTTTTGCATTTCCTTCCCTTCCCTAGCTGTGGCTGCAGTCCAGAGAGAGGGCAAGGAAGGAAGAGGGAGGGAAAAAGAGAGAGTTTACAAAGGACTGATCCTTTGCACATCCCAAGGCTGAGTTTGCCCATCCCTACTTCAAAGTGAGCATGAGTCCCGGGGCTCAATGAATATTTAAAGCAAGAGGCAGCGATTGAGCCACATTCCCAGGACAGCCGTTTTAGATGAGAAAGGGCTGGCAAAGGAATTCTCCAGACCCCTCTGCTCCTGCACTCCAAAGGGCCAATTGAAAGCAATGACTTTCTTCTGGGTAGACATGGCTAGACCTCTGCTCTCCCCACAGCCCTGCCTGACATGACGTTCCATCAATCATTACCCAAAGGATGCCCACTGCCCTAAGCTATGTTCACCCCACCAATGACACATGCACAGAGAACCAGGGCGATGGCAGAGCAAAGTTAAAATACGTGGTAAAACAGGACCAAGAAAATGCACAGCTTCAGGATGGATATCACGATGTCGCTGTGAATTGGCGGCTGAATCATGTAAAGAAAGGTGCGCAATTTCACAGCCACGATGGAGCCAATACCCTGTGTAGATAGAATGCCCCCGGACCTCCCATCAATCAGCTTCATGGGATGAACCAGCTGGGATCTGATATTGCGAGAGACGGAGAACCAGAGCTTGTCTATACAACTTCTTTACCATGACATAAATGCACATATTCACGTTTTAGGTTACATGACGCAGCCGTCCATTCGCCTCAGCGCTGGGTTTTAACTGCAATAAAGCGCATCTTCGCATTCGCGATTAACCACAACTTTTAGATCGGGTCCAAGTTTGCACCGCCTTATGGCTGTGTGTTTTTGGGGGAGTTATGTCAGATTTTGACATGGGGCAGAGCTTTAAGGGTAGGATAATGTGATTGGCCCATTTCCCAATTTTGCAACAATCCGTTGCTTCCTTTGTTCGTGCTGATTTTTGTTCGAAGTCTCTCTGCGGAGCTCCGCAGGTAAAGCTTCTTAAACAAATTCATTCCTCTATTAGCATTTCTGTACCACCCAATATGCGAAGCTCTCTGGGCAGTTCACAAAAAGAAAGAGGGGGAAATGGGAAGCCAGATGAGGAGACGTGTTCTGCTGCCTCCTTCCTTTCCCTCTGTAGCCTCGTCCCCACCCTCCACTCCCGGTTCGTGGAGGCTGTTTCTTTGAATTTCCTTATGGGGAACAATGATGTGACAGGAACAGCTATGGGAACAAAGCGGGAAACAGGTAGCCAGCCTTGTTCCTTTAACCCATCCACCCCCGCTCGGTTTGTGTCTGCAGAGAAACAGATAAGATTTTTAGGTTCGTTGGCTTCTACTCTTTATCATCGTATATGGGGTAATGCACTAATGTGCACGTGCACATTAATAACTCACAATATACAATTTTTTTAGGAAATAAATCTCTGTTGCTGCTGCAGTGTGATGCTCTTTACCTACTTTGGAATCAACAAAAATTCGGGTTTTTATTTAATGAGGAGCAATCCTGCTGTCATATAGGCGAGGGCCCAATTTGCTTGCGAGAAGGCAAGTCAGGCTGGAAACCGTCTGTCCTGCTCTGCAGCTGTCTTTGGACTGGCAGCTAATTACTGTGGGCTTCCAGCCAGCGGGAAGCGGGTTGGAGTGCCACACTGGGGATGTTCCCGGAAGGGCTGCCTTGGAGACATTCCAAGGTCCAACAAGCATGAAAGTGATGACAGCCAAATAAATCACAGAGTGAAGAAAACACAGTAAAAAAATGGTCTGGGATCATAATTCAGGAAAACCACAAGACGCATAGACAAGACCGAAACCCAGGAGTGTGGGTTGTTTCTGGTAGAGAAGCCGGGTTATTGCAAGGTGTCTTCAAGCTGGCCTGCTGCAGACTCCACCCAGCTGCAACTAATCAAGGGCCTTGGGATGCTCTCCTCTTGAGAAGCCCTTGCTTGCAGCTTGGTGTTACACCGAAGTGGAACCAGCTGAGTAGCCTTTTAGAGAGAGGCCTGCGATGGCACTGACCTCACACAGAAGGCCTTGCCTGCCACAGCCTTCTCAAGCCAAGCGCCACCTCTTGGAAAGCCCGAGGAAAGGGTAAAAACAACCCAGCCTCTGCCCTGTATGTGAGGGGACAAGGTAAAGGGTCTTGGCAAACAGGTTCTATTGTTGAGGTACGGAACTGCAGGTGTATTGTTAGATGTTTTTACACTGTGTAATATAGCAGATAATAAATCCGAGCAGACACGTGGTTTGTGGTAACAGAACACAAAGTAAAGTTTATTGAAATTTAACAAATCTTTAGTTTTTCAATTTAGATCAAACCTGCATATTTTTATATTTAAAACAACAATCCCAAATCCCTTAAAATCCCATCTCTTCTCACTCCTCACACACCAAACACTCTCATGAAGCACAAGCCAGACTAAAACTCAAAAACCAAACCTCAAAACTAAACTCACAATCCCCTCAGCCAACCTATTTATACTCCCCCTCTCTCACCGCATCACTAGCCACACCCACTCAGTCAAACATTCCGCACTCACTAGACATACAACACCCCCAGACATACCTAAGGGACAGAAAGGTGGGTATCGCCACCATGCCTCTCCTGAGCCTGCTCAGAGTCTTGAGTTTTTCAATGACGCATGGGAGGGGCCTGATTATTTATTGGCATAGTAGTCCCTGGATCTCACCCTCCAGTACCTGACCTGGTTAGCACTTTTTCTCCAAAGAGGAAGCGTCCCCCAGGGGAGGCATGACGGTGTGGCTGTGCCATTAGGAATGTGCAATGCTGGGAATTCTGTTCTGGTTGAGCCTGATGGGATTCCACAGTGTTTCCATTCTGGCAAAGTGGTGGCAGATTTTTTTTTTCCAATTTTGGAAATAGTTTGTGTGTATTTTTTTGCCCCCACCAATTGTGGAAATTAGATGGGGTTTTTTTTGTGCATTTTTTTACAACTCCCCCCAATTCTTTTGCAAGTGTACAGACCTAGCTCTACACACACACACACACACACACACACACACACACACACACACACACACACACATTTGCCATGTCAATTTCCTTGTATGTTTCAGCTGTTAAGGCAATGAAGTGGAGAAGGTAGCATACAAGGAAATGGACAAGGTGAAGTGGCACACCCGCTAATTTTCACACAGTTGCAAAAGAAAAGAATAGTAAGGCAAGGGAGGAACCGATTGGAGCAATTCTTAGGGACCAAAACCCCCCAGAAACAAGATCTAAATGAGGTAAGTGCCCCAGTATCTCCCACTTTGCAATATCATCCTTTTGCTACTGAGGGTTGAATTGACACATTAATATTCTCCCTTTCAACACTTCCCAAAGTCTCCAGCAAGTCCAAAAAGGGGACATTTTGATTTGCCTTACACCAAAGCAGTCTTACCTTGTTTTCTGGGCATTTCCCTTTGGCTCAGGACTATTCCCCCCGCCCCCCCCCCGGATTTATTGTCATTCTCCTGCTTGTGTGTGAGTATTGTTCATGGTCTGTTTTTTCCTTCGCTTTCTGCTGCCTTTAAAGAAAGAAAGAAAAAAGTGAAGTTTGCTTCATCCCCCTATCTGTGTTCCCCCCTTTTTTTCTGGCTCTTCTGTGGGATCCATCACACAAGCGATTTATCGCACACTCGCCATGCCGGGTATGTGGTTTTGCAGCCTGGTCCTCACGTGACGTCGTCCCTGTCCTGCACTCATCTCACCTCTTTCCCTCCATGTTTCACTTCTTTTTGGAGCAGGAAAAGTCTGGATTATTTTTCCTCCATGCGAAATAAATGCGCTCCTCCCTCCTGTGTATTGGTGTCGTTGCGTTCTATCAGACCATCCCATTCTTTGTTGGGTGTGTGTCTAAGGGCGGTCTTGCTAACAAAAGTGGAGGGCTGTGTGGTTCTCCACTCAACCATGAAAGGGGAGGGAGAGAGGTCCCATTTAACTCTATGTTCTTACTCCTGAGTAAGCATGACCAGGGGTACATTTCACCTTAAAAGAAATGTGGAAAATGCAACCTCCTTGCCCACAGCTCCCTCATTTCTAAAGATAAAGATATCAAAATTGGCAGAGTGATAGCTCTTAAATAGAGCTTTCAGCATGCCAAGTTTGAATCAGATCAGTTCATTCCTTGATTTTAAAGGGTTCTTTTTATTTCCCCCCTCTAAACATTTTTTCCTGATAGTCCACCAGTGCGAAGGATCGATTCTCCTTTCCTTTGGTCATGTGAAGCTGTGCATCTCCAGGTTCATAAACTACAGATCTGCTGGTTCCCTTAGTCAAAAATAAATCCCATTGATTTCAACTGCATTTACATCCAAGTCATACTAAAATCAGATGCATGCTTACTTTTGAGTAAACCCCATTGAACAGAGAGACTTACTAACATTTAGTCTCCCTTTACTTTGCAGCCTCTAAATTTGCACAATTGTAGCCTCTGTTTACTTATGAAATTTACACAAATTTGGGGCTTATGCCTGCATTGACATGCATAGAACTGTGCTTTTAGTGTGCATGTCTGCTCAGAAGTAAGTCCCAGTGGGGCTTATCCCCAGGTAAGTGTTTGCGTAGGATTGCAGATGTAGTCTCCTTCAGCCAGAAACATTATCTGAGAGCGCCTCCTTGTGGAGACTTTGCATATTTGAGCTCCATGACCAAGAACAGCTCTGGTCTTTCATGGGGCCTTCTGGGAGGAGGAGCAAAATAGCCAATGCAAAGTTCCGTCTGCTCCCAGCCCAGATCCACGTATGGTGTCATCGGAGAGGGAAGGGATGATTGGCTTCAACCACAAACCACGCTCTTCTATTAATGGGCTCAAGGGTAGGTCTGTATCCAATGAGCCCAGAAGTGGGGGTTAGCAGGGCTGGCGCCCCCTCCTCCAAGACAGACCAGGGGGCTGATCCCCTCCTTGCTACCAGGGATGATCAGGCAAAAAAAGGGCTGCTGTTGTAGCCAAGGTTAACTGACATTTCAGAAGTCTTCTATGGTTCTTAGTTCAATCAGTTATTAGTGCTTAGTTTTTTTATTCAATTATGACAAACTCATTTCTGCAATATTGAACATGATAATCTTAAAATGGCAGGTGTTTTTTTTTTTTTTAATTGAATAAAGGTATAAGTTACCACACATTTGCTGAAGATCCTGAAAGTCAGAAAATTGACCGATGTCTTCTCAGGTAGGCCCCATGATCGGTAATGACGTTGTGTGATGTCACAAATTGTGCTTGCTTGCAAGTAATGATGTTGTGTGATGTCACAAATTGCGCTTGCTTGCAAGTAATGATGTTGTGTGATGTCACAAATTGCGCTTGCTTGCAACTTACCCTTAGAATCATAGAATAGCAGAGATGGAAGGGGCCTACAAGGCCATCGAGTCCAACCCCCTGCTCAATGCAGGAATCCACCCTTCACCCACCCACAATTTTCTTGGCTTTTCAGGCCCAGATCCACCTGGGGAGGATGCAATGCCTGGGCCCTTATGAAGCACCTGAGCCAGGTGTTACTGTTTAGTCATTTTTTCTTGGCAGTCAGATGGTGGAGAGACGTACAACCTGTTGGCCCCCACCTGCCCACATGGGGACAATACCTGGCTGTTACATGATGTGCTCTCACTAGACCCGTGTACAAACTTGCACACGTTCTAACGAGACCTACACCCACTTATAAGGAATCTTTAGACATTGGCAATAGAGCGTCTGTGGCTAAGTAAGGCGATTCTTACTCAAAGAAATCCACACCATTGAAGAGGATAACGCCACAATGGCCCATTTATTGAGGTTTAAACAGATTCAAATGCACAAGCTGGTTTTGGGGAAATCAGTTGAGCAAGTGGAGGCTTAGAAGTAGTTTCAAGACTGAAAAATAGACTTTCTGAGATGTAGAGCATAAACACACAGCAGGGGAAAGAGTAGAGGGAATCTCTAAAAGCAACATACTTTTCCCTGGGCTGGAGCCCTTTCCTGTAGACATGAACTGGTGAGTGTTGCAACTCCTGGTCTCAGGTGAAGAAGAAAGAAGGAGCAGGAGCCTTTCCTCTGGGAGGAGAGACTCAGCAATTTTGGCAGCAGTGTGGCACCTTACCTGGGCAGGGGTGGGGTGGGGTAAGGCACCTAGTGGTTTCAGCAGCATGGCCCAGGCCCCATGCCTCTGGGAAGAGGGACCCTGACTCTCAAGCCCTGGTGTTGTTTCTTTAATACAACTTAGAGAAAAGCAGTGACATCACTGCTCACAAGCACCGGAAGTGATGCTACTTGTTGTGGGAGAAAGACGTAACAAAAGAGGGTATTTTTTTAGATGATGGCTGTACTTGCCAGAAACACCCTTTCAACAAAAGATGACCTTACATGCTAATGACTGTCTTAAGGATAGGTGTCCAGGCTAGAGTTTAACAATAGGAACACATTAGCATGTGTGTGACCAGGTATCACTTTTGCCATTCAGCATTCATATTCTGTTCAATTTTGCCCCCCCCCCCCCCCCGTCTCTGGAGAATGAATTTTAGGAGGTATATTAGAAAATGGATTACTTGACCTGGCCTTGTGTGATTGCTCTCAGTCCCGTTCCTGTGCTTCAAGATGGAGTCAGTACCACTCACTGACAAGAGAGCTACTTTGTAACATGGCCCTACGGCAGAGAACGGCTCAAGGGGGCAGGATAGGACCCCCAAGAAGGACACTCAGAGGGATGCAATGAACTGAAGCCTTTACTGGAAAAAGCGTAAGGAAAGAGCCCAGCCAAGGAGTGGGTCACTGCAGAGGGTGGGGAGGGGAAGGTGCTTGGTCCAGGTTGCGGCCTTGACCTCGAGAGCACTGGACACCATTCAGGATGGGGCCGTCCTTCTGCATCTCTGGCCTCTTCCTGCTGCAGAGAAAAGAACGGAGAGTCGAGTATGAAGAGAAGGTTCTGCCCAGAGTTGTTTCAAAGGGGGGGCCAGGGACCGCAGAGCTACCCAAGAGCCTGCTTCCTTCAGCAGCCCTAGGGCTGAAAAAGGACAGGGCCTTTGAGCACACACAGAGTGCCTTTCTCCCAAGCTGAGTAACTACAGCCAGCACCCATACATCTGGTATTGTGAGGATAGAGAGGGCCGATTGACAGTGGGAGAGCCTGGGCTTCTAGGTGTTCACTGCTGCCATTGTGCCTTCGTAGAACTGATCTCTCTTATGACTGGATACCCGAGTGATCACAGCCAGTAGAACCCTCTCCTTCATGAGGGTGTCTGCTTGCCTGCCTGCTTTGTTCCACACTGATGTCCCCAGAGGCAGCGGATGCCCCCTGGAGGGTAGATGTGGAACTTACACAGCCAGGTCCTACCGTAGTCTCAGCGCCTGTTCCTCTGCTTTCATGGGTAGCAGGAGAATGCAGAACATTTGCCCCCTTCAGGCTGTAGTCCAACAGGTCACCCTCATGCCCTGCCTCTCTCCCCCACATCCATCGGATCCCTTTCCTCCAGCCAGCCTTTGAGTTACCGGAAGACACGGTATAGATGCATATTTTAAAGAAATGAATGTAATTCAGCCTCCAGTCCCTTCTATTGGTCCAGAGGACCTACTGAGCTTGGGCACCTGCAGAAGGAACAGTAGTGCACTGGGGAGTTCTGAAAAGGGACATCCTTTACCTGGCCGGAGAGATCATCCCCTCCATGATAATTGTGTATTTACACAGCATCGCCCTGGATACTTGGTACTTGGGGGCTTTACGGGAAATGCTTTCGAGGGTACCAAAGAGAGTAGTCTAAAGCTAGCCCCGCCTTAACTGCCTCAGAAGTGTTTGTAACTACCCAAAAGCAATAAGCCTATGAAAAAAGCGTGAGTCCATCTCAAGGAAAAATAAAACTAAGGCCACAGCTAGACCTAAGGGTTATCCTGGGATCATCCAGGGTTCGCCCCTGCCTGAGCACTGGATCCCCTGTGTGTCACCTAGATGAACAGGTTTGGCCCCTGGACAATCCAGGGATAAAACTTAGGTCTAGCTATGGCCTAAGTTTGCTTTGTTATCCAAAACTGATGTTGGTCACACCAGTGGCCAAACAATTTCATTGCAAGTCGAATCCTCTACTGCAAACAAAGACTAGGAACTCTGCTGATTTCAAAATCTGCACTTTGAGTTACTAATCAATGGTCCTTTACTACAGGAAAAGTTCCAGATGTTGAAGTTCCAGCCACAAACACTGTCTCCCTGAAACCTAATTTGATTTTAGAATTCAATGGAAGTTTGTGTAACTGCAATTTGCCACAAATTCAAGTACGAATCCTTGAACAACACGTGTGTGTGTGTGGACTCAAACATGGCATGCCTAAAGCCCTACTTAAGTGATACCACGGTGCCAAGTTTCATCTCTTTATCTTTAAAATGACATTGGTTTTTAAAAATAATAATTTAAAAACCTCAAACTTGTTTAAAAATCCTAAAAATCAAGGGATAAACCCATCTGCTTCAAACTTGGCTTGGCTAAAGCTGTACTTAGGAGCACTCACAGTGCCAAGTTTCATCTCTTTATCTTTAAAAATGAGGGAGCTATAAGCATGCTGGTTAATTCTCATAGGCTATAATGAAGTGGTTAGCTGAACAGAGTTCTGTTGAACAAGGGGGGAAGGCAGCCAGCGCTTGCTGCACTGATGAAATGGAGATCAAAATCACGGGTGCATATCAGGAAATAAAAAGTAGGCCTGATGGAGCTCTAGAACTACTGTTCTCCTCTTCCTCCTTTGTGAAGACCCTAACAAGTATACTCCATTGATGGTCATAATGGGCCAGGAGTGCAAAGCCTTATGGGGGGGGGGGGTTAGGGGAGTCTGACTACCATATTGTAATACCCATCAACCCTCCTTTCAGCTCACCTTGCCCTATCCAACAGCCAGTTATTACACAATAAAAGGGAAACCCAGCAAACTTTAACCCCGGGATTAGAAATCGATGGTAGTTTGTTAGGGTGTCTTATGGAGCAGATATGCCCTCTGTTGTTCCAGAGGGCAGGACCACAACCAGTGAGTGAAACTTCAGAGAAGCAGATTTTGGTTAAACATTAGGAGAAACTTCCTATCATTGAGAGCTGTTCAGCCGGGGAACAGTTTGCCTTGGGATGTCTCTGAGGTCCACGTCCAAATCTATGATGCTATGAATCTATGTGCTCTGACTTTCCCCCTCTTTTGCATGTACTCCTTGAGCTGAAGCACGTGGTTCCCTCTGACACTCTGGGTGACCACACACTGGGGGGTCACACTGAGTTCCTGCATTGCTGCTCTGTGCAAGATCAGGGAAAGGAACATTGAGACACATTGTTAAGGTTACCATTATCTCACGCCTCATAATAGTTCAATCCTGTGGGTGCATCAGAGTGCAAAATTGTGGAATTTTCCAGATCTGGTGTTGAAAAGCTGCTTCCTGGGATAATTTCGTCAGAGGCCATTTAGCCAAATTCAGTAGTCAAAGGGATTGTAGGTCTTTTTTATTTATTTTTTAAAGCAAACCTGAGTTAGGACAATTTTTTCAAAAACGTTGACCCTGTTCAGATGACATGCTAAGCCAGGGTGGTTAAGCATTTTGAGCTAAACATTATAGCTTAGCCATTCCTAACCATGGGTGCTACACAACCATGGCTTAAACACGCTCACTAACCTTTTACTACAAAAGGGTTAGTGGCCTAGCCCTGGCTTAGCGTGTTGTCTGAACAGGCCCTTTGTCATTTAATTTCTGCTGGCAGTAGCAGTGTAGCAGTAGCAGAAGCCAGCCACGCCTTCCTCTTGACATTCACCAATCGGTTACATTCACCCAGCGTTGCAGCGTTCTGGTTCTGTGGTTGTCACAGGCTTGGGAGAGAGGGTGAGACAAGACAGAGCACTTGAGGGGGGGGGAAATTTGGGGAGGGAGGAGGCAGCCTGGGCCTCCGGTGGGTGGGGTGGGCGTTCGGAGGCCTTATCTGAAAGCAGGAGGACCGTGCCCATTTCAAATTTTAGGCAAATATGTTGGCAGATTATTTCCTCTGACACACGGCAACGGCGAAGAATGTCTTTAAAACAATGGGAAATGAGGTTCTGGGGTTGTGGGGAATGTGTGTGTGGGGGAATGTGGGTGCAGCTCATTGCAAAGGTCTTCTGCAAAATGAGAGAGGAGGCACCACACAGGCCAGCCTTCCCCAACCTGGGGCCCTCCAAATGGGTTGGTCTACATGTAGCAGAGAATAGGCATTGTAGCGTGCAGAATTGAAAAGAATCGAATGTATGTTGTAGGTGTGACTAGTTCTGTATGTATGACTGTGAGTAATGGAATATATTCTCGTAAATGGAGGGAGGCTGCCACGAAAGGGTCAGTCACGTGCTGGAAGTGGTGCATACCTTAACTTAGCAGGGATACCTCCGTCTGAGTGTTGCTGCTATCGGTGGCAGACCGGGCTGCACTGAGAGAGAGAGAGAGAGAGAGAGAGATGAGAATAGTGGTGTGACTAGGTTATGAAGCACCTTTATAGGGAGCTTCGGCTATTGGGCGGTATAAAAATGCAATAGATAAATAAATAAATAAATGATAAATACCTTCCCCACCTCACCTGCCAATGTAAAGAGGAAGATGGAGCTATAAATTTAACATGACCCCCTTTCTCCAGATTCCTTTCTTATCAGGGAAGGGTGCCAATCCCCAAACCCCCTTGGCCTGGCATTGCTGCTTCTCATCTGGCAAACCTCAGAGATAAGACACAGTTATTCCTCTCGGGGCCAGAAAGCCAAGCTCTGCTGCATTAGCCATTCAAATCCCATTTTAAATCCAGAATTCTCTTGAGGGTGTTTGATTATAGAATAGATCCTGACTGGGCAGCAGAGGTGAGAAGATGCAGACGCGGACGATGGGCGTGGTCTGCCGCAGACGATGGGCATGGTCTGCCACGTCCCCTCTCTATCAAGGCCTCGGAGCGCTGCTGCCAGCCAGGGAAGGCAAACCAGGGCAAGATGGCTCAGGGGCCACCTGACTGACTCCAGGCAGCTTCAAATTGTAAAAGCTGTGAATTCCTTTTCAGCAGTTCCCTCATTTTAGAGACGTTTCTTCTTTTGAAGTTAGCGTTGGACTTCCTGGGCAGTGTCCCACTTAAATATACGTCATCTAAGAGCACGGTGCTTTCTGTTTCCAACTGGCTCAACAGAAATGTGTGCGTTCGCATCAAGATTACATCAGAGCATGCATGCACGTTGTCAAAACGCTGCATCAATGCAATCTTGATGTGGGTGGAGACACTTTGTTAGTCGATTTAAGATGCAATCATAGAATCATAGGACAGTAGAGTTGGAAGGGGCCTATAAGGCCATCGAGTCCAACCTTCTGCTCAATGCAATCCTATGACTTCTGCCCCTCAGGATCATTGAACTTGAAGGGTTACAAGCATCCAGTGCATGGCGGGAGTCGCAGTCTAAGATATCCAGAGAACGCCAGGCTGGGAAAGGCTGGGGGAAGGTGTCCATAGAATCATAGAATCATAGAATAGCAGAGTTGTAAGGGGCCTACAAGGCCATTGAGTCCAACCCCCTGCTCAATGCAGGAATCCATCCTAAAGCATCCCTGACAGATGCTTGTCCAGCTGCCTCTTGAAGGCCTCTCGTGTGGGAGAGCCCACAACCTCCTTAGGTAACTGATTCCATTGTCATACTGCTCTAACAGTCAGGAAGTTTTTCCTGATGTCCAGCTGGAATCTGGCTTCCGTGTCCTGCACTCTGGGAGGATCGAGAAGAGATCCTGGCCCTCCTCTGGGTGACAACCTTTTAAGTATTTGAAGAGTGCTATCCAGTGGCAGCTCACAGGGATACCCGGGGCAAGAGGCAGACAGCTGAAAGCTGGTGGAGGCTACAAATGCATCCGTTTTATGCCTACTTAACTGTCACAGCTTCCCACAAGGGAGTTTAAGTCCTTTAAAGTACTGGGGATTCTCTTTCAAAGGCCCCTTTGCCCCTGCCTCACACTCTACTGAAGTTTCCAGGAATTACTCTGTGAAACCAACTGAAGTCTGTAATGTAGAGATGCCCTGAGACATCAAAGACCTAGTGGGAGCCAGTAAACTGCTTATACACTAAAGAATATCTCCATGATTAAACTTTGGAAGCTCATCATAGTCCAGAAGCTGCTCCAACCAGCCTCACAACTTCCTCAAAGCAAGCCAAGACACCGAGGGCTCACACAGACAGAGAGAATGACCCCATTTTTTGTATGATCTGTATAATCTGTATGATTGTTGGTGGAGGAAACACTTAACCTTGCCTCTGGTCTCCAGATAGTTCTACATGTACAGGTTTATCGGGGCAAAAACTTATATCTCATTATTTATTATTATTATTACATTTGTTTTAATCAAACATATTAAATACCAAACTTTTCTTGTTTCCTTAAATTCTCAGCATAAAAGTGCCAACATTTATAGTAATCACATCTGCTGTTTGTTTTCAAGGTCCAGGTAAATGCATATTACATTTCATCCCATTGAAGGCGTTCCACTGCTTTGTGCTGAAAGGGGTCCTTGGCCGACAGATCTGTAAAGAATAACACACAAATTGGCTACAAAGGGGACCATATTAACAAATTACTGTCTCAGACACAGGACCAGCAAGACACCCTCAGTCAGTCCAATTGACCCATGATTGATGTTTATCAATTCTTATTATTGAGCTTTGAGCAGGGGGTTTGACTTGATGGCCTTGTAGGCCCCTTCCAACTTTGCTATTCTATGATTCTATGATTATTTGTGAATAAATATAAGGTCTTAAGCAGGAATTGAACAGGGACCTGGATTGTCCCATGTTGCCTAATCAATTGATAGATGCTTTAGTGTCCGTATCTGAAGTGGGGGAGTCTACATCAGCCGTTTATTGCAGGATTGTATCACAGTCATCACTAACGGGGCACGTGACGTTCACCTGCTCCCTTGGTGGTTTCAGGTCCACTTCTCAGTTTTCCTGGAATGTCCCTGACTGCTGTTGCCACGTTTTTTCCGTTTCTCTCGCTTCCATTCCGAAGAACGTTTGCAGTCTGCCTCCCCTTTGCAAGGTCGTTGCTGTTCACTGCAAGTTCTGGGCTCAGTGAACAGCCAATCAGCTGTGAGGGGTGTATGCATGGGTATCAGAGGTGTGCGGGAGTGGACCTGTCCGCCATTGGCACATGTTTTGGATGGCTATCGGCGTGTTTTACCGCTGTGTGTGTGTGTGTGTGTTTTTAATACAAATATATCTCTGCACAGGAATACATATTCGACAGAGTTCCTGTCCCCCCATGTGTTGCTGCGCATCTGTGCTCATGCGCATGCCTCATGAGTCATTAAAAAAAACACCTCCACCCACAGCCATGGCATCTGCCCAGCACCACCTGCTTCTGTCGATCCATATGCGCAAACGTCGTAATGGGGCACACGTGCTCCCGCAACGGCACTCCTGAAATTGCGGGAAGCTTTGGTCCCGTGTGTCTTGTGAGTACCGAGCGTGGAAGCGGGAACATTTGGAAGCAGCCCTCTTCCTTTGTGAAAGGGCTGCAGGTATCGATTAACCCCTTACCCTTCCTCTTTACCTGCAGTTTTCCACGGCTCCATCACCTTTCCTTTTTTCCTCTGAAGAGGCGGCTCAGGAGTTGGATTCTCTGTGGGAAAGCACCACCGAGAAAATCAGTATAGATGGACATCTAGAGCTTCACATTTTAGTTGTTCTTGAGTGATTGGAAATTCCCTGGGATCTTCCCCTGGGAAGGTGTGGGGTGCACGGACTGCACTCTTCTAAAGGGTGGTCTAGAGCAGGGGGGGCATTTAGAGGAAGGCGTGGCAGAGAGGAGCATTAGAAAATGGGATCCTTAATATTTGGGGGGGCACAGGGGTGTCATTTTAGGACTGGGTCCACTGGGTGGAGAGAAAAGAGACACCCCTCCACTCTCAGCTTAACCTACAAGGTTACTGAGAGGACAAAATGGGAGAGAAGGCCAGGTACACCACCTTGAGCTCTGGGGAGGAAAGGCCAGAATCAATCGATCCATCTCTCTGCTTACCGGAGACTCCAGGCTTTGTCTGGGCCTCAACTCCGACCTCAAAGGGTTCTGTACCTGGAGCATCTAAGAGGAAAATGTTACCAAGGATGTAGCATTGAAGTCTCCATAACCAAGAGTCTCACTGATGCTGGGGAAAGCACTGCTGCGCTGCTGCTGCTTCCCAGTGGCCTTCTGTGCAGTAAGTGGCCTCTGAACATGCGGACACCTCTCCCCACCACCCTCTGACATTCACCTCCATCCCACGGGAAACAGCTGCCTCCCTTTGCTTTAGAGGCCAGAGAGAGAGCTGCGACGATCCTCCCCGCAAAGGAGCCAGGGATGTGTCCAGCTGGAGCCAGGGACGTGCCCAGCTGAGATATCCTAGCAATGCCCAGGGCATTTCCCCACCCAAGGCACATCCTTGCCAATCCTGGGTCTTTCCTGCCAAAGCCTTACCTGCGGCAGCCATGCAGAGCCATCCACAACTCAGCCTGCAGCACTTGTCCCTGGGCTGGGAGCAATCGCTGTCCTTGACGCAAAAGGTGGAGGTGAGGCACTCCAGTGTCCAGCCCTCTGCAGCTCTGGGGGGGCAGGCTCCAGGTCGTGCTGTGGGGAGCCAGAGCAGTTCTGATTTACCCCCAGATAAATGGTGCTGCTTTGGGGCCTTAAACCTGCCTGGAAATCTACCTGCCCTTTGACTTGGGCATCCTTCTTCCCCAACCCAGATCTGAAGGGGGCCTGCTCTAGAGACTCTTCATTACGGGGTGGGTGGGGGGTTCTTTCACATAGTCCTACTCTTGGGATCTAAAGCCAGTGAGGGGGATGTCCCGGCAACAGAAGATCCAACTATCATCATTCTGGGAATCACCTGAAACTCAGCTCCTGCATCTAACTGCTCCCTCTCTTCCTTTGGACAGGGACAGCCACCCCACCCCCTGAGATGAGGTCCTGCTACCCCAGAGCTATACTGTTTTCCAGAGCAGGCGAAAGATGACCTAGTGTTATTATTAGGGGTGTGCACGGACCCCCCGCTCCGCTTCACTTGCAGATCCGCCATTTTTCGGAGCGGGTCGCTCCGCCCCGCCCCCGCTCCGCCCACTTCCGCTCCGCTCCGCCCGGAGCTCCGGATCGGATCCGGAGCTCCGTTTTTGCCCCCCCATAGGCTTGCATTGAAAGCTAAAAAAGTAAACAACTTTTTTTCCGTTGAAGTTAGAAACCTCACGTTTGGCACCATGACACCTCATGGGCGTATACACACACACGCCAAGTTTCAAGGCAATCCCATCATCCCCTGATTTTTGGCGAATTTTTGAAAATCGGGCACCCCATTCACACCCCTTGGGATAGCTCCGTCAATTTGCATGTTACAAACCTCAAACTCGGCACCAGGGCAGCTTATCCATGTGTCCACATGCACGCCAAGTTGCAAGCAAATCCCATCATCCCCTGATTTTTGGCGCGGCTCTACCCTCTAACGCACCTCCCATAACCCTAATTCACACCCCTTTAGATAGCTCCGTCAATTTGCACGTTAGAAACCTCAAACTCAGCACCATGATAGCTTATCCACGTGTCCACATGCACGCCAAGTTTCAAGGCAATCCCATCATCCCCTGATTTTTGGGGAATTTATGAAAATCGGGCACCCCATTCACACCCCTTGGGATAGCTCCGTCAATTTGCATGTTAGAAACCTCAAACTCGGCACCAGGAGAGCTTATCCATGTGTCCACATGCACGCCAAGTTGCAAGCAAATCCCATCATCCCCTGATTTTTGGCATGGCTTAACTCACCCCAAATTGTCCCATTCTACAACTACGTCAATTTGCACGTTAGAAACCTCAAACTCAGCACCATGATAGCTTATCCACGTGTCCACATGCACGCCAAGTTTCAAGGCAATCCCATCATCCCCTGATTTTTGGGGAATTTATGAAAATCGGGCACCCCATTCACACCCCTTGGGATAGCTCCGTCAATTTGCATGTTAGAAACCTCAAACTCGGCACCAGGAGAGCTTATCCATGTGTCCACATGCACGCCAAGTTGCAAGCAAATCCCATCATCCCCTGATTTTTGGCGCGGCTTAAACTTTTTAACTCACCCCAAATCAAGTCCCATTCTACAACTACGTCAATTTGCACGTTAGAAACCTATCCTTTGGTCCCATGACAGCTTACCCATGTGTCCCCATGGACACCAAGTTTCAAGGCAATCCCATCATCCCCTGATGTTAGGGGAACTTTTGAAATTTGAACACTCCAGTATGTCAGGGATTTAAAGTTGCAATTGCAGACAGCTCAATGGGGCCAGTTCCAAGGCAATCCCAACATGCCACGAGATAACCCTAAATCTTCTGGCACATTTGAAAAAGGGATTATTGAATTTGATAAAGTCTAAGTGAGCGCAGGAAGGACTTCTCCCCTTAGTCAAAGCAAGACACATACACCATCGCTGCAAGGCGGGAAGGGGAGAATTATTATTATTATTATTATTTATTTATATAGCACCATCAATGGAAAGCAGGCAGGCAGCATGCATTGTAGTGCCGCAAGGATGGCTTGAGCACTAACGCATAGCAAACCAACCCATAAGTGGGCGCAAAGTGAGGCAAAGATGGCTGGTTGTTTCTTTCTAAGCCAGCAGTTACGCCTTGAGGGGCACAGAGGAGGACGATTGGGAGCAAACCAGGCACCAGGCGGGCAGAGAGGCAGGCAGAGTAGGCGAGGAGTCAGTCCTGGCAGATGCCCCACCACAGCAGCACCCCGGGGGAGGCGGGCAGGCAGGCAGGCAGGCTGCGGGCATTTCTGGGGGCACAAGGAAGTGATGGCTGGTTTCTAAGCCAGCATTGCAGTTAGTCACGCATTGCAAACGCAAACCATCCCAGCGAGTCGGTCACCGAGGAGGACAGGCTAGCAGAGGGGCAGGCAGAGTGACATGTCATAGATCTAGTATTGGGGAGGAGTCAGTCCCGGCAGATGCCCCAACACAGTAGCACCCTGGGTGGGCATTGGAAAACGCCATCTTGTGGGTCAATACTTCCCCCACCCCATGTCCTGCAGGGTTGCCTGCCTAACCCTTGTGGGGATGGGAGATGGAGAGCTTAGAGTGGCAGTGCCAGCAGCAGCCTTCGGCTTTCCCCTGGAACCAGTCGCCTTGCCCGCCTCTTTCCCCAGCAAGATCGCCTGGTGCTGCCTATGAAGATGCATCTTCATGCTGCTGGTTCCATAATGCCCTGTCGATGAACCCCTGCTTAGGCTGAGTTTGCAGTGGCGACAGACAGCAAAGCGGGGATCCGCTCCCAACTCAAAGTGGTCCCACACGATGCTTGTCTTTCGTTTCTGTGGTGACACCACCAATTGCCCGCCTGAGCTCTCTGGTGTTGCCACAGAAACAGGGGTGTGGGATGAGACTGGGGAGAGAGCCTCGGCCTGCTGCTGCTCCTCCTCAGCCCCCACATCCTGGAGGCCCACCGCCTCCTCCTCCTCCCCCCCCTCCACTGTGCTGAGGACCTCGTCTAGGTCCATCAGCGGGCTCGTGGGCTGAAAGGAGAATGAAGGAGTTGGGGATACTCCTCCTCCTCTAATGGCACTGCTGCCACGTGCCTCTTGCAAACGGGCACTTTTCCCATTCCCACCCTCAAAAAGAGAACGCCGGGCACAAGTTGCAGAAGAGAGTGGCTCTGCCTGCTGCTTGTCCTGCTTCTGTTTTGGAGCAGTCAGCCAAGGAGTTGCCCGTTTGAGTTTCACAGGAGGAGAGGAAGCCCTGCTGGCAGACTGAGCCTTGCTGCTTTCAGCACGCCTGCTTTCTCTTTTCATGATGACTAACAAAATATTAATACTACTAATACTATGTATAAGGTACTACTAAGAATATGTATAAGAAGAATATAATATGTTTAAATGTAGGGAAATGGGACAAGAACAATAAAATATACTACTACTAATATGTATGAGAATATACTACTAAGAATATCTACAAGAATATAATAATATGTTTTAGAATATTACTAATAAATGTAGGGAAATGGGACAAGAAATGGGACAACCACTACTATAAGAAGAACAAAATATGAATACTACTACTAATATGTATGAGAATGTATACTAATAGACTACTAAGACTATGTCAAAGAATATAATAATAATATGTTTAAGAATAGGGAAATGGTGTGCGTATGCTTTCCCCAAAATGCTCAATCTGTGGCTGCCTGTTGAACTTGACAAAAGCAGCCCACTCCGTCGAAGTTACACAGAGAAGAAAAAGAGAATCCAATTTTTTTGGTATATTTGGTATATAGAAGATAGAAGGAAACACAATCAGGATTTAAGAGAGGGGAGGGGGAAAAAGAACCAACCACTACTATAAGAAGAACAAAATATGAATACTAATATAATATGTATGAGAATATATACTAATGGACTATGTGAAAGAATATAATAAAATATGTTTAAGAATATAAATGTAGGGAAATGGGACAAAAAGTGTGTGTATGCTTTCAAAAGAAAGCTTTCACAAAAGCAGAACAGTCAGGCTTTAATACAGGGAAGGGGGGGGGCAACCAACCCAACCACACACTCCAAAATTCAAAAATAAAGTTTATATTAAATCAAAGTAAGGGGAAAACACAGGGCAAACTAAGCTACAAGTCAGAAAGAAGCAAACAAACACACACACGCGCCAAACTAAACCTATATTAAATTAATCTATCTCCAAAGCAGGAGCACTAGCTAAGTAAGTGTTCCCTCCACGAACGCCAACCCACAAAGAGACACAAAACAGAAAGTTCTCAGGGTGGGTCTGCCTTAGTCCCCCCTCCAACGCTGGGATTGGAGGAGGATGCTTTCTGAGGAGATGAATTCTCATCAGGATTGGGAGTTGAATGTGCCTGTCATCGCTTCCAAAAAAATAATAATAAAAAAAAAAAACCCAAACCCCGATTTTTAAAAAAATATTGCACGTGAACCACAGCACGCAGAAAGTTGAGAGTGGTCTCAAAATGACCCCCATCCACGACTCTCTGTGCACAAGAATTTTCAGAACGATAGCTTAAACCCCCCCCCAGTTATCCCCGATTCTTTCCCTCAATGCAATCCTATGGGCGAAAAGCCGAAACGGAGCCCCGCGGTTGACCCTATTTTTAAAAAACTTCTAGCCCGCGACCCGTACGATGCAGAAAGTTGAGAGTGGTCTCAAAATGACCCCCATCCACGACTCTCTGTGCACAAGAATTTTCAGAACGATAGCTTAAACCCCCCCCCAGTTATCCCCGATTCTTTCCCTCAATGCAATCCTATGGGCGAAAAGCCGAAACGCAGTTTGAGCCCCGCGGTTGCCCCGATTTTTAAAAAAATATTGCACGTGAACCACAGCACGCAGAGAGGTGAGAGTGGTCTCAAAATGACCCCCATCCACGACTCTCTGTGCACAAGAATTTCCAGAACGATAGCTTCAAAAACAACGTAGTTATGCGCGATTATTTGCCGCAATGCAATCCTATGGCGAAATGTTTTCAAGATGGCGACCGGAGCGCTCCGACTGAACTCGGAGCTCCGAAAAATGGTCGCTTCTCTTCGCCTTGCTTCTAGGGGGTCCGCGGTCCGCTCCTACTCCGCCTCTGGGTAAGGCGGAGCAGGCCAATCCGCTACTGCTTCTACGCTCCTAATCGGAGCGGAGCACATCCCTAGTTATTATACTGTATTATTCTACTCTTCCCACTTCTCTGAGCAGTACTAGAATCTGGCTTCCTTTTGGAGGAGCCAGGTAGCAAGGGAAAGGCAGTGAGCTGGTGGAGCCTGCCAGGCCCAGGGCACGGGGGCAGCCGTACCTTGCTCAGGCTCCCGGCAGACAGCTTGGCAGCCAATTGAGCAGCATTTCTTGGTATCGTCGCAGTCAAAGTCATCATGGCAGCTGTCCAACACCGTTTCTGGGCAGGGCCCCAGGGAGCCCCTGAGTTGCAAGGGACACGCTCCAGGTTTCTCTGCAACATGGAAGGCCCACCCTGTCATGTGGAGGCCCAAGCGCCATGGATCCGTGGAGCCCAGCTGAGCAGCCTCTGGTTCCTCCTCCTGGACCCCTCCTCGACTCTTGCCCCTCTGTCCTGGTCTCTCCCTCTGTCTCCCTGCCCACCGCGCCATTCTCTGTGGCAGGTTACCTACACTAGGGAAGCCTAAAGGCCACCCAACCCCTCATGCTTCATTTGTTCACTGACACTGCGTGTTTCTGTGTTTCTGAAATGCACGGTTTAAGGCCCTCCAAGCTTCCAGCTGGGCCTCTCCTTGGTCGACATCACAGCGGCAACCAAGGAGAGGCCCGGATGGAAGCCTGGAGGGCCTTTAACCGCGCGTTTCCCAGACAAAATGGGGGAAATGGTGATTTCCCCCCGGATCTGGTTTGGCCCCCCTGTTTCCAGATATGTCCGGAACAAACCGGACGTATGGTCACTGTAACTGATAGGAATTGCTTGTTGTACTGCACCCTAATTAACATTAACCATGTTAATTAAAACCTCATTGGTACAACACTCTGCTCATTTGCCATTACACAGAAGGAGGTTGTTCAGGGAGGCCTGTGTGGGTGCCCCAACTTCTCTTGTCATTCAGAAATGTCATGCCCAAAAGGCCCCCCTCCCCAGGACAGATCCTGGATAGGCCCAGCCACACCTAGTCCTGCAACAAGGCTGTGCTCACCACAGTCCTCACTGCCTGTGCCACACCAATCCCATCAGAAACCCAGCGCTTTCTGGAAAGCAAATGGGCACCCTCCGGCCTGTTGTGTTTCTGATCGGGGCATGTAACAACTCCTCCTCCTTGGGATCAGACTTGCCACATTTTGGATTGACTGAAAAGGCAACTGAAAAGACTGCAAGCTTCCATAAAGAAAGAATACGGGCTCTATCACAGACTCCTACAGACCAGACTAATCATTCATTAACCCCCTCCCCCTCTAAACTACAAACAACCGGGGACTGTGCTGCTGGTCAGCAGTGAAGCTCAAATGTAAAGAAAAGGTGGGACAAAGTGGCTGGGCAGTGGCTGGGCGGACCTGCGAGAGGGCGAGGAGCAGGAGGGAGCAGCACAGCAGGCACCCACCTGGAAGGGGGGAAGTCGGGCCTCCCTTGATCGGCTGGCCATGCGTGGAAACCGCAATGGAGCTCCATCCCACCGTCTCTGGTCTTGACCCAGGCGTAGCTGGCAAGATGGTGGTCACTGTGGAAAACAGGATTCGTCTCTAGATAGGCCTTTGGTCTGATCCAGATTCAGGGCTCTTCCGAAGGGGAGGGCCAGCCATCCTCAAAAGATGTCTGCCCATTCAGCACGCTGCTGCTCTCCGCCTCAAGTCAATTTACCCGTTAATGGAGGCCCAGCAACGAGATATCCAAGCAGGATAGATACTTTAAAAGTGGGGAAGAGTGCTGTCCACCAAAGCCCAGTATTATTTAAGACACTCTTTCATTCGTTCTCTTTCTTTTTAAAATTAGAAGAGAAGCACATGGACTGGAAAGAGCAAAGAGCAGCACAACGAAACCAAAAAGAGAAAAGGTGCACACCCTGAAAGCCATCTGCCTGGGAATACTCCTGGGAGACCAGGGCCTGGTGTCGACGGGGATGCCTGTGACCCTCGCTCCTCGTTGACTCCCCTCCGCCAGGACCCCTGGCTTTTACTGGGCCAGTTGTACCATATCAGGCTTTCCCTGGACTCCTCACTGTGCTGCAGTGGTTGCTACTGGAAGGCCTCCTGGCAGTCCTCTTAGCTACACTTGCGATGGTCCCAGAGGAAACTGCTCCTCTTCCCTTCAGAGACCACCCACACACATGCACACGCAAGCCAGGACCTGGAGGGGGCACTTTGCACTGTAAGCCACAGCCCTTGGGGCTGCACATCTCTTACTTGGACAGTCAGTATCATCCACGCAGAGAGCTGTGCACTTCTTTTTGGGTTGTTGTATGTGATGTTTCTGTGCATGCATGGGGCTCTTCTGGGGAAAGAGGGATGTTCACACAATCACAGTCCTGCTCACAATTTTGTATTTTCCTGTGTGTTTATATGCCTTTAATGTCTGTGCGCATTTTAGGCTTTTCAGGGATATGAAACTATGGTTTGCTGCATTGCCCTCTCATGTGGCTCACTTTGGCCATGTGGCAGCGTGTGAGCATTCATGCTAGCACATGAATCTGTCAGATGTCATGGGTCTTTCCAATGCGATAGTAAGGCACCTCTGGCATCTGGGTGCAACACAATTGATGCCCTCTGAATACAGCTGTGTGCAAATGGGTGGACTCTTCCTGAGAAAACATAGAGAAGAATTTGGAAAATAGAGAAGCCAAGAATAAACAATCGAGTTGTGTGATTGTCAGGCAGTCTGCCGTTGGGAAATGGGAAAAGGGCGCTGGCGAAGTGGAGGTGGTGTTTCTCTTGGCTCAGCAAGAGTCACGGGTGGTGGTGGTAACGCTCTTGTTGTTGTTGTTGTTGTTCAAAGATGGGAATGCCTTGCGATGATCCCACCCTTAGAGATGGCCTAAAAATAACTGTAAATAAATTAAATAGAAATTTTGCCACAGAGTGTCCACAAAAGTGTTAGTCTTTCAGGTGCTCCAAGAAGTGTCATAGCCTTCATTTTGGGAATGGCCAAAACTGGACTGCCAACGAACAATAGAATCATAGAATAGTAGAGTTGGAAGGGGCCTACGAGCTGTTTTAGCATTCATTTTATTTGGATAATTCCAATAGGAGGAAGGTGGATTAGATGCTACTTGGGAAATGCGCAAATTCAGAACTACATACAGAGTTACAGCATCATCTGATTTGTCCTATTTGTGATCATTATTAATTGTTTAAACACACGGGAGGTGGTGGGCTCTCCCACACTAGAGGCATTCAAGAGGCAGCTGGACAACCCTCTGTCAGGGATGCTGTAGGGTGGATTCCTGCATTGAGCAGGGGGTTGGACTCGATGGCCTTGTAGGCCCCTTCCAACTCTGCTATTCTATGATTCTATGATTCTATGAAGAGATACCTGCTTGACATGGTTATTGTTCAGGTGCCAAGATCAAACCGTTTTTATTCACTGGCGCATTTAAAATACCATGTCAGTCATGTGTTCTATTTGTTTCATCTCCTGCTTTATAGTCTGTTGGTTTGCTCTGTTGTATTCTATTGATATGTTTTATGTCATTGTGAACTTCCTGGAATTTAGATAATGAAGGTGGTATATAACCGTTTTAAATTTAACAATTTATAAACAAAAACCAGAAATTAACCGTACTCTGCAGTAAGGTATTAATCTCAAAGGGTGCTTTTTGTGGGGAGAAAAGCCTTAAAGGATTTCCTGCAGGATGGAAAATGTGGTGGAGAGAGCATGGGAGAGCCATGGCTGGAAGATGATGTTGCCTGTACCTGTCACTCTCTAGAATTCAGTGAAAGAGGCTGCGTTGATGGCACTGTGTTGCTGCCGCTTTTAGGGAAAACCCGTGCTTTTGCTGCTGCAGGGTGGCAACAGCAAATACCGATGCAGAAGGCAGCGCAGGCTTTCCAGTGGCCATTTGGCTCACCGGGCTCCTCTCTGCCTGGGCTTCCAGTGACCAATCAGGGGCTACATCTGCCCAGAAATTCCTCCGCCTCAACTCCGGAGCAAGGTCAGACAGCAGAAGGGCCGTGTTCACCTCGCTCCAGCGTATCAGGGGTCTGGAAACAAAGCCCTACGAAGAGAGACTGAAAGAACTGGGCATGTTCAGCCTGGAGCAGAGAAGATTGAGGGGAGACATGATAGCACTCTTCAAATTCTTGAAAGGTTGTCACACAGAGGATCTCTTCTCAATCCTCCCAGAGTGCAGGACACGGAATAACAGGCTCAAGGTAAAGGAAGCCAGATTCCGGCTGGACATCAGGAAGAACTTCCTGACTGTTAGAGCAGTGCGACAATGGAATCAGTTACCTAGGGAGGTTGTGGGCTCTCCCACACTAGAGGGTGCTTTAGGGTGAATTCCTGCATTGAGCAGGGGATTGGACTCGATGGCCTTGTAGGCCCCTTCCAACTCTGCTATTCTAGGATTCTATGAAAAAGTCTGCATAAGTCTCCAACTTTTAAAACCCGCAGCTTCGTGGGAAAGCCCCGCAATGACCATGAGGTGGCTGCTGTGTCATATATCTGATGCGGTGCCACTGCGCAGCTACCCCGGGGCTTTCAAAACACATAGACAGGTCTGGAAGCATCCTGAATCTCCCTTGGCAGCAGGAGACAAGACAACTCTGCTTTGTCCTGCCTGCTCCTTCTGCCTCGTCCACCTTCTCCTCAACCTCTGGAAGCGATCAGGAATGCCACACAGGAAGCAGCAGCGGGCAGAGGAGTGGGTAGAAATCTGGGCCGAGGCGGAAGGGCCAGAGGAGCCCTGGCTGCCTCCTTGGGAGATATAGACGTAGGAGCAAGTTCTCTGGTTTTCAACCCTCTTTATGTTTCTTGGTCCAGATTGGCAAAGCGAGAATCTTTCTGGGCTCCATCATATTCATATGGCATTCTGGGGCAGTGGTGGTGGTGGTGGTGGGGAGAGCAAAGGGATGCAGAGGAAGGGCAGAAGTGGTTGTGTGAATGGTCCTCAATGAGTTGCAGAAACTTTTGCACAGGGGATTTAGAATTGGCTCCGGGCCATCTTCTCACCATCAGGCAACATAGCTCAAAAAATAAAACCTGCTGCAGCATTTAACGGAGCAAAAACGGTAACTGTGACAGAAAGAGGGAATGAGGAGTGTTTTGGGCAGGAACAAGGTCACTCTGCTTTGTCACTGAGCCAGACAATCTCTCTCTCTCTCTCTCTCTCTCTCTCTCTCTCTCTCTCTCTCTCTCTCTCTCTCTCACACACACACACACACACACACACACACACACATACACACACACACACACACACACACACACACACACACACACACACGTTTTCTGTTTGATTCCTCCCAACCAAATGGGACAGTGTCCAGCGGAATCCTGCTATTTCAGGAGAGACCTGCTTTACCTGTGGGACTAATCATCTACCTTCCAGCAAACAGTGGCAGCTTTCTCCATAACTGCCTCTTTCAACCAGGAAAATCTGAATCCGTTGGGGCTCTGTTTTGTAAAATGGCAACCAGACTTCAGCCTGAATTTGCTTTTTGTAGTGATCAGAAACAAGGGCACTGGGGGAGCAGAAAGGAATTAGCCCCCCAGGGCAGAGGGCAAGCTGGAGAGTTCATGAGCTTCTCTCTTTCCTTTTCCTGTGGCGTGTGGCTGGGATCGAGTCCTTGATCCACCTGCAGCTCCTTGTACAGCCAACAGTCTACTGTAGAAGCCTGGATGTCGGGCTTGATTTGTGGCTGGCTGGCTAGCAAGCTCTGTGTTGCCATGAGCAAAGCAACTACTTGGAGGGCCCAGCCCTGTTGCCCCACATCCTTCCATTGTACGAGTCAGAGAACACTGGTCATCCAATAGAGAGGGGGCCCTGGTGTCTTTGCACATGTCTTTCACAACTGCCCCCCACCCACTGCTGGTCATTGCACCAGCGTGCTTACAGGTGGTTGAGCTCTCATGTAGGGCTGGAGTTCTCGTCCTTGGTGGGCTGGCAGCCTACACCTTTAGGAACATCCTTAAGCTGCCTTATACTGAATCGGACCCAGGGTCCATCAAGCTCAGGACTGTCAACCTTATCTGGCAGCAAAGGCTTGCCAGGGTTTCAGGCAAGATTCCTTCCCAGGCCTACCTGCAGATGCTGCCAGGAATCGAACCTAGGACCTTCTGCAGGGAAAGCTGGGGCTTGACCACTGAGCTATGTCCCCCCCACTTTCATAAACATGCAGCAGCCAGAATCTTCAGGAACATAAAAACACCAGAAGAGCCCTGAGGCTGGATCAGATCAAGGGTCCGTGTAGTCGAGCACATACAGTGGCCAAGCAGCTGTTGACCAGGAACCCAGAACCAGGACATGGGTGCAACACCACCCTTCCACCCATGTTCCCCAGCAATTAGTGTATGCAGGCTTACTACCTCCAATACTGGAGGTAGCACACAGCCATCAGGGCTAGTAGCCATCGATAGCCTTCACCTCAAGGAATTTATCCAACCCCCTTTCAAAGCTATCCATATTGGTGGCCACCACTACATTTTGCGGTAGTGAAATTCCATAGTTTAACTCTGCGCTGTGTGAAGAAGTCCTTCCTTTTATCTGTCCTGAATCTCCCACCAATCAGCTTCATTGGGATCATGACCCCGTTGGGTTCTAGTGTTATGGGAGGGGGAGAGAAATGTCTCCCTGTCCACATTCTCCACACCATGCAGAGTTTTGTACACCTCTACAAGGTCTCCCCTTAGCCCCCCCAGTCCTTCCCCCTCTCCTCCCCATCACCTCACATGACCCAGAGATGCTCGCAAAACAGCGCCCGTACCTGCCCTGGGGTTCACACACTCAAGGCCACATCCGTTAAAGCAGCACTTGTGCTCCTCGGGGCAGCTCCTATCGTCCACGCATTGGTTGGCACAGGGGGTGCCGTTTGGCAGCACCCTCTTCCTCGGGCAAATGCCAGGCCTAGCTGGGGCAAAAACAGCAGCAGCAGCAAGCAGCAACTCAGTCAAGGCCTTCTTCACATGGCCCAAGATGGTTTTCCCGTGCCCGGTCTCTTCCTGCCTCCACCCTTGAACTTTGCGACTAAGGCCAGAACTACACCATGTGTCAAATCGTTAGGAATGTGGAATAAAAAGCAAGAAATAACACTATGAAAGTGGTACATGGCATGTGGATTGTGCCCCAACAGTTCTCAGTGCACTTCAGGGCTCTCCCACACCAGAGGCCTTCAAGAGGCAGCTGGACAGCCCTCTGTCAGGGATGCTTTAGGGTGGATTTCTGCACTGAGCAGGGGGTTGGACTCGATGGCCTTGTAGGCCCCTTCCAACTCTGCTATTCTATGATTCTATGAATACCGCTATAAAGCAGTCGTGTAGATCTAGCTAATTCTCTGGCCCAGTAACTCACTTCAGTGTCTGGTCTAGCGAGGCCTCGGTCTGATTCCCAGGCTCCCTCCACCTCCAAGAGAGCATTCCTTTCCCCTCACTGGTCCCCGGGGCCCAACCTTACCTGGCTCAGCCGCCATACAGTGGACGTGGCAGTCGTCACGGCAGCACTTCTCCCCTGGACCACACCAGGTGTCATCTAGGCAGCTCACCAGGCAGGGCTCCCGCATCGCTGAGCAGAGCTCTGGGCAGTAGCCCTGACCCGCTAAAGAGCAGGAACGGAGATACAGAGCAATCAGAGGACTTTAGCAAGAAGAAGTTGAGCTCGGTTTTTCTAGGGACAAGGCTAAGCCCTGGGGTGGGGTGGGGGGACACCCAGTGACACAGTGCTGACTCAGCAAGGTCTTGGGGATTTCTGTGGAGAGATGTCTCAGCAACAGGAAGCCAGGTCAGAGGGGAAGGAGCTGCCAGGCTGCTTCACAGAGGGATCATAGAATCATAGAATCATAGAATAGTAGAGTTGGAAGGGGCCTTCAACGCCATCGAGTCCAACCCCCTGCTCAAGGCAGGAATCCACCCTAAAGCATCCCTGACAGATGCTTGTCCAGCTGCCTCTTGAAGGCCTCTAGTGTGGGAGAGCCCACAACCCCCCTAGGTCACTGATTCCATTGTCGTACTGCTCTAACAGTCAGGAAGTTTTTCCTAATGTCCAGCTGGAATCTGGCTTCCTGTCACTTGAGCCCGTTATTCTGTGTCCTGCACTCTGGGAGGATCGAGAAGAGATCCTGGCCCTCCTCTGTGTGACAACCTTTTAAGGATTTGAAGAGTGCTCTCATGTCTCCCCTCAGCCTTCTCTTCTCCAGGCTAAACATGCCCAGTTCTTTCAGTCTCTCTTCATAGGGCTTTGTTTCCAGAGCCCTGATCATCCTGGTTGCCCTCCTCTGAACACGCTCCAGACACAGTGGTGCCTTTGCACCAAGAGAGATTGCTGGATCAGGTTTGGAGGGAGGCCACCTCCACCTCACCCATTGACCCGGGAGCACTGCCAGGCCCACAGAATCGCAGAAAGCCCGGGTCAGGCTCTGGTGGCTCAGTGGTGTGGAAAGGCTTGATATGCTCAGAAATACCCTCCTCTGCAGCTTGAGAGACAAAAGGTTCTAGTTGGTGACCTGTGGGAGGAGGTATGAAGTATGGGACTTGATTTCTAGTGCTGGCTGTAATTAAACCTTGGAGCTGCTTCTTACTGACTTTGGAGAAATGTTTTCTCCCCCAGGCTGATAACGACACTCTTACATTTGTGTTGAACAGGAAAAAACAACAACCAGTGCCTCATTGCTGGCTTTGATGTAACCCAAAATGCATGGCTGCTGTTGCTGAAAAGCGCTGCCCTGTGCTGGCAAGCCATATAGAAGGGAGGTATGCTCAACGTCTTTTCTGCATGGAAAATGAATGCCCTGTGCCCATAGAACAGCACCAGCCAATCCACAAAAGAATCTTTTTGTTCACGAGTTAGAATGTTTGTGAACATTCATAACACAAAAGCAGCTGAGCCAATAGCCAGTGAAGGGGCTTGTAGATAAGCAACGGCCAGTATCCCTCCTGTTTGATGAGACTTCAGCTCTGATAAGAACCAAATGAAATTAAGTCCTGAGTACTTTGGAGTGGTGTCAAGGCCCCACATTCCCAGCCACAATCCTCAGCACCCTTGGCTGTTCTTACACCCTGCATGGGTGCTCCTGGATGGGGCTAGAAGGTGGGTGGTGGTGGTGGTGGTGGGAACGTCACAATCACTTTCATTCTGTTTTGGAATATTTTATTTTCAAATCACAAGAAATGAACCTAAAACTAGAACAACTGCCTGCCCTCTCCTTACCCTCCACACAGTTTTTTTTTAAAAAAAAAAGTATCCTAGGGATGGCAAGAAAATAGCATCGCCGTTCAAGAAAATTGGATATTTTAAATGGAAAGGAGGGGAAAGCAATGAAATCTGGCCAGCTGCAGGGTTCAATCCTTGAAGCAGCCAAACTCGTTGAGGACCATTACACATCCATTTCCCATAATTATATTGTCACTTAATAGCATCACATTCATTGGCCTTCCTTCTCATTATCACCAGTGTTTCCTTCTCCTTCGTTCCTAAGCATAGTCCCTGGACGGAACGGACTTTAAGGGCACCCTTTTCGGTGGGCCTGCGTGAAATGCACCAGTAACACTTCTCTTCTCCACCCAGCCCTGCTAACCACCACACCATGCCTTACAACGGCTACTACATTCCTGGCACGTTTGAGCAAAATAACAACAACAGCAAAAATGTTTTGCCTCCCAGAGTGCAGGACACGAAATAACGGGCTCAAGTTAAAGGAAGCCAGATTCCAGCTGGACATTAGGAAAAACTTCCTGACTGTTAGAGCAGTACAACAATGGAATCAGTTCCCTAGGGAGTTTGTGGGCTCTCCCACCCTAGAGGCCTTCAAGAGGCAGCTGGACAACCCTCTGTCAGGGATGCTTTAGGGTGGATTCCTGCATTGAGCAGGGGGCTGGACTTGATGTCCTTGTAGGCCCCTTCCAACTCTGCTATTCTATGATTCTATGATTAAGCAAAAAGAGTCATGACAACAGGTACAACATGGTTCTGATCTGTCTGCCACTGACCGCAGCACGTGTCGCTCTCTGGGCAATGATCTGGGGGCCTCAGGCCTGCAGGGCCCTCGACTTTGGCTCCAAGATCCAGGACCGTCTGCACTATGGGGTGCCCCACATACCCATTGCAGGCTGCGCACAGATCCTCAAGGTCCCCAGAGTGCAGCATTTCTCACTCCCAGGGCATCTGTCATCTGAGAGGCAGTAGACCTTGGAGGTTTGAACGTCCTGGTCCCATCCCAGTGGACACTGGCCAGCTTTCTCTCGGGCAGAGTCATGAGGCAAGAATGGAGGCTTTCTTGTTCCGGTGGCAGCTGTGTCCAAAGGAGAAGAATGAAGAAGAGATCAGGTGGGGATGCCTGTGAGGAGCACCACTCCCTGATTCTCCTTTGATGCCCAGGGGGACTTGCACCTGCCAGGAGAGTGTCGTGGTCCTGCCCAGAAAGAAGCACCATCTCGTGCTTCTCCATAAACCCCGTGACCCCACCAGTACCAGAGATTCCCCTCCTCTGCCGGCCTAGGGCAGTTCAGGGGCACCATTTTGGTGCAGAGGCCGTTGCGCGACCCCCTTCGGAGAGAAAGCACAATTCTGCTTAGCGTGAAAACATCCCAGCAGCGGCTACTCCGTCTGCTTGCCCAGCCTGCCTTTTCCCCTCAGCTCTCCCAGGGCCTGCTGCCGCAAAAGCCTGCCAGAGGAAGAACGCACTTCTCTGGAAGAAGCAGCATGTCTAGAAAGGTACTTGGCAGATGCTGCAACAGAAACACAAAACCCCACTAGGGCCATAGCCAGACCTAAGGTTTATCCCAGGATCATCCCGGGTTCGTCCCAGCCTGAGCGCTGGATGCCCTGTGTGGCACTTAGATGAACAGGTTTGACCCCAGGACAATCCTGGGATAAACCTTAGGTCTAGCTACGGCCTAGGTCGCCCCTGGAGATGGCATAGGGGGCTCCTCACTTGCAGCTGAGAACACACGACTTAGAGCTCTCTCTCTCTCTCTCTCTCTCTCTCTCTCTCTCTCTCTCTCTCGCACACACACACACACACAGAGCGAGCTCTACCTGGCTCAGTCCTCTCCCCTGCTCCTCACTAACCTCCCAGGCCTTGACTGGCCACTGATGTGAGCAGACCCAAGAGGAGGATGAGGCCGCTTGGCTCCATGGTGCTGCACAGAACTCGCTTCGATGAGTTGAGCCACCTTGGGCTATATACGTTTGACTGGCTGGCTGAGCCCAGGAAAAGGGTGGTGGTGGAGCTGGCCGGCCTCCCCGCTCGGTTTCCCCAGAGTTCCCCACCTGGGCAGTTGGTGGGTCTCTGCCAGCATTAAACTCGTTCTGCCCTCCTCCAGGGTTTTGTTTCCGTGGCCCCACGCAGGGCATCTGCATTTGTCACCTGCGGCTTTCATCCTGACAGGAGCGGAGCTGCCGGGTCAAAGCGCCGGAGGAATGGGGCAGGGCAAAAAGGGTGCAGTTGAGCCTTGCTGAACGAGGAGCCTGAAGCCCAAGCATCAAGCAAGAAGCACCTTTGGGGAAGACCCTCCGGCTCCTAGGAATCAGGTGGAAGCGAGCAACTGTGGGTTTCTGGAGGGATTGTGGAGACCCAAAACGTGGCCCCATCTTGATGCCTTTCCTCCCTTTTCATTCAAAGTTGTACAAGGGGCCACACCTTGTCTGCCCCCCTCTGTATGAAGCTCCACGAGGAAGAATCTGGCTTGAGACGGGTCCCTGGGCTGGCCTCTCTGCGTTGAGATGGGTCGAGCGTCTCTGCAGTGCCTGACTAAGGCCCTGGACAGGCAGCCTTGTTCCGAATGGCTGCTTCTGGGCTTGCTGGACTGGCTTTTTATAATATTGCTGCGATCCTTCAATTTTGCAGCTTTCCCCTTTTGGAAGGAAGTCACCTGAGCCTTATGGCATTTTGTAACATTTGGGTACTTTTACCAATATATGCAGGCTGAGCCTTGGTGGAGGAGGCAGGGAGCTGGAATGGTCCAACAGGGCTGTCAGAAGGCAACCCTCTGTTTAATGGGGTGTCAGTTCCAAGTCTGGTTTAAAGTTAAAGAGCCCTGGGCAGCAGGGCTGGTGCTACCATAGAGGCCACTCAGGCGGCCGCCTAGAGTGCCAAGCTAAGAGGGGCGCCGGGCACAGCGCAGCACTCATGCCCATTGGCTGTGAGCTGGGCCGGACTGAGGATTCAGCTGGGCCTGGGTGGGTGAGATGGCGCCCCGCGCCCGCCCAGCTGAAGCGAAGCCAGGGACGCTGGGGTGGGGGTGGGGCGGCTCCCCGTTCGGACTTCCAGAACGCGCCCGGAAGAGAGAGACAGAGAGAATGTATGGGTGCATGGGGTGCATGCATGGGGTCTTTGAGTGAATGCGTGTGTTCATGCGTGTGTTTGTTTGGAGTGAGTAATGCTGGGTGTGTGTGTGTGTGCACGTGTGTGTGTGTGTGAGTTGGGGGGGATGATTTGGAGGTGATATTCTTATTAAATAATGCATTTTAGACCCATAGACGTTCCTTTCCAATTTGTTTGCTATAGTTGGCATGACGTATTTCTTGCACTTTAAAATAAATTTAGCAGTTCCAAGTTTTGGGCTTCTTATTTTTTCCAGGAAACATTTGTTCTTAAAAATCAACGTTGGCATTTTTTTTGCAGGGAGGTGAAAGTAGCTCACCTTGCCTAGGGCGCAAAATAGCCTGGCACCGGCCCTGCTGGGCAGGCAGGGACAGCAACAGGACGTTATGAAGTTGCGCTTGGACAGCAAACTGAGCAGTAACAGTCATGGGCTGTTTTACAGTTGCAGGTGGCTTGTTAATCATCCCAACAACCCACATAACAACAGCAAGGTACAGCGTGCTCCCACAGTGGCTCATGGTGACAACTGCCTGCCACAACAGAAAACCCCGTGGGGAAATTCACCCACAGTGGCTTCTCGTTATGTGCAAACCGGGCCGTGCTCTTGCTGTTTCACACGCAGACACAAGGATGTGCTAGACAATGGGTTAGCCCGATGCGAAACCCGGGACCGCCCCTGTGCATCCAAATGACGCACAGGGGATCCTGGGCTCAGGCAGGGGTAACCCTCCCTTGGCCCGGGATAACCGGCACTGCTTGTGGCCCGGTATTTCCCACGGTCTCGGGCTGAGCCGCTTTTCCCAGCTACCACAATTACTTGCGAGTAGCCAAGAAAAGCGGCGGACGGGGCGCAGTGCTTCACATCTCTCCCCCATCGGGGCAGGGGGAGAGATCAGGGGGTGGGAAGATCGCCGGGGGGGGGGGGAATCGCAGCCAGGGTGGGGAAATTGGGGCAGGGGGGAGTGGGGAACCCTTTTTTAACCCTCCCACCTACCTTTGTCGCTGGTGCACTCCTGCACACCTGGCCCCTTTAAGGCTTAAACAAAATGGCAGACATGACAGGGCTTTCCTTTACCCCGTTGTGTCTGACGTGTGGAAAGGAGTGACAGCCCACCCTACTTCTAGCGCGGGCTGGCCCCTCCTCACCACTGGATTTTCAGGTAGGTCTAGCAAGGCCCAACAACATCCCCAGCCCAGACTGGAGGGCAAGAGAACGGCAGGCCCTCTTTCAGGTGTTTGATAGCCATTCAGAAGATTATCTAACAATTAGTTCCCATGGAAACACGTTGCCTGTGGTTTTCCTCACAAGGGAATACTTGGGCCACTTGGCCAGGGCCACCAAGGCGGCCTCCGGCAGTATTTCCTTCTGCTTTTAAACATGCTACAGTCTCTCCTATTCTCAAGAAACCTACTCTTGATAGGCTATCTCTGTCTAACTACCAACCTGTCTCTTTGCTTACTAAGATCACCAATGATCTTCTTACTGCCAAGTCTAAAGGCCTTTATTCTGTTCTTATTCTCCTTGATCTAACTGCAGCCTTTGACACGGTTGATCACGATCTTCTTTTAGATTCCCTTCATGACCTCGGATTTTGTGGCTCTGTCTATAACTGGTTTGCCTCCTATCTAGCGGGTCGCTCTTTCAGCGTGTTGGCTAATGGCAGCTCATCTTCCTCCTTTCCCCTTTCAGTAGGGTTTCCACAAGGCTCGGTGCTTGGTCCGCTGTTGTTTTCTTTATACATGTTGCCCTTGGGTAATCTTATTCAATCTCACGGCCTCCAATATCATCTGTATGCCGATGATACACAATTATATCTCTCATCTCCGGAACTTTCTCCTGATGTTCACGATCGTATCTCGGCATGTCTTTCAGATATCTCAGCTTGGTTGCTTCATCGTCGTTTGAAACTTAATATGGCAAAGACTGAATTGCTTGTTTTTCCTCCTAAACCTTCTCCTCATCTCTCATTCTCTCTTACTGTCAATAATGTTACACTTACTCCAGTCAAGGAAGCTCGTAGTCTTGGCTTTATATTTGATTCCTCGCTCTCCTTTATTCCTCATATTGAGACAGTAGCTAAATCCTGTCGTTTTTTCCTGTATAATATTGCCAGGATTCGATCATTTTTGTCTGTCTCTTCTGCCAAGACGCTTGTTCATGCACTGGTTATTTCACGGTTGGACTACTGCAACCTTCTTCTCTCTGGCCTTCCTTCTTCTCACATCAGTCCGTTGGTTTCTGTTCACCACTCTGCTGCTAAGATCATCTTCTTGGCTCGCCGCTCTGACCATGTTACTCCACTTCTGAAATCTCTTCATTGGCTTCCAATTCACTTCAGAATCCAATATAAACTTCTCCTGTTGACCTACAAAGCTTTTCACTGTCTAGCTCCTTCCTATCTCTCCTCTCTCATCTCACACTATTGCCCCGCTCGTGCTCTTCGCTCCTCTGATGCCATGTTTCTCGCCTGCCCAAGGGTCTCTACTTCCCTTGCTTGGCTTCGTCCATTTTCGTCTGCTGCCCCTTACGCCTGGAACACTCTTCCAGAACATTTGAGAACTACAAGTTCAATCGCAGCTTTTAAAGCTCAGCTAAAAACTTTTCTTTTTCCTAAAGCTTTTAAAACTTGATTTTGTTCTGACTTTTATACTGTTAGTTTTACCCTACCCTGTGCCTGTTTGGTGCATTCTCTTCCCCTCCTTATTGTTTTATTATGATTTTATTAGAATGTAAGCCTATGCGGCAGGGTCTTGCTATTTTATTGTTTTACTCTGTACAGCACCATGTACATTGATGGTGCTATATAAATTAATTATAATAATAATAATAATAATAATAATAATAATAATAATAATAATAATAATAATAATATTTCATGCTCCATTACGTCTAAACTTCCAACCTTATAATGATAATTTCATATTTCTAATTTTGAGAGCATCCATGGAGACACTTTCCTGTCTATGTTTTTCATCCCAACAAACAGATGACTCCCATTCTTCTCAAAATCCTGCACTGTCTTTCATTTCCTGGAAGGCTGTTAATAATTGCCATAGTTCTGCTCATTGTCAGAATGTTGCATTGTTTAAACAAAGATACTTTACTTGATTTCTAATTCTTTGATATCAGCTCTTTTGCCACAATACCTTATCCATTTCTAAATTCCCATTTCATCCTTTGAACCAACCTCCAATATCATTTAACACAATAACCATTGGATTTACTATTAATCTCACACTCTTCACTTATTGAATCCCCTAATCCATGGTTATTTATTTATTTATTTATTTATTTATTGCATTTCTATACCACCAAATAGTCAAAGCTATTGCCAAATAATGTCCAACTCATTTATCTGATATTGGATTTTACCTTATACCCTTTTCTCAATCTTACTGAAACATAATACCATTGGGATATAACCTGGTAGAATTTTTCCTGGATAAGTTGTGACAGTTGATTATCCATTAGGAGGTCCTATTTTAAAATAAATAATTGCACAACTCTTTTTTCCCTTTTGGATGTAGTTCCCTAAAAGTCTGAGCCTCCTTTTCTCTCCTAAAGAGAGTTCTGTTTTTTGTTTTGCTATACTTTTTCTGCATGCAGTTTCTGACGTTGCTTTAGCATATGTGTCTAATATATTTTGTAGGTCTCTTGTGAAGGGTTACTCTTCTTCTTGTGTGTCACAGGGTGGGTAGGTGGGCAGCTTCTACTTTTATATCCTTTGTAACGTGGGTGTAGCACATTTCCTGCCCTTTGCCTTGTTTGTTGGTTAACTATATTAACTAAATTAATTATACCACTCCATTTTAGTACTCCTTTATTGTAGTTGGAAGTGTTTCAATGCTGTGTTTTAATACTGTTTTAATATTGCATTTTAATGTTGTGAACCACTGAGACATTCTATTAGTGTTGTGTCAAAAAAAATTCCCTTGAAAATTTCGACCCTTCTCATTCAGTTTGACAGAAAAGAAATTGCTTTCGAAACGACATTCAAAGGAGAAGAAATTCCAAAGAAATTCTCATAGATTTGGTTCAGTGTTCTTGTACTTTCCCTCCTTATGTGATGGCTAAGGAGTGTGTGTATGTGAGTGTCCTGTCTTTCATTGTTCAATCATCTCTCATAGAATCATAGAATCATAGAATAGCAGAGTTGGATGGGGCCTACAAGGCCATCGAGTCCAACCCCCTGCTCAATGCAGAAATCCACCCTAAAGCATCCCTGACAAATGGTTGTCCAGCTGCCTCTTGAAGGCCTCTAGTGTGGGAGAGCCCACAACCTCCCTAGGTAACTGATTCCATTGTTGTACTGCTCTAACAGTCAGGAAGTTTTTCCTGATGTCCACCCAGAATCTGGCTTCCTTTAACTTGAGCCCATTATTCCATGTCCTGCACTCTGGGAGGATCGAGAAGAGATCCTGGCCCTCCTCTGTGGGACAACCTTTTAAGTCTTTGAAGAGTGCTCTCATGTCTCCCCTCAATCTTCTCTTCTCCAGGCTAAACATGCCCAGTTCTTTCAGTCTCTCCTCATAGGGCTTTGTTTCCAGACCCCTGATCATCCTGGTTGCCCTCCTCTGAACACGCTCCAGCTTGTCTGCGTCCTTCTTGAATTGTGGAGCCCAGAACTGGATGCAATACTCTAGATGAGGCCTAACCAGGGCCGAATAGAGAGGAACCAGGACCTCACGTGATTTGGAAGCTATACTTCTATTAATGCAGCCCAAAATAGCATTTGCCTTTCTTGCAGCCATATCGCACTGTTGGCTCCTATTCAGCTTGCGATCTACAACAATTCCAAGATCCTTCTCGTTTGTAGTATTGCTGAGCCAAGTATCCCCCATCTTGTAACTGTGCCTTTGGTTTCTATTTCCTAAATGTAGAACTTGGCCTTTATCCCTATTAAATTTCATCCTGTTGTTTTCAGCCCAACACTCCAGCCTATCAAGATCACTTTGACGTTTGTTTCTGTCTTGCAGGATATTTGCTATCCCACCGAATTTTGTGTCATCTGCAAATTTGATCAGCGTTCCCTGCAACTCCTCATCCAAATCATTAATAAAAATGTTGAAGAGCACTGGGCCCAGGACTGAGCCCTGCAGCACCCCACTCGTTGCCTCTCCCCAGTTTGAGAAGGTTCCATTGATAAGCATTCTTTGAGTCCGATTCTGTAGCCAACTGTGAATCCACCTAATAGTTGTTCCATCTAGCCCACTTTTAGCTAGTTTGTTAATCAGAATGTCATGTGGTACCTTGTCAAAAGCTTTGCTGAAGTCGAGATATATGACGTCCACAGCATTTCCACAGTCCACAAGGGAGGTTACCTTATCAAAAAATGAGATCAAATTAGTCTGACAGGATTTGTTCCTGACAAATCCATGTTGGCTTCTAGTGATCACCGCATTGATTTCAAGGTGTTTACAGATTAACTTCTTCATAATCTACTCCAGAATTTTCCCAGAGATGGATGTCAGACTGACTGGTCTGTAGTTCCCAGGTTCCTCCTTTTTGCCCTTTTTGAAGATAGGGACAACGTTAGCCCTCTTCCAGTCATCCGGCACCTCACCCGTCTTCCATGATTTTGCAAAGATAATAGACAAAGGTTCTCTCTGGCAGCCTGTAGCCTCCTTGGCTTCTCGCACTTCCTGCCCAGGGGAAGACATCACGAATTTATACCTCCCCTTGGGCCTTTTCAGATCAGGAAGTGCAGGCAGCCTGGGAGACTGTACAGCAATGGTGAGATATGCAATAGAAAGAACAATTCAGTCAGTACCCTCAGGCACATCACAGGCCTTAGCTAGACCTAAGGTTTATCCCGGGATCCTCCTGGGGACATGTAAATAACACACAGGATATCCCAGGAGCAGGCAGGGATGACCCTGGGGTGATTCCAGGATAAACCTTAGGTCTAGCTAAGGCCACAGTGATTAGGTAAGGTCACAAAGACCACCCACATGGATTCAGAATGTCCTGAGAATGAGGCAGAAAAATGGAAGCCTGTTTCACCAGGAAATGAAATTTTCAGGAAATTACTGAGATTTTTCTTTTCTTATCTGGTAGGAATAAAAGGTTACTTTTCAGAATTTTCTCCATATTTTCTTCACCATTATTTTTTGTGATGGCTGCATTCCTTCTCCTCAATGCCCTGGGATGATGCTAAATAATATGGGGCATTGTGGGGAATGCAAAATGGGGGCCAGGCTGCTGCCCCCATTTATTTCAGGGCAGAGGCCTTGTGAGGACCTCTGCCCTGAGAGGCAGCCAAGAAATGTTTTAAATAAACAAATAAACAAATACAGTTGATACTGTTGCCACGTGCATTGGTAGTGCAAAGAGGGGTGGGTGGGGAAACAGCGCTAGGAAAAATCAGAAAGAAGCTGTTCTACCACCTTTGGCAATGGTGATGCCTTCCTGTGAGAAATTGTTGGAGAATTTCTCTGCCCACAAATGGGGTGGAGAATTTTGAGAGGCCACTTGTGCACAGATCTAGATTCTATTATATTCAGTGGTATATAAATATTACATATTAATAAATAGTTTGGAAGGGAATGAGTGATCCACACTTGCAAAAAATGGTTCAAAACCACTGAAAACTCTCCACATTCTCATGACCACAGTGCTCATTTTTGCCCCATTTTCTCCTTGGAACAAGCTTGCCTACTGTGTCACACCTACCAATCAACACGGTGTCTCCATTTCAACATCTCTGCCGGGCAAAGGGGCATCTTTCTACTGGGCCTCCCCCCTCCCCCCACCTCCTACCCTCTGGGAGCCTCCTACAAGGCCAACAGTCCCTGAAAGAGGTGATTTTCCAAGTACACCCTGGACCACAGCCCATTTTAACTGGTTTCTTTTGTTCTCTGCAATCAGTGAAGGGAGGACGAGAGGGCCCTGATTTGGGTCATGTGGCAGAAGACCGGGGGAGTCAAGGAGGGAGAGGACCAGAGCTTTCCAGCTTTGCAAATGGAATTAGAAGACAATGGTGTTGCATTCTTCCAGCTTGCATCCAGATGAAACCTCCTTGCCAAGTTCATGCTGCTGCTGCTGCCCACCCCAAACTACCCCAACCTCATAGACCCCTTACATCAACTTTTTCTTTCTTTCCGACTTCCACTATAGTTCCCCAGACTGCCCAGCTCTTCTAATAAGATTTTGGCAGGCTCCAGGCCTAACAAACTGAGAAGGAAAGTTATATGGGGGAAAGTTATACGGATGGGGTTGCACTCCCTCTGAAAGATCAGGCTCAGGTAGCCTTTTACCAGTTTTGGCTGGTTTCCCAACTTTGGCCTCTCCTGGACAGGGATAGCTAGGCCATGGTGGTACAGGCATTGGTAACCTCAAGATTGGATTACTGCAATGCACTCTATGTGGGGCTGCCCTTAAAGCTGCTCCGGAAGCTGGAGCTAGTGCAGAATGCTGCAGCTCGGCTGTTGTCTGGAGTTGCACCTTTCCAGCATGTAACTCCTCTGCTGAGGGAACTGCACTGGCTGCCTATTCGCTACCAGGCCAGGTTTAAGGTTCTAATACTTGTGTACAAAGTAGGGTGACCATACGTCCGTTTTTGCCCGGACATGTCCGGAAATGGGGGCCCTGTGAATGGGGTGCATGGGGTGTCTGAGTGAATGGATGTGTGCGTGCGTGTGTTTTGGAGTGTGTGATCCTAAGTGTGTGTGTGTGTATGTGCATGTGTGCTAGCAGTGTGTGAGTGTATTGATGTCTGAATGGGATACCTGCTTGTTTTATTATGAATAGATGCATGTGTATGTTTGCAGTGGGGGTGGGGGTGGATGGGCCTGTAGTTTTCTGTGAGTTGGGGGGATGATTTGCAAGTGATATTCCTATTAAATAATGCATTTTAGACCCATAGACCTTCCTTTCCAAGTTGTTTGATAATAATTGGCATGATGTATATTTTGTAACTATGGCTGATAATTGTTCATCAGCATGTATTGTGCCACTTCTCAGTTCTCCACTTTGCCTTCTTTTGAAGGATAATGAGTGAAGCCTATGGGGGGGGGATTCTGTACTCAGATCTCCTCCTTCTCCTCCTCCTCCTTCTCCTCCTCCAAACTGTATACCTAGTCACATTCTAGCCTTTCTGTCATAGCTGCCATATCCTTATTGTCCAGATTGGTCCTGGGAGTGAGGTCAGATGGCAGAAGCACTGTACTGACCTCGCTCCCACTGAAAAAGTCGGGGTAAGTCCCCAACTTTTTCAATGTGCAGCTTCGTGGAAAAGCCCCACGCTGGCTGCGAAGCTGCCCCTGCATTGTAGAACTGACACAGTGCAGATTCACAGCCACCATGGGGCTTTCCCTGCGTATAGGCAGCCCCCCTGGTTTCCAGCTGGAGTTTGGAACTGAGATTGCCGTGGTCACCCTGGCTGATGACCTTCCCTGGGAGAGAGACCAGGGGAATGCAGTCCTCTTGATTCCCCTGGAATCCTCAGTGGCTTTTGATGCTATCAGTCCGATTTACATGGGATGGTTGTGGCAGCCTTTTAGTGGTTTAGCTTCAGCCTCACTGGGGAATCCAGAAGGTGGTGCTGGGAGACTGTTGTTCTTCCCTGTTGGAGCACCCATGTGGGATTCACTCTGCAGGGACCAATTCTGTATCCTGTGCCTTTGTGTCTACATAAAAAGCCCTGGGAGAGGCTCTCGGAAATGTTGGGTTGCCATCAATACATCCAGCCCTACCCTTCTCCTTTCTGTGTGAGCCAAGTGTCGAACCTTGAACGAGTGCCCGAGACCAGCAACAGGCTGAATGAAGGTGAATTCCCCTGACATGTGCTGCTCCAGGCGAGCTGGTGCTTATGATGGCTTCCCCTAAAAGCGTGGATTTACAGTATGCTCCTGGATCCTCTCAGCTAGGCTACTGTGATGGGCTGTATGTGGGGCTGGCTGCCACGAAGGCAGTTCAGAAACTTCTTCTGGTCCAGAAAGTGGCAGCCAGGCAGATGATGGGTGTTTGTTCATGGGAGCACATAGGGTCAAGCCTGCAGGAATTCCACTGGTTCCTACTGTGCTTCTGGACTCATTCTAAAATTCTGGTCCTTACCTTTCAAGCCCTCCCTGATGTTGGAGGCTAGTGTGTATGTATTGATTTATTGGATGTCTTTATTTATTTATTTATTTATTACAATTTTATACCGCCCAACAGCCAAAGCTCTCCGAGCGTTTCACAAAAATCAAAACCATTTATATTCTGCCTTTCCACAAAGGGGAACATATGTAGGAGTAGATCCCCCAGAAAAGTGTGTGCCTGTGATGTAAAATATCCCTTAAAGAAACAGTATCTTAATGGTTCATTGAATAAGAGTATACCCCTGGCCTAATATCACAATATAGATGAAAGAAGGGGTTGAGAAAATATCTATACTTTAATGAACCCTATAGAATACTAATGCACAATCCACAAACGTGGAAATGGAAAACACTATTAATGATACAGCAATACAAACTGGTAAACTACACAATAGTAAATTACAGAATAACATATCATCACAGTTTTACACACTATTAATGAAACAGCAATATAATCTAGAAAACACAATAGTAGATTACACAGAATGATATATCATCACAGTTGTGCAGCCTAAACTCCACTGAGATGATTGCTTTGAAGCAAAGGCTCCGTTAAAAAGACACGCAGATCTAAAGAGGCTCTCTCCCCCCCCACCACCTTCCTTTCCTCCCTCAAAGTCCTGTATATATATGGCTGAGGGTTGCTGCTGCTGCTTTTTGCTTGTTAAACTGGGGATTAGCTGGTCCTGTTTCCCCCGAGAGGAGAGAATGGGGGATTTAGGAAGCAGGAGAAGGAAAGGTTTTCAATTGGCACACCCCTCTCTTTCGTCAGCAGTACCTCCCCTTTGAAACCATGCCCACAAAACAGTGCAATGAAATGACGTTTGAAAATACGTGTTAAAGTTTGAGCGATGTGCTTTCGCATGATCAGAAGAACCAGACTTTCCGCACACCAGAATATTTCGCTACGAGGGGCAGAAGAACTGCAATCACAGCAGGACATAGTCGACATCATTGGAGTCCTTCGCAGGGAAAGCAGACTATAACGTTCGTGTCATTTGAGCCCATTGCATAGAATTCACTGCAGCAGCACAATATAAGGCTGGTGGGACGAAGCTATATGTTGCTGATTTGATCTGTAGTTTCCCTTGGAAGTTTTGATATTGTTCTGAGTCAAAATGTGGATGATAAATCCTCAGATAAATGGGCCTTGCTGTTTCCTATCCCTGCCCCTGTTCTGCCCCTGTTTCCCTCCAGCGGGTTACAGTTTGCACTGTCGTCTTTCTTTCCTAGCACTTCAGGAGCAAGGTGACAAACTGGGATCTTTAGAAAATGGTAAAGCCTTCCTATGGCAGCCACCTCGTGGCTGGAGTCAGGCACTGCCTCAAGACGCTGGGTGGGGGTGGGGGCACAGCTATTCCCCATACCAGAAGGAGGGGCCTATCTGCATGTTTCAGGGCAAGCAGAGTAGTGAAGCCAAAGTTAAACCTTGTGCTCGTGTCTCACCTATCAGAGGAAGAAAGTGTAAAGTGTCCTGGAACCTCTCGCCCAAATTCCATTTACTTGGACTTCCAAAAGGCTTTTGATAAAGTTCCCCACCAAAGACTCTTGAACAAACTTAGCAGTCATGGAATAAGAGGAGAGGTCCTCTTATGGATCAGTAACTGGTTAATGAACAGAAAACAGAGAGTAGGAATAAAAGGTCAATTCTCCCGATGGAGGGAAGTAAATAGTGGGGTCCCACAAGGATCGGTATTGGGACCAATTCTTTTCAAGTTGTTCATAAATGATCTGGAATTAGGAGTGAGCAGGGAAGTGGCCAAGTTTGCCGATGACACCAAATTATTTAAGGTGGTTAAAACACAAAGGGATTGTGAAGAGCTCCAAAGGGATCTCTCCAAGCTGGGAGAGGGGGCGTCCAAATGGCAGATGCGGTTCAATGTAAGCAAGTGTAAACTAAACTATATTTAGTTTTAATGTCCCTACCCCTATTGGTTTTCCCCTCCCTCCCCTGTCTGTTGTGGTGATGGCAGATTGTCTTGTTTAGTTTTATTCTGTACAGCGCCATGAAAATTGATGGTGCTTTATAAATAAATATTAATAATAAAGTGATGCATGTTGGGGCAAAAAATCCTATCTGTAAGTTCATGTCTTCATGGCACCGCTTTGCTGCTCCTTCCCAGTAAAACCCTGTGATATCGCTGCTGCGGGGTGGGGGCGGGAAAACCCCATGCCAGAAGGGGTTGTCTGGCCTTCCCTCTGCCTGGTTTCGTGACCCAGAATGCCCCCAGCTCGATGCTGAAGCAAGGTCACACGGTGGAAGAACTGTGGTGACCTCGTCTCAAAGCAAAAAGTTGGGAATAAATCCCCGACTTTTTAAAACTGCAGCTTCGAGGAAAAGCCCCAGGGTGGGTGTGAGTTAGCAGCTGTGTCATATCACCGACACGGTGCCACCGAGCAGCCACGGTGAGGAAAATAAGTCGTATAGACCGTCCAATGGCATCTGAGCTAGTGGTGATCAGCCAAGAACGTGATCTGTTAGAGCAGTACGACAATGGATCCAGTTACCTAAGGAGGTTGTGGGCTCTCCCACACTAGAGGCCTTCAAGAGGCAGCTGGACAACCCTCTGTCAGGGATGCTTTTGGGTGGATTCCTGCACTGAGCAGGGGGTTGGGCTCGATGGCCTTGTAGGCCCCTTCCAACTCTGCTATTCTGATTCTATGATGCCTGGTGTGGAGAATGTGGATAGGGAGACATTTTTCTCCCTCTCCCATAATACTAGAACCCAACAGGGTCATCCCATGAAGCTGATTGGTGGGAGATTCAGGGCAGATAAAAGGAAGGACTTCTTCACACAGCGCAGAGTTAAACTGTGGAACTCACTACCACAAGATGCAGTGGTGGCCACCAATTCAGATAGCTTTAAAAGGGGGTTGGATAAACTCCTGGAGGAGAAGGCCATCCACGGGTACTAGTCATGATGGCTCCAGTATCAGAGGCAGGAACATGGGGAACATGGGCAGGAGAGTGCTGGGGAACATAGGCAGGGGAACATGGGCAGGAGAGTTCCTTGCTGGGGAACATGGGCAGGAGAGTGTTGTGGCACTCATGACCAGCTTGTGGGTTTCCTGTGAGGAGCTAGTTGGCCGCTGTGTGAACAGAATGGACCTTCGGTCTGATCCAGCCTTAGGGCTCTTCTTATATTTTGCTGCTCATTGTACTGGGAATATGGTTTCTGAAGAAAGCCAAGTTAAAAAAACATACACACACCTTTTGCCACATTTTCTGGGCGAGAAGGGATTGCTGTTGAAAGTTCTGCCCTTGTGGTAAGGCATGGGGATAGGAGAGCTCAGGTCCTCCGATGTGACCAAACTATTGCTGCAGATATATTGACTGGCCATTTGCCACTGATGACGTTGCTTACTGAGGACCCAACCCAGAGTACCAGGTGAACTCCGTCCTTCCAGGATCAATGCTCTTCATTTGGGAGGTTTATTTATTTATTTATTACATTTTTATACCGCCTGAGGAGTCACTGGAGACCAGGAGAATTGGGAGTAGGTCTTGCATCCATAGATTTTCAGCAGTCGTTTTTGCTGAAAGCTGGGCTGTACCGTTGCTTGCATTTGACAGAGCAGCTGCCTTTCATGGATCCTTTCTTCACATTTGAATAAATGCATTTCGTTTTTCTTATACCTTAGGTGTGTCTTTGGGAGTTCATTTCCCCAAACATACAAATTGGTGTCCCAGAGGTCCGGGAGGGATGGGGTTGAGCTACTAAGTTTAGCAAGTGGGGGAAAGGCCATCTCCAAGACCCATGAACTGTTTGTTCTGATACTGAGGGCCTTGCTAGACCTACCTGAAAATCTGGGCGTGTGGAGGGGTAGCGTGGGCTGTCACTCCTATCCACACGTGAGACGTGATGGGCTACAGGAAAGCCCCGTCGCGTCCGCCATTTTGTTGTAGACTTAAAGGGCCGGGTGTGCAGGAGCGCACCACCAGCAAAGGTGTTTTTTTTTAAAAAAGGGCTCCCCGCTCCTCCCCCAGCCCCCTATTTCTCCACCCTGGCTGCGATTCCCCCCTGCAAATCCTGCTTCCCCGCCATGATCTACGGTTCCCCCCCATGATCTCCCCACCCCCGAAGTCTCCCCCTGCCCCGATGGGCCCAACGCTCCTGTGGAGCGCTGCGCCTTGTCTGCTGCTTTCCCCAGCTACTTGTGAATAATTGCGGTAGCCAGGAAAAGCGGCGGACCGGTCTACACACCCGCAGTCTTGGGCTCAGCCCGAGACCGCGGGTAATACCGGGCCACAAGTGGTGCCGGTTATCCCGGGCCAAGGGAGGGTTACCCCTGCCTGAGCCCGGGATCCCCTGTGCATCACCTGGATGCACAGGGGCAGGCCCAGGGCTCGCACTGGGCTAACACATCGTCTAGCAAGGCCCCAGGTCTACACGAGTCCATGCTATACAGCAGTGGCCGCATGAAGCAGGGATAGCCCAAAGGCAGAGGAGAGGATGTGCGGCCTCCTCAATTAGCCCGTTACACCCTTGCCTTCTCTCCTTCTTTTCCCTTGGACCTACAGTTGACTTGTGGGGGCAGCCGCAAGCAGCTTTGACAACTTCATACAGTAGAAATGAGGTAAAATCCTCCCCTCCGCCACTGCCAGGTTCCCTTAGCACACCTGCGCTTGCATGGCTAGCTGTGATGCTGCAGTTCCCACAGGGGACAGAAATGGACCCCCCCACTGGAGAAGTGGGATGCTCCCCCTCCCTTGTAGCTGCCTCCCAAGAGATGCCATGTTCAGCGCATGAACAGGGGAGCAGAGAGTCATGCCCAAGGGAGTGGCCAGGGCTAGCACACCCTCAGGAGCTGGCACGGGTACTCACCATGTGAAGGTGCACAGATCCATTGCATCTCCCTCCAATAAGACCCTGAGCATTATGCTAGGAGCAGGCAGAGCGGCCCCGGGGCCACCCTTAGACAGAGCCCACGGCTACCCAGGGTCCCTTGATGAAATGAAACTGTCTCTTAACACTCAACATTAACGCCATTCAAGCTTTGAAATCGGATCTCCCAACTGTGTCTCACATTTGGTGAGGTTTCTTAGATGGTGTGATTGACAAATAAGAGAAGCTTGCAAAGGCTGAGCTGTCTAATTCAAAGCGGAACATTTCGCAAACCCGTCAGCTCCTCTGCAACCTTCCTGAGAACTTGGTTCATTTGCAAGTTAGGTTTGCTAACAGTAAGTTTGCAGGGATTTTGTTGTTGTTGTTGTTTAAAAAAACCCTCTTCACTTTGTAATTAGTTGCACGGCCAGGAAACAGACATCACAAACTGGGCAGGAGGTCAGGGGAGGCCTCAGTGTTTCTGCTGGCAGTAGCTGGTGTAAGCCCCTGAAGGTAGATGCTTTGGGGTTGTGAAGGGGAGGGGGGAGGCAGTGGTACAGGTGGCTTGGGATCCAGGGGGGTATAGGTGGCTTGGGATCCAGTGGATCCAACACTCCACCAATGTCCTGAGGGGCCCCAGATTTGGGACCTTCACCTATGGCAACCTGAAAGTAGCCTAGAAATTTCCCTCTCTCCTGTTGTAAGCAATTGGAGGGAAAATATTTTAAAAAACAAGGAAAAGGAAAGGAAACATCCGCCATCTCCTTCGGTCTGCACAAACGTTGGAGCTCTGGATGCATCCAACCTGCCATTTTACTCTCCTCAACCATAGGGTGACCTTTGGAAACCACAAAGGAGGATAACATGGCATTCAGCCCCAGAGGGCATGTCCAGCACCAAGGGTGTATGTGTTAGATCAATGTTCTTTTCACCCAAGGACGAGATCCAAACAGCCCTTAAGCACGACTCCACCAAAATGGTTTAACAAATAAATAAATAAATAAAAAAATGGAGGTGGTTCTGCTAACATATGTACATAGCTGAACATAGCCTTAGAGCTTGAAGGATATGGCTCCAGCGGTTTTTAAAAATAATAATTTTAAAACTTCAAACTTAATTTCCCCCACTAAAAAATCAACAGATGAATGGATGTGCTTCAAACTTGGCACGGCTAAAGTCCTACTTAAGAGCTACCATGGTGCCAAGTTTCATCTCTTTAGCTTTAAAGATGATAATAAGTCAAAAACATCAACTTTTAAAAAATCCTAAAAATCAATGGATGAACGGATCTGTTTCAATTTGTCATGGCTAAAGCCCTACCTAAGAGCTATCGTGGTGCCAAGTTTCATCTCTTTATCTTTAAAAATGGCAGCGCTGTAAGCATTTTTGTTAATTCCTGTTAAAGTAGAGCTGCCCTTTGGGTGGGGAGGATGGAAAAAATCTGGATTTTTCTTCAAATTTCATAATTCTCCCCCCCCTTCTCAGATTTGGTACCAAAAATCTGGACAAATCCAGGTTTTCCCTGTCATATGGTCACCCTGAATCCCACCCTGTAATGCACCATTAAGCAAGAAACGCTTAACATAAACTTTATAAACAGAATAGAAACATCTTAAATCTATTGTTCATCTTCCAAATCTCAGGACTGAAAGCATCGTCATGTGTGCAGTGCCTATTTCAGAATATGAGCAGAATAAAGATGGTCTTCTTCCAAAGGCCAGTGGGAGGCGCCTGCTTCTCCCTCCTTTGGGCTTTTTCAAAACGGAGAAGGGGTCTGCGCGTGCACGAAGCGAGGGAGGGCAGGTGGTCTGAGGGGCAGAGCGAGAGCAAGAAAAGGCGCCGGAGTCGGGGGCTGTTGTGCAAAGTGAGACTTTACTGCAAAAGTGTGTGAGGAGCTCTAACAGACGGGAGGTGAGGAAGGGCCCAGGGGAGCTGAAAGCAGAGCAGGAGGTGCTGGGGAGGAAGGCAGTTGTGGTCGGCGAGACGTCTTCAGGCACGGGCTCCACAGAGACTGGCAGCTCCCCCATCTCAGTGGCTCTGCAGGGACCGGGCGGCATCTGTGGAGGGAGGCAAATCGGAGCGTGAGGCCTGATGGAGGAGGCACATTTAAAAAGAACGAGAAGACAAGTCCCGCCTCCCCTGCAACACGCCCCCACAAATCCCCAAACTGTCACCACTAAAACAAAGAAATGAAAGATGGAAAGGGGACATCGGCAGAAGTGGGGAATGGAGTCAGGGCCAAACTACAGCGGGGATTCTCTCCAGTTCGGCGTTGACTTCGGTATAGTGTGGGTTCCGGGGCCAGGGGGGAGGTCTCAAAGGCTTCACAGGAAAAGGGGTCTTGTTGGCACTTATTTAGGACTTCTGCTGTTGCTGTGTCTTCTCTTACTTGCTCTGCTGCTTCAGTATGTCTGCTTGTTCTCCCTCTGTGTGTTTTTTGGTGTTATTGTTAAACTGCAAGAAGGTTGTTGTTGTTGTTTACAGTTGAAAGGCCGGGCAAAAATATGTTACACACATCAAGAAAAATATCTGAAGAGATAGATTGATTCACTAAGACGCTGTTCAGGTGACACACACTAAACCATGGTGGTTTTGAGCTAAACATTATGGCTTAGCGTGTCGTGTGAACCGTTCCTAACCACAGTGGTTACATAACCATGGTTTAAACACACTCACTAACCACTTGTTGTAAAAGGGTTAGCGGCCTAACCATGGCTTAGCGTGTTGTTTGAAGAGGCCCAATGACTGAACTGCTGTTGTTCCAGCTTCTGGCGCTGATAGGCCAGGCTACATCAAAAACTGTACCTAGCACCCACGTTGCATTCCAGATGTGCAAAGCGTTTCCCATACAAGTTCTGAGTAAGGCTAACAGCAACCCTGCAGATGTGAGGCTGAAGCTGAGAGCAAAGCAGTTGCTGTGGTGCCCTTCATGAGTTCATGACTTCAAGGGGGGCTGATCCATCCAGGCTCCCAGCCTCACTGAGCTTCCTCGCTCCACTGCTCAGACCCTGAAGAGGAGCTGAGGTTGGGTGGACCGCTGGAAGGCCTGGAAGGCCACGGCCACGGCCACTTCCCCTGACCAAGAAGAAGAGAAGAGTAGTCGTTGTGGGAGACTCCCTGCTGCGTGGGATTGAAACACAAGTATGTCGTGAAGACCCATGGACTCGCCAGGTGTGCTGTCTTCCTGGAGCACAGATTAGAGATGTGACTGAAGGGTTACCGAAGCTCATAAAGTCCACGGACACATACCCCTTTCTTCTCATCCATGTGGGAACAAATGATGTCGCCAAGCAGAGCTATGAAGAAATCATTTCAGACTTTGAAGCTCTGGGAAGAAAACTGAAGAACTTTGGGGCCCAGGTAGTTTTCTCATCCATCCTCCCAGTTCTTGGAAGAGGATTAGAAAGGGAAAGAAAAATACTCCAGATGAACGACTGGCTACGAAGGTGGTGCTGACATGAGAGTTTTGGATTCTGGGACCACGGGCTACGCTACTTGGAACATGGACTGCTGGCAAGGGATGGGTTGCACCTCACAAGGGCTGGAAAGAATGAGTTCGGCCACAGCATGAAGAACTTGATCAGGAGGGCTTTAAACTGAATCTTACGGGGGCGGGAGACGTAAACTTTGAGGCAACAATGGATGAAGGCCAAGGCACCACAGTACAGAGAACAGCTCCAATAGTGCCCCAAAATAGTGTCTGCAACAAGGTAGGAACAAAGCCAGACTATAACACATGGTCTTCGATGTCTATATACTAATGCCCAGACCACGGGAAACAAACAGAATGAACTTGAACTCTTATTACATGAAGGCAAATACGACTTGATAGGTATAACTGAAATTTGGTGGGATGACTCCCATGACTGGAATATAGCAATTGAAGGATATAACTTGTTCAAAAAGAACAGAAGAAATAGAAAGGGAGGTTGCACTATATGTTAAAAACAACCTATCCCTGCACAGAAATACAGGCGGATCAGACTGGGCGCCACGTCGAGAGCATCTGGATTAAAATAAATGGGGCAAGGAATGAAAAGAACAAGATAATCGGAGTCTACTACCGACCACCCAATCAAGAAGACGAGGACAAAACTTTTGAGAAACAAATTGCCAGTGTTTCAAGGAAGTGTGATGTAGTAGTGATGGGGGACTTCAATTACCCTGATATCTGTTGGGAGACCATTACTGCCAAAAGCGGCCCTTCCAAGAAATTCCTGACATGTGTGGGTGATAACTTTCTCCTACAGAAAGTGGAGGAAGGAACTAGAGGATCGGCAATCCTTGACTTGATATTGACCAATAGGGATGACTTAGTGGATAAAGTGGCAGTTACGGGAACTCTGGGGAAAAGTGACCACGTCCTACTTGAATTCTTGATTATGAAGGAGACAAAAGTTGAGTGTAGCCATACACGTACTCTGGATTTTAGCAAAGCTGATTTTAATAAACTCAGAACTATGATAAGTAAGGTCCCATGGCAAGTGAGCCTAATGAGAAAAGGAGTGCAGGATGGGAGGGAGTATTTAGAAAAGGAAATTTTAAAGGCACAGTTACAAACAATTCCAACAAGGAGAAAAGATAGAAGACAACAGAGGAAACCAATGTGGCTCCACAAAAAGCTTAGAGATGACCTGAAAACAAAAAGGGATACATATAGGAAGTGGAAGGAAGGCCAGGCTACAAAAGAAGAGTACAGACAAGTGGCGCAGAAGTGCCGAAATGGCGTCAGGAAGGCTAAAGCTGAGCATGAGCTGAGGTTAGCGAGGGATGCTAAAAGCAATAAAAAGGCTTTCTTCAGATACGTGAGTAGTAAAAGACAGAGGAAAGAAATGGTAGTTCAACTGCTTAGTGAGGATGGCAAATTGATAACAGATGACAAAGAAAAGGCTGAAGTGCTGAATTAATACTTTGCCTCAGTCTTCTCCCAAAAGCGGGTCTATGACCTCCCTGGAAAAAGTGAAGCAGAAGTTGAGGGGGCAGGATTACAGTTTGAGATTGATAAACAAATGGTCAAAGAACACCTAATTTCCTTGAATGAGTTCAAATCTCCAGGGCCCGATGAACTGCATCCTAGAGTAATGAAGGAGCTAGCGGAAGAACTCTCAGAACCTTTGTCTATTATCTTTGCAAAATCATGGAAGACGGGTGAGGTGCCGGATGACTGGAGGAGGGCTAACGTTGTCCCTATCTTCAAAAAGGGCAAAAAGGAGGAACCTGGGAACTACAGACCAGTCAGTCTGACATCCATCCCTGGGAAAATTCTGGAGCAGATTATAAAGAAGTCAATCTGTAAACACCTTGAAATCAATGCGGTGATCACTAGAAGCCAACATGGATTTGTCAGGAACAAATACTGTTAGACTAATTTGATCTCATTTTTTGATCGGGTAACCTCCCTTGTGGACTGTGGGAATGCTGTGGATGTCATATATCTTGACTTCAGCAAAGCTTTTGACAAAGTGCACCATGATACTCTGATTAACAAATTAGCCAAAAGTGGGCTAGATGGAACAACTATTAGGTGGATTCACAGTTGGCTACAGAATCGGACTCAAAGAGTACTTATCAATGGAACCTTCTCAAACTGGGGAGAGGCAACGAGTAGGGTACCGCAGGGATCAGCCCTGGGCCCAGTGCTCTTCAACATTTTTATTAATGATTTGGACGAGGAGGTGCAGGGAACGCTGATCAAATTTGCAGATGACACAAAATTGGGTGGGATAGCTAATACCCTGGAAGACAGAAACAAACTTCAAAGTGATCTTGATAGGCTGGAGTGCTGGGCTGAAAACAACAGAATGAAATTTAATAGGGATAAATGCCAAGTTCTACATTTAGGAAATAGAAACCAAAGGCACAGTTACAAGATGGGGGATACTTGGCTCAGCAATACTACAAACGAGAAGGATCTTGGAATTGTTGTAGATCGCAAGCTGAATATGAGCCAACAGTGCGATATGGCTGCAAGAAAGGCCAATGCTATTTTGGGCTGCATTAATAGAAGTATAGCTTCCAAATCACATGAGGTCCTGGTTCCTCTCTATTCGGCCCTGGTTAGGCCTCATCTAGAGTATTGCGTCCAGTTGTGGGCTTCACAATTCAAGAAGGATGCAGACAAGCTGGAGCGGGTTCAGAGGAGGGCAACCAGGATGATCAGGGGTCTGGAAACAAAGCCCTATGAAGAGAGACTGAAAGAACTGGGCATGTTTAGCCTGGAGAAGAGAAGATGGAGGGGAGACATGAGAGCACTCTTCAAATACTTAAAAGGTTGTCACACAGAGGAGGGCCAGGATCTCTTCTCGATCCTCCCAGAGTGCAGGACACGGAATAACGGGCTCAAGTTAAAGGAAGCCAGATTCCAGCTGGACATCAGGAAAAACTTCCTGACTGTTAGAGCAGGACGACAATGGAATCAGTTGCCTGGTGAGGTTGTGGGCTCTCCCACACTAGAGGCCTTCAAGAGGCAGCTGGAAAACCATCTGTCAGGGATGCTTTAGGGTGGATTCCTGCATTGAGCAGGGGCTTGGACTCGATAGCCTTGTAGGCCCCTTCCAACTCTGCTATTCTATGATTCTATGACCTTCCCCCTCCACTCATCATTTTTCGGTTTCCTGTTTTCCACACATTACCCCCTGTTCTAAAAAGTTGGAATGTTTCTCCTACTGTGTCATGTTTCTCAGAAACCTCCTGCCTTCTTGGGAGACAATGACGAGGCCAGCTAAGTAATCCACAAAGCTTTACTTAAGCAATAAACATCTCTTCCCACATGAAGAGAGTCTTGTCTCTTGGAACTTACTCCCTAGGCAAAACTATGCAAACTAAGCGAGACAATTGTCCTTTCAAGGAGAACAGAAAGCCTTTTCTCAACACGCGTTAACTTCAGAGAGGCTAGTTGTGAGGCAGCTTCCGACGGGATGCCAGCCGGGCTGACTTTCTCTCACCTTCCTTTCGCTCCTCCAGTTTTAGCCTGCGGCGCATCCTAGGATCAGCTAGCTTGTCGGTGCCCTCTTCTTCGGAAGAATGTTGGCTTCCCACTGACTGTGTATGATTGGCCCTTGTGGAGATAAGCTCTGGAGAGAGATCAGGACCAGCAGGTGGAGAAAGCATGAGAGCTTCCTCCCCCACTGGTATAGGCTGGCCTGTGTCTGGCGCCAACTCCTCTACTTCAGAGTCTGATTCTGATTGATTACCTGAAACACTTTCTTCCAACCCAGGGGGAGCCAGGATAGACATGACATGCAGCTAAGTTACTGGCAGTAAGGACTTTAAACTAAAACATGTCCCCCCACCCCTGGAATGCAACCCCCCACCCCCGGAGCTTCTCAGGAGTGGAATTTGGTCCTCGGGCTGAGAAAGATTCTGCCCCACCCCCAAGAGCCAGCACTTGCATGTGCTTTACTAACCCCATTTACTAACCCCCGTTTACTAACAGGGACTGGCCAGTGAGATTACATCATGCCAGACCTTTTACAATTTCATTGCCTGCCAGTCCAGGTCTGGGTCTGATTCAAAGTGCTGGTATTGACATTCAAAGCCCTAAACGGTTTGGGGCCAGGCTATCTGAAGGAACGCCTCCTCCCATATGTACCTGCCCGGACCTTAAGATCATCTACAGGGGCCCTTCTCCGTGAGCCCCTGCCAAAGGAAGTGAGGCAGGTGGCTACTAGGAGGAGGGCTTTCTCCGCTGTGGCACCCCGGTTGTGGAATGAGCTCCCCAGAGAGGTCCGCCTGGCGCCTACACTGTACTCCTTTCATCGCCAGCTGAAGACCTTTTTATTCTCTCAGTATTTTAACACTTAATTTTAACTTAAATTTAAATTTTACTGTTCTAACTTTGTATTTTAATCTTATATCAATTTTGCTGCGTGGTTTTATCCTGGTTGTGCTTTTTATACCATATTTTGTATTTGTGTTTTTAACCTGTGGGTTGCTTTATCATGGTTTTAATTTTTGTGAACCGCCCAGAGAGCTTCGGCTATTGGGCAGTATAAAAATGTAATAAATAAATAATAATAAAAAAATTAGCCCCTGCTTCTGAGCAGCAGGGGCCATATCCGACTGAGCGGGCCCATCCTTGGCCACCAGGTCAGTCCACTGAGCTGCCAGGCCCCACTCCGAGCCCCACCACATGCCCTCTTCTCATACATGCAACCCCGGAGAGCATGCGCAGAGTTGCTCATGGGCTCTGTGTGCGTCATCCATAGGACGATGTCCAGGGAAAGACCAGGGAGCTCGGGCAGGTGGTGCTGCCATCAGGAGAGGAACGCTGAGGTCTCTCACGTCCCAGTTCTGGGAAATGCTTGACTCCAATTGTCTTCGGAGTCTCTGGCACAGGGTTCGGATCCTGGCCCCAAAGGATGCTCGCCACCAGCCATTAGCTCACCTCAGTCTGGAGTGGTACAGTCCTTTCTGCCACAGCCATTTTGGCAGCATTTCTTGGTTCCTTCGCACTCTGCATCACTCGCGCATTTGTTGTCACCGCAAAAGCCCAGCATGGAGATTCCATTCATGTTTCCCGGGCAAGAACCGGGCTTATCTGCAAGGAGAGAAAGTCAGCGTGTGAGTAGGCGGGGATCCGTTTACACCTGACCACCCACGGCAGGGACCACAGCCAAAGGCAAGGCTGCCTCGGTCTTCTGCTGCTCACAGGTAAGTGTGGACGTGAACGAGCAACGTTCAGCATACTTTGCAGGAGAAGTCCAAGGCTCAGCACTCTCCTGGGGAAAGGAGCAGAAGGGGCCATTTGGCCAGGAATCAAAGGAGGAAAGAAAAGGAAGGAGGCCGGGCGTCAGAGCAGCAACGAGAACAGGGAGGTCTCAGGATATGTTTTGGCTCTGGCAGCAGCTCTCAGGTGGAAGCATTTTCCAGGCCTCCCACCTGCAGCGGTCCCACCTGCTGACAATTCCGGGCCTGTGGGCAATCGTGCAATGCCACCATGGAGAGAGGGCAATGGATCAGAGGCCTTAAAATGTCGCACTGTCTAACTATTAATTTGAAAGAAAAGTAAGACGGTGACTTTAGAAACCGTCATAAAAATGCCTTTCTTCCTTCCTTCCTTCCTTCCTTCCTTCCTTCCTTCCTTCCTTCCTTCCTTCCCTTTCCTTTCCTTTCCTTTCCCTTTCTTTCTTTCTTTCTTTCTTTCTTTCTTTCTTTCTTTCTTTCTTATTTGCTAACCTGCCCAGGACCCACTGCTGTCTTTTTTTGCTTCCAGGAACCAGCAAGAGCACCTTCTGGGCCGTTAAATTTCTGCAACGCAAGCTACAACGCTGCAGTCAGTCGGTCTGTGAACAGAGGTTGCCACCTTTGTAATTTGGGGTTGAGTGATTGGCAGGGGCTACCAAATGGCACGGGTAATGGTGGGGTGATGCGTTTCACTCTGGCCCTCTTCTCCAGAATGAGCACCATCCACTCACTCAGTTATTACGGAGAGGACAGACCACGCCATGAAGACAAGGCCTTGCAGTGTTCAAGAAGGCAAGAGGGCAGCGAGGAAGGCGCTGGGATGCAAGGGCTGAGCGGTGGGGTTGGCGGGGTTCCCTGGAGCAGGGATGTTAGATGTTGTTGTTGGACCCGAACTACCATCAGCCCTAGCCAGCACAGCCAAGGGTGAGGGGCATGATGGGAGTTGCACTCCAAAGCCGTCGGGAATACTGTGTGCACTCATAGAATCATGGAACAGCAGAGTTGGAAGGGGCCTACAAGGCCATCGAGTCCAACCCCCTGCTCAATGCAGGAATCCACCATAAAGCATCCCTGACAGACGCTTGTCCAGCTGCCTCTTGAAGGCCTCTAGGGTGGGAGAGACCACTTGTTCAGGATAGCGGAGTTTGTGCCGCTTATTCTGACTTTGAAATCTGTTTGGTGCTTGTGAGCGTCTGTGAGCCACTGTGCTATGCAGAGAGGGATGCCCCATCTTGCTGTGCTGGTTCTTTGCACTTGCCTTTTAAAAAATAATCTCATTTCATGTTTGCACAGCACCTTTGTATTTTGTTCCCTTGCTAAAGTAGAGTTGTGCAAATAAAAGTTTAAATAAGCAATGAATGAACAAGTAGTAGAGTTCCCCTGGCTGCAAAATAGAGCGTCACCAGACAGGGGGGAAATAGCGTTTCCCTACCATCTCTTCCCCAGCTTTCTGTCCCACAATACTTCCTCTTTCTTTACATGGGGAAGAAAGAGGAAGTAAACAATGACCACGTGACCTATTCAGTAGGGTGACCATATGAAAAGGAGGACAGGGCTCCTATATCTTTAACTGCTGCATAGAAAAGGGATTTTCAGCAGGTGTCGTTTGTATATATGGAGAAACTGGTGAAATTCCCTCTTCATCACAACAGTTAAAGCTGCAGGAGCTATATTAGAGGGACCAGATTTAAAAGAGGGCAGGGCACCTGCAGCTTTAACTGGTGTGATGAAGAGGAAATTTCACCAGGTTCCCCATATTTGCACAAGCATCTGTCAGGGATGCTTTAGGGTGGATTCCTGCATTGAGCAGGGGGTTGGACTCGATGGCCTTGTAAGCCCCTTCCAACTCTGCTATTCTATGATTCTATGTTAGAGCAGTACGACAATGGAACCAGTGACCTAGGGAAGTTGTGGGCTCTCCCACACTAGAGACCTTCAAGAGGCAGCTGGACAACCCTCTGTCAGGGATGCTTTAGGGTGGATTCCTGCATTGAGCAGGGGGTTGGACTCGATGGCCTTGTAGGCCCCTTCCAACTCTGCAATTCTATGATTCTATGATTCTATATATACAAATGACACCTGCTGAAATTCCCTTTTCTATGCAACTGTTAAAGATACAGGAGCCCGGTCCTCCTTTTCATAGGGTCACCCTACTATTCAGTGGGCGTTTTTATCCCACGGCTTCTCCTGCACTCAGTAGGAAATGGCAGCACATTTCGCTACAGCTGAAAAAGTAGGATTTTCCTGGGTGTGTGTGTTGCGACGGTAAAATGAGCAGAAGGGGCAGGAGACACGTGGGAGGTGGATGTTGTCATCAAAAGTACCCGCGAAAATCCGTGCGTGCGTGGCCAGTAACGAGCGTGCAATAAAATGCTCGTCTGATGGCATGCTTAAACATAACTAGTTAAAGGGGCTCGTTCAGTGATATCAGTAACTAGGAGAAACCTCTGCCACTTTTAATAGAAAAGCCTCTGGAACGCTAACGGACCACAGCGCCCTCCCAGCCAACTGGCGATCCTCTAAGTCAGGGGTGGCCCATTGTGGCCCTCCAAGTTTTGGGGCCTACAACTCCCATGAGCCCTCGCCAGCATAGCTAATGGCAAGGGATCATGGGAATGGTAGGCTAAAACAAGTTGCCCTCCCTGCTCTAATGGGAAGAAAGCCCAGAGAGAGAAAGAAGATGATTTGAAGAAGCAAACTCCGGACGTTCTTCCTGTGTGCAAAGGTTTGATAGGCAAAGACAATTTCTGACTGTTTCTCCAAATCAGTGGCACAGGGCAACTGAGGGACAGCTAGTGCAGGTGCTATGAAGCAGTATTGCTTTATTGTCATCCTTACATTTATTTCTTTATTTAGAATAGGAGGATGCCAGAGAAATTTTTAACGGAATCAAATGATTTCAGATTTCTATGAATACGACTGACTCACAGATGATGAATCAGGCTGACTTTTCATGAGTCACACAGTTTCTGTGGATTTACAGACCTGCTGTTTTAGAATTTCCGTATTTTTTACGCAAATTTAGTTGCAGAAAAATACATAAAATGAATTTTAAAAAATGTCAAAAGTGCTCTTTTCCCACAAGCCAAAGCATGGGGCGGGGGGGGGGGGGGATTTGCACATTTTCAGGAAGGGTTATGCATTTTTGCAAGGTTGAATTTGCGCAAATGCAAATTTATGCAAATTTGGGAAATTAGGGGGGGAGGGGAAACCCAACTTTGTCGATGAGTGGATGATGGAACAAAAACGTACCTGACAATCCACAAAATGCAGATGGAAGAGATTTAGTCAAACCTATACATCCCTAACTATCCCTGTCCTTAGGACTTGGGGCACATATTGTGCCATTACACAACCGAAAGTGTCAAAATGCACCGTAGAAGCACAGACAGCGCATACCCACCCTTGGTACCAGCCTGACATCAAACACCACAAGACAGAGCTTTGAGATGCTCAAGCTGAGACTTTGGAGAGTCTCCAACAGGACAACCTCTCCAGTTGGCTCCTCCTGCAACTGAGCCCCTTTTTCTTTTCCTAAACACATCTCTTGCCCGCGCCAGGGCTTCGTACATCAAACGCCGCTAGTTCCACAGTCTCAGCCCTGCCATCACGGGCCCAGTGCAACTGGGCAGTCCGCAAACAGGCCTGTTGGATCGCAGGCGGCTTCCAGACACAGCTTCCTGGCTGCGCTTCCATTTGGCACCAAACTGCCAATGGCAAGAACTTCTAGGAACAGTCAGGGCCTGTGCGCTGCAACCCATCACACCCTCCGCTTGCAACACCAAGTGGTCTGGTTAATTGGAGCAGACAGACAGCCTGTGCAGCACCAGCCTGGACGATGCCTTTTCTCCCATTAGTGGGGTGGCCCAAAGGGAAGGGCTTCTCCTCCTGGATGCAAGAAAGGCAAACGCTATTTTGGGCTGCATTAATAGAAGTATAGCTTCCAAATCACGGGAGGTCCTGGTTCCTCTCTATTTGGCCCTGGTTAGGCCTCATCTAGAGTATTGTATCCAGTTCTGGGCTCCACAATTCAAGAATGACACAGACAAGCTGGAGCGGGTTCAGAGGAGGGCAATCAGGATGATCAGGGGTCTGGAAACAAAGCCCTATGAAGAGAGACTGAAAGAACTGGGCAGGTTTAGCCTGGAGAAGAGAAGATGGAGGGGAGACATGAGAGCACTCTTCAAATACTTCAAAGGTTGTCACACAGAGGAGGGCCAGGATCTCTTCTCGATCCTCCCAGAGTGCAGGACACGGAATAACAGGCTCAAGTTAAAGGAAGCCAGATTCCAGCTGGACATCAGGAAAAACTTCCTGACTGTTAGAGCAGTATGACAATGGAATCAGTTTCCTAGGGAGGTTGTGGGCTCTCCCACACTAGAGGCCTTCAAGAGGCAGCTGGGCAACCACCTGTCAGGGATGCTTTAGGGTGGATTCCTGCATTGAGCAGAGGGTTGGACTCGATGGCCTTGTAGGCCCCTTCTATGTCCTGCTTTGTTGGTCCATGGAAAAAAGGAGGCTGAGGGGAGACATGATAGCAGTGTACAAGATTCTGCATGGTGTGGAGAAGGTGGAGAGGGTGACATTTCTCTCCCTCTCTCAAAATACTAGAACCCACTGGGGGGTCATTATCCCATGAAGCTGATTGGTGGGAGATGCAGGACAAATAAGAGGAAGTCCTTCTTCACACAGCGCATAGTTAAATTATGGAACTCACAACCACAAGATGTAGTGATGGCCACCAATTTGGATGGCTTTAAAAGGGGGTTGGATAAATTCCTGGAGGCAAAGGCTATCAATGGCTACTAGCCCTGATGGTTGGGTGCTACCTCCAGTATCCAGGGCAGTAAGCCTGTGTGCACCAGTTGCTGGGGAACATGGGTGGGAAGGTGCTGTTGCACCATGTCCTGCTTGTTCATCCGTGGCCGATGGTTGGTTGGCCCCTGTGTGAACAGAGTGCTGGACTAGATGGACCCTCGGTCTGATCCAGCCTCAGGGCTCTTCTGATGTTCTCATGCTCTGGGAAGCCAGGTCCTGGGGAGGCACTGCCAGGGAGGGGGGGGCTGGCATTGCTGCCGCTCTCCCTTTCCCGCTTGCCCCCTCCCCCCGCACGCCTGTCCTCTGCCTCCTCATCTGATGCCCTCCTGACCATTTTGGAGGGTTCCTCGGAGTGGCTGCCACGGCTGGGGTTCCTGACGTCTTCTCCGCTTCTGCCCGCGCACGGAACAGCTGTCAGCATTTCATGCCAAAGGTGATGCCTTGCTTCCAGTTGCTGCCCTCTACGAACCAGAGGAGCCAGTTCAAGCCCAACCCAAAGCTTGCAGCTGCAAAAGAAATGCCCTCTCCTTCCGGGTCCTGTTGACTTTCCCCTTGGGGCCTGGGGCACAATCCCCGCTCTTGGGATTCCTAGAACGATGCGGGCGTTTTGCTTCCTGCTATGTCTGCCAAGCAGCTTCACGTCTCTCTCCCCCTCCCCCCCAGTCAGTCTGAGCAACAGCCTTTCCTCCCGGTGGCTCTCATGCCGCGCGTTCCTTCTGCAGCTGGGAGTGCTTTTGCCTGATTTTTGCACTTGTAAGGAATCCAGGCAAAGCTGGACTTGAACCAAGATAACAATGGTAAACACACCTGGCAGAGTCCCAGGCTGCGAAGTAGCTGCAAGCCCTCATAAGCAGGAGGCGACTCCCAGAAGCTGCACCTTCCCGGATGGCAGGCGCTGCAGGCTGCTGTGTCTAAACTGGGCAGCCTGGAAAGGAGAAAGGCGGATGACCTTCTCTGCCTGCAGACAACCAGTCGCCGTGCAAGGGGCCTCCTGGCCTTGGAGCAGGCATGGGCAAAGCCCAGCCCCGGGACCGAGGGGGGGGGCAGGGGCAGGAGGAGCCACCTGGGACCCAGGAGCCACCTGGGACCCACTCGGAGGATAGATCCAGCCAGAAGCAAGAAGAAGCGGCCTTAAAGGGCCGTGTCTCAGTGGCATGCGGAAGGTCCCAGGTTCGATGCCTGGATTCTCCTGTTAGGACTTCGAAAGAATCCTGCCTGACACCCTGGGGAGTCACGGCTGCCAGTCAGTGTCGACAGCACTGGGCTAGATGGACCAATGCTCTGAATCCGTCTAAGACAGCTTTCTTTCTGTGTTCCTATACAGGTCACCCCACATCAGAAGTGTGGATATGCCACTTGAGATGCCATGGTTGGGGGGGATCGGGGCTGGGAGAATTTCCAGGCTCTAGCGGTGTCCTGTGGCATTTGAGGGAGATGGCCACTAAAGAGGCAGCCCTGTGAACTGGACAACACCAAACATCAGGAAAAACTTCCTGACTGTTAGAGCAGTACGACAATTGAACCAGTGACCCAGGGAGGTTGTGGGCTCTCCCACACTAGAGGCCTTCAAGAGGCAGCTGGACAAGCATCTGTCAGGGATGCTTCAGGGTGGATTCCTGCATTGAGCAGGGGGTTGGACTCGATGGCCTTGTAGGCCCCTTCCAACTCTGTTATTCTATGATCCTAAAATGACGTCATATGTTTGATCTTAATATCTATAGAGGTATCAGGTCCCATCTTAGGAGCGGCATCCCCTGGCCCTCTGGGAAGAAGGCCCCTTCAAAGGTGGCCCCTGGAGCAGAGGCACGTCAGAAGCTGCCTTCTACTGGGTCAGCATGCACAGCCTGGGTCCCTCTAGCCCGGAATTGGCGACACGGACCGGCAGCCGTGGCTCTCCAGGGTTTCAGGCAGGCTTCTTCCCTAGCCCCACCAGGAGATGTAGTTGGGGACGGAACAAGGGACCTTCTGCATGCCAGGCAGCACACAGGGGCTCCACCACCGAGCCGGGGCTGCTTAGGGCCTCTTCTTCCAGGCTTCCGACTGGATATATTCTCAGCGTGGACCACCACTCCATGGTAGAGACCTCCTTTGTGGGCAGAAGGTTCCAGGCTCCTTGGGGGGGGGGGGAAGGATCTCAATTAGCAGGTGATTTATTTATTTATTTATTGCATTTTTATACCGCCCAATAGCCGAAGCTCTTCTCTGCCTGGGACCTGGAGAATCATTGTTCCCAGCCAGAGTGGGTAGTCCCAGGGAAGATGGACAAAGAGTCCGACCTGGCAGAAGGCAGCTCCTGATGTACCAAGAGGGAAGATGGGGCTGGTTTTGAGGTCCCATTACAGCCACGGAGTAGCAGAGAAATGTGACCATGGGGTAGGTCTCTGCTAGTCTCACTGCAAAGAAGGGGAGCCAAGCCAGAGGTAAGAGCATCAAAAGGGCCCTGAGGCTCGATCAGACCCAGGGACCACCTAGTTCAGCCCTCTGTTCACACAGTGGCCCACCAGCTGTTGACCGGGAACCCACAAGCAGGGCATGAGTGGAGCAGGTCTTCCTCGTGGCTTGTGTGGCCCAGGTGAGTGGCAGGGAGGGAGCCCTTTGGGTTTTCCACCTCAGGCAACCGCATCTCCAAGGCTAGCCCTGAAGAACAGCCTCCCAGCAGAAGAAAAGCATCTCTGGGTCCACTTTCTCCAGCGCATGCATACCTTTACAGCAGGAATGGGGAACAGGGGGCTCTCCAAAGGTTGTTGGACTGTAACTCCCTCAGCCCTCACCATTGGCCATGCTGGCTATCACTGATGGGAGTTGGAGTTCACCAACACCGGGAGGCTACACATTCTCCAGCCTGGTTTTATGGTCTTCAATCAAGTCCTGGGTTCGTCATTATTTTTCTAAACATAAAAACCTTTTGCCACTCCTGACTCATTTTGGCTGTCCCTGGCCAGATCACAGAATCCTAGAATAGCAGAGTTGGAACGGGCCTACAGGGCCATCGAGTCCAACCCCCTGCTCAGGGCAGGAATCCACCCTAAAGCATCCCGGACAGGTGGTTGTCCAGCTGCCTCTTGAAGGCCTCTAGTGTGGGAGAGACCACACCAAGCAGGATATAGCACTATGAAAGTGGTATGGAAGCGTTATATGGAGGCAGGATCTACACTACTGCTATATGGTGGTATTGAAGTGCACTGACAACTGTTGGGGCCCAGGACACATGCCATATACTACTATCATACCGCTTTCATAGTGCAATATCCTGCTTGGTGTGGATGTGCCCTCATCTATATGACAGCGGTGTTGATCCTCATTAAATACAAACCCGATTTTTCATTGATTCAAATGTAATTAAAGAGTGTCACACTGCAGCAGCAACAGCGATTTATGTCTTGAAATTTTTTTTGTCCTGTAGTTATAAATGCGCACATGCACGTATACACACATTCACACATACAAAGCTATGAAGGAGAGAGGAGCGAAGCTATAAATCTTATATGTGGAGCTCCGCAGATTCATATATAGATGGGGGCAGACAAACCGGGAGGAACGAGGCAGCAGTGGGAAAGGAACGAGGCAGCAGAACACATCTCCTTCCTCTGGCTGCCTGTTTCCTCCTCTTTGTTTTTGTGAACTGCCCAGAGAGCTTCGGATATTGGGCGGTACGGAAATGTAATAAATATATAAATACATAAATAAATTTGTTTTAAGAAGCTTTCTCTGTGGAGCTCCGCAGAATCAGGGACGTCAAACTAAAAACGGCGCGAAGGAACGAGGAAGCCGATTGGTGCAAAGTTGGCCAATCATGTTGCCCTACCCCAAAGCTCCACCCACATGTCAAAATGTGATTTATTGCCCCCAAAGACACATAGCCATAATACGGTGCAAACTTGGACGTGATCCAAAAGTCGCGGTAAATCATGAATGCAAATATGCATATTATCTTGTTAAAAACCCGGCGCCACAGCTGCGTCATGTGTCCTGAAACGCGAATATGCACATTTAAGTTGGGGTAAACAAGCTGTATAGACAAGCCCTGTGTCAATGGGCCCCAACAGTTGTCAACGCACTTCAGCACCACTATAAAGCAGTAGAATAGGTCCTGCCCTTTCCTGCCTCTTTCCAGTTCCTTGTTGGCAACAGGCCAGCCAGAATGCAGCCTCTCAAATGCGGCTGCAGCACAGATTTATGGCCCCGCGTCCTGACCCGGGCCATTTCTGTGTCCGTCTCATTCATGGCAGGCGCCTCTGCACGCCAAGCCTGACCACTCACCCCAGCCCCTGGCCTGGCTGCTCTTTGCAGACAGTCCCAGAGGGCCCTCTGCCCATGGGGAAACCGCTTCCATGCTAGCTCTGGGCAAAGCTCCAACGGCTGCAGTTCTCCGGCACGGCTCCTGCCAGCAGCAAACGCAGCACTGCAGCTCCCCCCAGGGCTGCACCAGGGCATCCCATGGCACTGCTCTCCACCAGGTGCCGGGATCACAGCCACCCTCAGCTCCTTGGTGCCTGTCTGTGGATGACTCACGTGTGCAGGTTATATTGTCGCGTGAGCCTGCCAGGCCATTTTGCAGCATTGCATTAAGCCCATGCCGTGTGAAGGAGGGCCCCTGGGCTTGCAGGCCCTGGTAGCTGTGTCACTGCTGGGATCAGGGGGTTGCCCATTGGGCCAGGCCGCCCCCCCATCGCCACCCAGCTTGGCACTCCAGCACCAAGCCCTTTCCCATCCAGACTGAGTCACACAACTGGTTCAAAGGCAAGCTGGGCTTGGGGAGGAAGCCAGGGCTGGCTGGGACTGGCTGCTGGGCTCGGAGGCCGGTCCAGGAGGATTGCGCCGGGCAGGGCAGCGCGGATGAGCGCAAGCGTTACCGTTCGGGGTTCGGCAAGACGTCCCGCAGCCTGTCCGGCAGCACTTCTGGCTCCCCTCGCAGCCGGCATCGGACTGGCATTCTTCTGTGCAGTTCCCGTGGGCTGTCGCCACCTCTGTGTCAGGGCACGTGCCCGTTTTTCCTGCAGCAACTGGGAAAGGCAAAGAAGGAGGTGTGGGCCTTGGCAGCCCTTCGCCCCCTTCGCTGTGGCTGAAGGCAAGAGGCTGGCAAGTGGGCTGTCCATGCTGGTGTGGCCGCAGAAGGCCCGGGGGGTGGAGGAGGGCAGGCTGGTCACTCTCCCCGGTGGGCTCAGTGCCCAGCGGCCGTAGGGGGCAGGGGCTCTGGGGATTCCTTTGGGGACAGGGCTGCGGAGGAGCCGGGCCCTTGGTCTGGCTGTGGCAGGCAAGAGAGGGCGGCTGTCCTCTCCTGCCAAGGGCCGGGTGGGGCTGCGCTCTCTCACACCCACCTGTCGCGTTCTGTCCAGACGTGCCCAGCAGCTGAGCACAGATGGTGAGCAGCCCCAGGAGGGAGAGGAGGAGGAGGTGGCAGCTCCTGCTGCTGCTGGACTTCATGCTGGCGCGGTGGGGAGGACTGTGAGGACTCTGCCTGCCCCAGGCCAAGCTTTAAGCTTTCCCAGGTGTGGCGGGAGGGAGGGAGGGACGGAAGGAGCAGAAGACGGGCTCCTGGGTGATGAATAGAGGACAAGCTGAGCCGAACTCCCTCCTCGTTCTGTTGCACAATCCCAACGGATCAGGTATCACAGCCGGCCTTGATGCAAACCAGGAAACTGCAGGCTCCGGCAGACGAATGGGACGAGCCAGGCGCCTCCTTGCAGACCGCTGCACACGGTGCTTTCTCCCACCGGTTCCTGACCACAGACCCGAAAGCACTAAGCGGGCCGGCGTATCGGCTGCTAGCCTGCTGCAGGCCCAGTGGGTGGCTGTCGCTTGTGGCAGCCAGATGGCCTTTGCGGAAGCAGAGGGAGTCCCACAATACCTTCCAGTCATGCCTCGGTGACCAAGTGTTTCCCACGGGTTCTGTCGGAATGGGTGCAAGTTGTGCATCCTTGCGCCTTTTCGATGCGGCTAGTTCTGGGGTGGGGCACTTCTAAGGGTGCTCCTCTTCAGCAGAAGAGTTAGGAGCAGGAAAGGCAGGACTTCACGCATGTTGGCACTGAGGAGGAGAAAATCCCGCAGGCAGAGAGAGAAGAAGGATGGTGGGGGTGGTTCATCGACCCCCCTTTCAGGATGTGCCACGATACGTTCTTGTGTTTCTACTGTGGTGCTTGAATCACGGCAGCTGCTGAGGGGTGGGGGGAGAAAAGACACCTCTCCCCCCCCCCGGCCTCCAAATCAGGCTTTGGCCCTATTTTCTGCCCTGCTTCCTCTGGGTCGGCCAGCTTTAGAGAGCATGCTGGGTGTCGTGGAGACGCTCCAAGCCTCGGTTTCTTTGGAATGAGTGCTGGGTGAATTTCACACATGCTCAGTGTCTGTTGTTCAGGAGCAAGAAAGAGGGGAGGGCCGCGTCATTCATGCCCCCTGTTTGTGGGCTTCCCAGAAGCATCTGCCTGGGTGCAGATGGGTGGCTGGGTTTGGCGGGCCTTTGGAATCTGACCCAGCAGAGTGCTCCTGGCATTCCCTGGCCAGACTGGCTTGTGCCTCTGGGGCCCTTTGTGCCTTTGTCTTTAGACTGTGAGCCTGTGGGCAGGGACTTGTTTGAGTGCCCAGATGTAGTACGCAGCTTGGTTCACTTGCTTGAGTCATCCAAAGTTACTGCAAGACAACCTGCTCTCTGCTTCAGTGAAAGCCAGGAATGTCAGCAGCCCAGCAATGGTGTGCACTCCTGAGGAGCCAGCCTTGCACTGGGGCGTGTCTTCACGGCGCTGCAGCGCTGCTCCTTCCCTCTAAAACCCTGCGGTATCGCTGCTGCAGGGCGGGAGCAGGAAGTCCCCACGCCAACAGGGAGCGTGGGTTTTTCCAGCCATCTGGAAAAACCACTGCACCCCCTGCCCTCTTCCCGGGCTTCTGGCAACCAATCACCGTCCACCCTGGACCACCCCTGGCTCGACGCCAGAGCGAGGTCACACACCGGAAGGGCTGTGGTGACCTTGCTCTGAAGAAAAAAGTCGGGTTTAAGTCCCCGTCTTTTTTACACCACAGCTTCGTGGAAAAGCCCTGTAGTGGCTGCGAATCGGAGGCTGCGTTGTAAAACTGACACAGCACCAATTTGCATCCACCATGGGGCAAAAAGGATGCTTAGACTACCCCTCGGTCTACTCTTGATAAAAGGTTGGGTGGGTGTGTCTGCCCAGGACACTAGCAAGTTGCTGCAGAGCACAGTGTTGGTTGATCTTCTGCCCGGCGCCCCACTTGTGCCTGTCCTGGAAAGTCCAGCACCCCCCTCGCCCCGTCTTTTATTGAGGGTGGTCCGTGCAATGCTGGCTTCTCAGGCTTCTGCATGTGTGCTAAGAGGGCGCATGGCTGCCGCTGAACCCTCTCTGCTGGGATCACAGCGCACATGGCAGCTTCTCTCTTCTGCAGCCGTGTAAAGCCCTGCCGTCAAACATGAGGCAAGCTTTGGGGATGCTGGAACAGATGGTCTGTTTGCGATCGCATGGGCCACGTCCCGAGTGGAGATGCCTATTTAAGTAGGCTGAACGTTCGCAGCCGGCATCCTCCAGGGCTATTTCCTGGGGCATAAGCCGAAATGTGCCTCTGGGCAGCCACTCCGAGGATCTGATGGTGGTGGCCGGTGGGTGGGTGGCCACCCTGACTCCTTGTGGCTGCTCCCCTTGTGGGTGAATCCAGAAGCAGCCAGAGGCTGCAGCTTTCTTCCAACAATGCATGTGCCCTATGTACCACAGGGCATAGCTTGGCCATGGCCATGGCCATGTTCTGCCACTGAAATGGTTCTTTCGCCAGTGTGTCCTTGCAGAGCGAAACAAGGCAAGGTTGCCAGAGGCAAGGACGGTCCGATTCACGTCAGTGGCCTTTGGATGAGAATGGAAAGGGGGCAGAGTAAGATGATGGTATTAGCTAGTCTAGAGGAAGTGCAAACACTTGTCAAGAAAGGTCTCCACACCTCCTAGCCAAAGACTTTGTGCCCTGGGACCTCCAGCCTCAGTATGCCTGTCAGCACAAGCATGGTTAGCTTAACGTCTGTTCCAGGTAAATTGGTTGAAAGCAATTTCCCAGATCAGGGGGACGTGGGAAATTACAGGCTGGCTAGCTTAATGTCTGTTCCAGGTAAATTAGTGGAAAGCATTACTAAAGACAAAATTAGTAAGAATATAGAAGGACAAGCCCTGCAAAAAAAAGAATCAACACGGCTTCCGCAAAGATAAGTCCTGTCTCACTAACCTTTTAGAGTTCTTTGGGAATCTCAATAAACATGTAGACAGGGCTGATCTGGTGGACATTGTTTACCTGAACTTCTTAAAAGGTTTTCAATAAAGTCCCTCACCAAAGACGCCTGAGCAAATTTAGCAGTCATGAGATCACAGAATCATAGAATCATAGAATAGCAAAGTTGGAAGGGGCCTACAAGGCCATCAAGTCCAACCCCCTGCTCAATGCAGGAATCCACCCTAAAGCATCCCTGACTGATGCTTGTCCAGCTGCCTCTTGAAGGCCTCTAGTGTGGGAGAGCCCACAACCTCCCTAGGTAACTGATTCCATTGTCGTACTGCTCTAACAGTCAGGAAGTTTTTCCTGATGTCCAGCTGGAATCTGGCTTCCTTTAACTTGAGCCCGTTATTCCGTGTCCTGCACTCTGGGAGGATCGAGAAGAGATAAGAGGAGAGGTACTCTTATAGGTCAGTAACTGGTTAAAGAACAGAAAACAAAGAGCAGGAATAAAGGTTCAATTCTCCTGATGGAGGGAAGTAAATAGTGGGGAGTGTTATTCCTTGCTTTTTATTCTACATTATCCAAAAATACTGCAACAACTGTTTGCACAAGAGCTCTGTTTTTTTGGCTCATCGTTTTAAATGTATGTGTATTTTGCTTGTTTTTGTGGTTTTTTAATCTTTTTAACTTATTGCTTTTAAGTGTTTTTATCTCATGTGAACCACCCAGAGAGCTTCGGCTATACAAATGCAATAAATAAATAAATATAGCGATACCGCAAGGGGTAGATCAGGCCCAAATGTAAAGTGATACAAAAAAAATCCCAACTTCAAGTATAACCTGATGGGATCTGAGCTGGCGGTGACTGACCAAGAAAGAGATCTTGGGATTGTGGTGGAAAAGGTCGATGAAAATGTCCACCCAGTGTGCGGCCGCTGTAAAGAAGGCAAACTCCATGTTAAGCATTCATAGAATCATAGAGTAGTAGAGTTGGAAGGGGCCTACAAGGAAGGGGGGAGGGGCCTACAATACAAGGAATTGAGAATAAAACAACCAGTATCCTACTGCCTTTACACAAATCTGTCGTGCAACCACACTTAGAATACTGTGTACATTTCTGGTCACCATACTTTTTTTTTTAAAAAAAAGAAAGATATTGTGGAGCTGGAAAAGGTGCAGAAAAGGGCAACTGAAACGTTCAAGGGGCCGGAGCATGTCTCCAAATGATGGTCTGTGTGAAGGTATGCAAAATTATGCATGATGTGGAGAATGTGGATAGGGAGACATTTTTCTCTCCCCCCCCCCCCATAATACTAAAATCCCATGAAGCTGATTGGTGGGATAATCTGGACAGGTAAAAGAAAATACTTCTTCACACAGCACAGAATTAAACTATGGAATTCACTACCACAAGATATGGTGATGGCCACCAATTTGGTTGGCTTTAAAAGGGGGTTGGATTAATTCCTAGTGGAGAAGGCTACTAGTGGAGAATTGCTATTAATCATGCTACTTCTAGTATCAGAAGCAGTAAGCCTATATACACCAGTTGCTGGGGAACATGGGCGGGAGGGAGCTGTTGCACCGTGTCCTGCTTTGTTAGTCCCTGGCCAACAGCTGGTTGGCCCCTGTGTGAACACAGTGCTGGACTAGATGGAACCTTGGTCTGATCCAGCATCAGGGTTCTGCTTATGTTCTTATGGATGCTTGGCTTCTTCCCCTTCTTCATCAGGCAGTTGATCCTTGGAGTTACTCAGGATCATATGCTATGAACACTGCTTCTAATGCTGATTTGAGTCCGACTGGAATTCCTAGGCCATAGCTAGACCTAAGGTTTATCCCAGGACCATCCCTGCCTGAGCGCTGGATGCCCTGTGTGGCACTTAGATGAACAGGTTTGACCCCAGGACAATCCTGGGATAAACCTTAGGTCTAGCTACAGCCCTATAGAGACTGGGCAAACTCTTTCCTTTCACCTTTCACTCTAGGACAGTGACCGGATCCTTGAAGGCCAGTACAAGATCTTGAGTGCGCACCTGCTGCTTGTATGCAGAAGGGCAGGAAGCATGGATCTTTGATCACAATAGCAGATATGCTGCATGGGATGCATAGGTTAATATTGTAAGGAGAAACTGGGACCCCTGGATAAAATATATTTTGTATTTGTGTTTTTAGATTGTTGGTTGTTTTATTATGTTCTTCATGGTTTTAATTTTTGTGAACCGCCCAGAGAGCTTCGGTTATTGGGTGATATAAAAATGTAATAAATAAAATAAAATAAAATAAATTATATGGAAACCTGGCATGAAGCATAGGGGCCTGAGTTTAAAGGCACTCTTTGATTCATGCCTCCCCACCCCACCCAGCCACACACACACACACCACACACACACATATTATCCATATTCATCAGGAACAGGAGGATCAGGGAAGTGCCAGAGCATGGCCTGAAGGCATGTGAGACAGCTAGCTTGCTGAAGCTAAGCAGATTGCGGGATGATCCTTAGATGGACGGGAGACCACTGTGGAGCTACCTGGAGTTCCATGATGGAAGAAATGTAAAAAACAAAAATAAAATAAACAAGGAATATTTGTGTCTTGTGTAACTTTGGAACTTCAGGGAGGAGGGAGAGGAGGAGGGCAAAGGCCTTGATGACATTGCACAAGGCTTGCCTGAGTCCTCAACTTCCTTGGGAAGATAGTTGGAAATGGCCCAAAGGAACGAGGAAGTCTCTTGTCCGCTTCAGGATGTGTGAGAAGAATGTTGTGTGATGCAATTGGCCACGGCCTTGTGGAGGACCTAGTCCAACGTCGCCTAGGGTGACCATATGACCAGAATTGCCCGGTTTTGTCCGGGTTTTTGATGGCAAATCCGGGAGGGGGAGGGGAAATCCAGAATTTTTTTTAAAGAGCAGCTCTAATGGGAATTAACAAAAATGCTTATAACTCCGTCATTTTTTAAGATAAAGACATGAAACTTGGCACAATGGTAGCTCTTAGGAAGGGCTTTAGCCATACCAAATTTGAATAGATCCGTTCATCCATTGATTTTTTAAGGAATTTTTTAAAAATTGAGGTTTTAAAATTATTATTTTTTAAACTGTCATTTTTAAAGATAAAGAGCTGAAAGTTGGCACCATGATAGCTTTTAGGTAGAGCTTTAGTCATACCAAATTTGAAACAGATCTGGGGCCAGTAGCAAACCCTGTTAACAACAACAGCAGCTTGCAATGAGTGAAGATACAGTCAGAAAAGATATTTGAGGGAAGGGGAGAATGTAACACACAGAGTACAGCAAAAGCTTCAAAGTACAGCAAAACCTACAAAAATAGGAGTGAATGAAGTTAATTTCAGATACATTGAATCTCTCACTTGTTCTTTATTTCAGTGATTTTAACATTAAGATGTTATGTAGAACAGATTTGTCTTAAAAGTGTGCTGTAAAATCAGACATGTGACCAAGGCTATGTTCGGGTGGGCACGCCCCCTTGGTACTGGACACGCCCCCTTGGGGGCGACCATGTTGTCCTCCTTTTTGGTTTCCAAAATATGGTCACCCTAACGTCGCCCCATCCTGATGTTTCCTGCATTCCACCCCTCCTGTTCTTAGTAGCCCTCCTGGTCCAGCAGCATGGCCCACTGCCCAATCTCCCCTTGGTTTGGCCTGCCTTCCACTCCTGGCCCTGATCCTTAAGGATCAGCCTTCCCAAACTGGTGGCCTCCAGATGTGTTGGCCTGCAATTCTGGACGTTGAGAGTTGCAGTCCAACACTTCTGCAGGCTGCTTTAAGGAATATGTCTCTGCCCTTTCTAGACCATGGCTGCTGTTTCAGCAGTGTGACTTGGTTCCAGGGCTTAATCCGAGTCAAGGGGGCTGTTTATATGGTAAAAAGCCTTGCAGTGTCGCTGTGTTGGTTATATGATGCAGCTGCCACCTCGCAGTCACCACAGGGCTTTCCTGTGACGCTGCATGCTGGAAAAGTCAGGGATTATTATTATTATTATTATTATTATTATTATTATTATTATTATTATTATTATTACTACTATTATTAGTATTAGTATTCCACCCCGTAGTCAAAGCTCTCTGGGTGGTTAACAAAGATTACCTTTACTTTCCTGCCAGAGCGAGGTCACTACGGCTCTTCCGCCATCTGACCTCACTCTGGCATCGTGCCAGGGGCGTTCCTGGGCAGAAGGTGACCTGATATTGTCCAAAACACGGCAGCGAGGTTGTTAATGGGCAATGGCCAACATGATCTCATTGCGCTGGTACTTCTCCATCTGCACTGGCTGCCAGCCCATGTCTGGGTGCAATTCAATTGCTGGTATTAATTTCCAAAGCCCTAAAGTGGTTGGGGCCAGGTTACCTGAAGGATCATCTCCGCCCATATATAAATGCCTGGACCTCTAACTTCATCTTCCGAGGCCCCTTTCTTGGTGCCCCATCAAAAAGGAGACAGCCTTTTCGGTGGTAGTACCCCAGCTGCAGAATGCCCTCCCTAGGGAGGAGCCTCCCAGAAGCCTTTGCAAACTTGCAGAGGATGCTGGAGCCAAGGGCCTCCCAAGCCAGGACAATGTCTTTGGCTAGCCTCGACTGCCAGGGTCAGACGAGGCCTTGCAGTTGGAGGGGGGCAGCGGCCGGCCTCCTCTCCTCCCCGCCAGCCACAATGGCATTTTTCCTGATCTCCAGCTGGACATCAGGAAAAACTTCCTGACTGTTAGAGCAGTACGACAATGGAATCAGTTGCCTGGTGAGGTTGTGGGCTCTCCCACCCTAGAGGCCTTCAAGAGGCAGCTGGACAACCCTCTGTCAGGGATGCTTTAGGGTGGATTCCTGCATTGAGCAGGGGGTTGGACTTGATGGCCTTGTAGGCCCCTTCCAACTCTGCTATTCTATGATTCTATGATTCTTCTCCTGCTATGTCCAGCCAGCCTGAGCTTGCTTCTTTTTCTTGCCATTCACTTTGGCATCATCATCATCATCATCATCATCATCATAATTTCTTGCCCGCCTCTCCATTTTGATCGAGGCAGGAACAACAATAAACGATAAAATACATAATAATTAAAACATAATATACATTGTTATAAACGTCCTAAAAAAAATCCTAAAAACATTTTAAAAACATCTTAAAATTGGAAGAAAACCCAAGTACCAACAACGGAAGAACGGCTTCTCAAGGTGTTGGAGCTGGCAGAGCTGGAGAAATTAACGGCGCTAATAAAAGAAAAATCTAAACTTCATTTGTAATGGACTGGAAACTTTTGGTTGAGTTTATAAGAACTGCAAAAGAATGATTTGTTTGTATGTGGATTTTATATATAATTGGTGCTTTTTTTCTTCTTCTTTTTTTTTTCTTTGTTCCTTTTATTTCATGCGATCGTTTCTTTTTTATGAAATTCTGAGCTGGCTAAATGGAAATAATTGATGGTCGTCGTCTGATATGAAGTTCGCTTCAAATGGTATATAGCCTTATGTATATGTGTGTGTTTTATTAGATGTATTGTATAAGTTGTTACGTATTCTGTATTGTTTTAACCTTTCCATATGTGTTTTGCTTTTGTAGAAAATAATAAAAGTATTAAAAGACACACACAAAAAATCTTAAACTTCCCCTGGATAGGCCTGCCGGAAGAGATCAGTCTTTATAGCTTTCTTGAATGCTAGGAGACTGTTAAGTTGACAAGTCTCCTCCGGCAGGCCATTCCACAGTCTGGGAGCAGCAGAAGAGAAGGTCCTCTGGGTAGCATATCTAATCTTTTCTACTGCCGTGATTAGCTGTGTAATCATTCTTATCTTGCCTTTTGGCTCATGAAACCAAAGGCAAGAGTTGAGTTGCAGTAGCCTGAAGTGAGGAGATGGAAGAGAAGGATGTGGTTAGAAATGGGTGGATGGGTGTAGGAGTGTGTGTGTGGGGGGGTAATCTTTCCTCTTTCTGCCCTTGCCTTTCTCTCCAGGGGACTGTGTGTGTGTTTTCAGGTTCCACCTGCAGCTGGAGTGGGTGCTCTGGTTTGGTGGGGTTTTTTATATACACAGATGAACGGGGTCTGTCTCGTGGTTCTGTAACTGAAGGTGGAATTGCCCACTAAAAATGCCTCAGCTTGCTCTTGGTGCCTTTCACAGCAGCTCAGACCCTGAACTATACATTCATCATCAGGTGAAGCTTTGCACAGTGCAGAGGTAAACACGACCCCCTCGCTCGCTAACATCTGCAGCGCAAGCTGCTGTTCAAGGTACAGCTACAAAAAGGCAATGTGAAGAGTTGGCCATCCCAGTTGCTTGTGCTAAGCCTGAGAGTGTGGGAAGAATATACCATATTTGATTCGAAGATGCACTTTCCCCCCTCATATAACCACCTCTAAAAACGGGCTGCATCTTAGAATTGTGGGTGCGTTTATTATTTCTTAGAATCAAAGCTTTTTTTTCTGTTGGTGGTACTGAAATTAGTGTGCGTCTTACAATCGATGGCATCTTAGAATCAAAGAAATACGGTAGGAATTCTATATTTAGAGCGGTACGACAATGGAACCAGTGACCTAGGGAGGTTGTGGGCTCTCCCACACTAGAGGCCGTCAAGAAGCAGCTGGACAACCATCTGTCGGGGATGCTTTAGGGTGGATTCCTGCATTGAGCAGGGGGTTGGACTCGATGGCCTTGTAGGCCTTCAAAAATTTCTTTGAGATTTGACACAACAGGAGAGATTAATTTTTTGTCTTGCAGAAGAAGATCCCTGGACAGCAGGGAGCAAGCAGATGTTGCTTGGAGTGGTGATGTTGTAGGCTTTTGCTCTGAGCACAGGGTAAATAGACCCGTTTTTAAAAAGAAGCACCCTGGGTCTCCAGGGCCCTCCTTCTAGGAAACTGAAGTCTGAGAGGGCTTCCACACACAGTCTTCGGGATGCCCCGAAAGTGCTTCAGGGCGCCCCAAAACTCCTAGTGTAGCTACCTGGTCAGAAGAGACGGAGGAAGAGGCAGCAGCGGCGGCGAAAAGTTCCCAGGGCTCGGCGGCTTCCTTGCCGCTGAGCCCAACTCCCCGCCGGCCTCCTGCTGCCGGCGAAAGAGCCACCCGGGTTGGAGAGCTCGGCGGAAGAGCCCGCCTTCTTCCACCAAGCTCTCCAACCCGGGTGGCTCTTTTGCCGGCAGCAGGAGGCCGGCGGGGAGTTGGGCTCGGCGGCAAGGAAGCTGCCGAGCCCTGGGAACTTTTCGCCGCTGCCGCCGCTGCCTTTTCCTCCGTCTCTTCTGACCAGTAGCTACACTAGGAGTTTCGGGGCGCCCTGAAGCGCTTTCGGGGCACCCCGAAGACTGTGTGTGGAAGCCCTCTTAGTAAGCACTGAAGCTGCTGCAAATTCACCCCTCTCAGTTCTGGGGTGCAGGAGAACAACAATACGTTGGAGGAACTCGGGGCCCAGGGCCACTAAGTATTGTAGACATCCCCCCCTGCCTTTTCTGTTACTTGCATGTTTTCATATTATGCTCCTTTGCCGTAGCCCTTGGCTTGTGTAATACATGTCATTCTGAATGGGAAGTCCTTGGCAGATCCCACCCGCAGAACTCCTGAAGTAGCCATGAGGGCAGAAACTTGGCAAACAGTCAAATTCGGGATGTGGCCGGGGAGAGAGGATGGCACGCCCAGAGAGCCTCAAGGAAACCACCGGTTTGCAGCCAAGTTCTCATCTTACAAATAATCACCATCTTGCAGTTCCCATCTGTTACATAAAGGACCACGGTCTGTTGTAGGGTTATGCTACGGCTGTTTCTGCCTCCCATAACTCATAGCCACTGCAACTTCACCAGGATGTCTAGTCAGGATTATTTTCATCTCATTCTACCCCCACCCACAGATATGTTTTTTTGTAACATCTTGCCTGGTTAAGAGAATTCGAGATCTCAGAAGCACGCATGTTTTTGTGATCTTTTTGGCTGGGCCTAATAAAAGAATTACATTAATATGAATAAAGAATTCACCATCGCCACCACCATTGTCATCATTATTGCATTTGTATCCCTCCTTTTTTCCTCCAAGGAGCCCAAGGCAACGTACATAATCCTCCTCTTCCTCCTCCCTATTTTATCCTCACAACAACGGCCTAATCTACACCAAGCAGGACATTGTGGCAAGAAAGTGGTATATAAATGGCAGGAGCCACACCACGCAGGATATAGCGGTATGAAAGCAGTACATGATCTGTGTCCATGGGCCCCAACAGCTGTCAGTGCACTTCAATACCGCTACAAAGCGGTAGTGTGGCTCCTGCCTTTTATATACCACTTTCATACTGCTTTCATAGTGCAATATCCTGCTTGGTGTAGATTAGGCCTTTGTGAAGTAGGTTGGGCTGAGAGACTGTGACTGGCCCAAAGTCACCCAGTGGGATCCCATGGCCGGACTAGAACCCGGATCTCCTGACTCCCAGTCCAACGCTCTAGCCGCTATGCCACACTGGCTCACCGTCCCTCCGTCCCTTATAGAGGGTCACTGTTGTGTGGGGGAAAAGCCGCTGTGGCTATAAAAGGCTCAACTCAGCAGAGCTTGTTCACTGCCCAGCGTATTCGCATCATTCTCAGGGCCTGTTCTGCTTTTGCATCTGGCCAGTGAATTCTCTAAGCCCTGCCGGATACACGCAAGTGCTTAGAGTGTGCCAAAGGGGCTCCCCCCCCATCCCTTTGGAGTAACCTTTTCTCGTCTCACCAAATTGGTGTGTATGTTTGGTGCTTTCTCTGCCACACTTACGGATTTGTTTGTGTGCAGGCACATACATAAAAACGCACAATTGCACAAAACTCATGGAGAACTGCCTTGGAGCAATTAGTGGCTGTTCGATGGGGCAGGCTGGAAATAAGCAATGCACAGGGGGTTGGACTCAATGGCCTTGTGGGCCCCTTCCAACTCTTCTATTCTATGATTCTATGATATTCGGCTCTCCATTCTCTGCCCAGCAGATGTGTGCTTGACCATCTCTTTTGCAATATTGAAAGGACAAACGGCAAAAGACAAGGGTGAACCAGCTTGTGGCCTGTGGCTGCCATGATGGCTGAGTGCAGGGTTTAGTTTCCATCTCCATATATTTTTGTGGCATGTTGAACTTTGCTGAAACGATTACCAGCCCATCACAATGGTTAAATGTGACTCATGAGAATGAGGCACCTGCTAGTGCCTGTTCTGAGATGTCTCCACTGCATGACCCCGTTACGGAGCATCTGCTTACATCCCCTTCGGCATAATGCAAGAGAAGCCCCCCCCCCCCAGGTCATGTTGCACAAGTTCTCGATCCTCCCAAAGTGCAGGACACGGAATAACGGGCTCAAGTTAAAGGAAACCAGATTCCAGCTGGACATCAGGAAAAACTTCCTGACTGTTAGAGCAGTACGACAATGGAAACAGTTACCTAGAGAGGTTGGGGGCTCTCCCACACTCGAGGCCTTCAAGAGGCAGCTGGACAACCATCTGTCAGGGATGCTTTAGGGTGGATTCCTGCATTGAGCAGGGGGTTGGACTCTATGGCCTTGTAGACCCCTTCCAACTCTGCTATTCTATGATTCTATGAAGTGGCCTCGTGGCCTCCAATCCCCCAGGGACTCTTGGGAAGTTCCTCTGTGTTCATTCCACCCCTGGGCCGGATCTACACTAGTCTTATACCGTTGCTAGTGGTTCTCTGTATCACGGGACACACTAGCGTGACTTACGTTTAGCTGTAACGTTACTGCAGGGCACATTGTTAAATCCTTTCCGTTGTTCTCCCTCTTCTCTGAGAGCTGCTGGGTTTGCTCCGCCCACTGCCTGCCTCATTCCTAGCCAGCAGTGCAGGGCAATAGTCATAAGCACACACAACCCCCCTCCCAAAACATCTTAACACAAGTCCCAGGGAATTGCCTGAACGCATTGGAGCCAGCCACTTTGCTGAAGCTAAGCTGAGCTGGGTCTGGTCAGGGTTTGGATGGGTAACCAAATTGAAAAGTTTTAGCAGCAGCCCCCCTTTGGGACAGGGAGCAGAGACCCTTGTTAATTTTCCTGCACGGAGCTACAGTGAGCCTTTGAGCGCTCCTCAGCTCCTTTGCAAAGAGGGCGGAAATGTTAAAAAAAAATCAACCGATGACCCAATTTGATTCAAATTTGGTATTTGAATTACTGTGCCAATTTTGGTGTCTTTATCTATAAAGCTTACGCATATGTAAGCTTTTGTTTAAAATTCTGCTCCTGTGCCCACAGCAGCGGCTCGGGCGAATCTTTTGAAAAAGGAGCACAATTAAGGCAGGATGCCTGGGAGTACTTCACAGTAAAAGCAGATTCTAAGGTGGAAAACTTCTGAGTCCTTTGCATGCAATTGTCAGTGATTGCACAGTATAACGCTGGTGTGATTTATCTGCTGTAGCAGTTAAGATAGCAAACGGGGCGAAGGAAGGAGAACAGGAAGTGGGTGGAGCAAACCCAGCAGCTCTGCTACTCTCAGAGAAGAGGAAAATTACCGGTAGAACGAGACACATGGATCAGTAGCCGCGCTGGAACTAAGAAATAGAACCTGTAAATACAACTCATTTACAACGTTAGAGACCCAGGGTCACATGACGCTGTGCGTCACAGTAACCCATTCAAAACATTAGAATAACATCAGTGTAGATTCCCACCTGGCACCCTCTTGCTCACTTATTCTCTTCACCTCCCAGAACCTTTGCATGGAAACCAAGATCACACCAGATCCTTAAGCAACAGACTGAGCCCCCAGCTATATGACAACGGGGTGGCTTCTCATTGAATATAAACCCTAATTTTTGTTGATTCGAATCACTGCAGCAGCAACAGCAATTTATCTCCTGAATTTTTTTTTGTGGTGTAGTTATTAATGCGCACGTGCGCATTATCGCATATACGATGCTATGGAGTAGAGATGAGCAAAGCTATAAATTTTATCTGCGGAGCTCCAGGGGGGAGGGGGAGGAACGAGGCAGCAGAGGAGGTTGTGAGAGTGGGGGAAAGCAGTGCGTTGCAAAGGACAACCCTTAAAGAAAAGGTTTCCTAAAGGCAGGAGAAGCACAGGGCGTGAGTGGAGAGGTGGTCAGCTCAAGAAAGAGCACCTCCTCCCTCTGGCTGCCTGTTCCCCCCTCTTTGTTTTAATATTATAAGCTGTATCTGCGCAGCTCTGCAGAATCATATAATTCAAAATGAAAAAGGCGCAAAGGAACGAGGCAGCCAGAGGAGGACGCGATAGGTGGGAAGGCGGGAAATTGGTCAATCACTTTGTCCTGCCCTCAAAATGCGATTTAACTCCCCCAACAACACATAACTATGACGTGGTGCAAACTTGGACATTGATCCAAAAGTCGCGGTAAATTGCAACTACGAATATGCGCATTATCGCATTAAAAACCCGGTGCTGCGGCAAATGGACGGCTGCGTCATGTGTCCTGAAATGTGACTCTGCGCATTTAGGCCAGGGTAAAGAACCCATATAGACATGACCCAAGACCCTGGTTCTCTGTTTTGGGAGTGGGAGTGGGCAGGACAGAAAGGACGGGTTAGCAGAGAAGACCCAGACCCAGGCTTCCCTCTGGTCTGGACACAGTCCAGATCTCAGTGTTCAGAGTGAGAACAGATTTGGGCTTGCCGTATCCAAAGATTGACTTTTGCCATGACGTCTGCATTCCTGCTCGAAAGGACAAAAGGACTTCCTTGTTGCCACGGAACGCCCTGCCCTTATTTGCTTTCTAGGCTCAAAGCGGCGGGTTTGGGAGTCACACAACTCTTCCCAGTCCAGGTGGGAGGTCACGGTGGGGTGAGGAAAAGAAGACTTGGGCAGAGGCCATGAGGGAGGCTTGCCTGTTGCTGTTTTTTCTCAGAGCACAAAAAATAAATAACACCCTGCCACCACCCCGAGAAAACTAACAGGCTGCAGGTGTAAAGCAAAGAACGGAAGGCAAATAAAGTGAGACAATCCACCCGTGGAGTGATGGGACACACTGCCAACCCTACAGCCACCGGACTTACGTCCTTGCAAAAACACAACCATTGCACAATTTCCCCCAGCATCATAGCATCCTCCAAACGTGTTCAGCTGCAAGTCCCATCATCCCTGGGGATGATGAGAGTTGAAGACCAACACATCTGGAGGGCACCAGGTTGGGGGGGGCGGCCTTAAAGTGATGCCCCTCACGGAGCCAGCTTCACCGACGCTGTCGCCAGTGATAGACTGCGTGACTGCGCGAAATCGTTCCTGTGCGTGTGCGTCCGCTCTGCTTATACATTTGCAGCTAAACTGTTTTTATATTACGCACAATGCTGTATTTTTAAGGTTTTTATTCTTTGTAAACTGCCCAGAGAGTTTGAATGTTGCGCAGCCTAGAAATGTAACACATGAAATGTGAACTACACCAATATGTCGTAGGACAGGATATCAGAAGCGGAGCATCAGGGGGACCTGAGCTGAGCTCACGAGATGTGACCAGTTGGGTGCGGAGAGAACAGGAAACCTGGGAAAGGCTGCCCAGGGCTTCATGGAAGACGGCCAGAGTGCCAATAAAATAAACAAGTCCCATCGAGCTCAACGGACTTCTCCTCGCCTGCAAAAGCATCTGCCAGAATACTTCTGCTGGTCTTTGAGGTGCCACAAGGCCACTGGTTGTTTCTGCTGCCCCAGACTGGCTCACAGCGCGGCCGCCCCTCTAGGAACTGTTTCAATGACTGCCTCTCTCAGTGGCGGCGTTAACTTTTAAACCGGCCGGAAGCAGCCCCCTGGCAGTGAAGGGGTCAATAGCTTTGCCTCTGCGAGAGCAGGTGCTGTCTGTCTGAGAGACCACAGGTGACCTCCCCTCCCTGGCTCCCACCCTGCTCTGGTCCCACCACATTCCTGAGCCTGCCAAGGGTCAGAGGGTGCAACAGCAAGGAATGCGCTCCCATAGTTCATTTTCCTCTGGTTTTGTGGCACCCAAGAATCTCTCCCTCCCCTCCCTCCCCTCCCTCCCCCTCTTTCTTTCTTTCTCTCCTCCTCCTCCTGCTTAAAAAATCCTTCAAGGTAGCTCACGAAACCTAAATCAAGGACATGTAAGATCCAAACGGCACAGACTGTTTCCCCTGGAGTGCTCTACTCTTGGAGTAGTTTTGCACCTTCCAAACTCCAGGGGAAGTGGGCAAAGAGGAGCCCAGGATTCCCCTTGCTGCACCTCTGGCATCATCCGGAACATGAGCCAAATTCCCCTGGCACTCCGTTGCGGCAGCTCTCAACATGTTTGCTTTCTTCTGCATAAGGCTACAGTTGCCAAGAGCAGCATGAACATCACAGCGGCCATCAAGTCAAACGCAAGTCCAGATCACACAGCGCCCTGGAGGTGACAATGCAAAACTCACCTGGGGTTTGAGGTAGGTGATCCTCCCAGAGTGCAGGACATGGAATAACGGGCTGAAGTTAAAGGAAGCCAGATTCCAGCTGGACATCAGGAAAAACTTCCTGACTGTTAGAGCAGTACGACAATGGAATCAGTTACCTAGGGAGGTGGTGGGCTCTCCCACACTCGAGGCCTTCAAGAGGCAGCTGGACAACCCTCTGTCAGGGATGCTTTAGGGTGGATTCCTGCACTGAGCAGGGGTTGGACTCGATGGCCTTGTAGGCCCCTTCCAACTCTGCTATTCTATGAATCTATGATTCTGTGCCTGTTGACTGAGCACTAGCAAATCACGGGCCCTGCAAGCCACAAGATGCTTGTGCTTAACCCACGCTGGTCCCTGACTCAGCTCCATAACAGCACATCCGCAGAACACCATCCACGCACTTGAGCCACAGCTAGACCTAAGGTTTATCCTGGGATCACCCAGGGTTCGCCCCTGCCTGAGCACTGGATCCCCTGTGTGTCACCTAGATGAACAGGTTTGACCCTTGGACGATCCAGGGATAAACCTTAGGTCTAGCTATGGCCACAGTCTCTCTCTTGCTCTCTGGTTTAGATGAAGGCGCTTCTCTCACTTCTGAGGATCTCTGTATTACAATTATAGAATCATAGAATAGCAGAGTTGGAAGGGGCCTACAAGGCCATCGAGTCCAACCCCCTGCTCAGTGCACGAATCCACCCTAAAGCATCCCTGACTGATGGTTGTCCAGCTGCCTCTTGACGGCCTCTAGTGTGGGAGAGCCCACAACCTCCCTCGGTAAATGGTTCCATTGTCATACTGCTCTAACAGTCAGGAAGTTTTTCCTGATGTCCAGCCGGAATCTGCCTTCCTTTAACTTAGGCCCGTTATTCTGTGTCCTGCACGCTGGGAGGATTGAGAAGAGATCCTGGCCCTCCTCTGTGTGACAAGCTTTCAAGTCTTTGAAGAGTGCTCTCATGTCTCCCCTCAATCTTCTCTTCTCCAGGCTAAATATGCCCAGTTCTTTCAGTCTCTCTTCATAGGGCTTTGTTCCCATTGTCCCATTGTCCTCATGATTCCTCGCCACTGCCGTGTGAAGAAGAGCAGCCCATCAGCACTAGCTGAGATCAGGGAGCCATGTGGCTTGTGTGCATTTGGTGTGCATACAACGTATATCTACACACACACACACACACACACACACACTCCTCCAGCCCTTTGCAGAATCTTCCGTAAGAGGCATGGATAAGGGTCACGTTAAGAGTGAAAAGCACAGACCTGATGAACTCAGACCTGCCCAGAGCTGCTCTAGTCCAGGCCTGGGAATTGCACAACAACTCACGGTTCTCTGTGAGCATCATCAGATGGGGAAAAATCGTGTTTCCTTCCTGTCGCTTTGCCTCCTGCTTCTGTCCCACAATAGGGACAAGCAGCTCCCTCTTCCTTCACATGGTGAAGAAAGAGGAAGCACCAGCAACGTCCACATGGCCCAGGCAGTGGGCGTTTCTATCACGCTGCTTCTCCTGCACACAGCAGGAAATGGCGGCAAGTTTCATTATAGCAAAATATGTATATCGGATTTTCTGGGTCTTATTTTGTGACAGAAAAAAGAGCAGAAGGAGCGGGAGACGTGCAGGAGGGTCACTGCATCCTCAAAAGGCCCCGCAAAGAACCGTGAGTGGTCAATACAGACGACGCTCTGTATCTTCCTGGGTCTTTTTCTTATTTAATTTTGTTTAATTTTTTTATCTTCTGTACCTATGCCTGCATACAAGTACGTATGTATTTAAAGCATTTCTTGCCCCGTCCTTCAATTTTACAGACCATAAGCCACGCTGGCCATTGAACATTTTAAAAGCAGTCAACTCATGAACCAACTAAGAGCAAAAACGGGAGCCAGATAAGAGCGAGCGAGGACGCATATGCCGAAGAGGGCCGGCCCGATTGCTGCACACCCCACTGGTGAAAAAAGGCCTTCGCCTGCCTCTGGAATGACAGCAGGCTCAGCGCCAGTGGCGCGCTTCCTTGGCGGGGGGGTTCCACAGCCAGGGAACCACATCAGACCCGGTCCTGTGGAGGGAGGCCATCCACCCTCACCTCTGCCCTCAGTTGGCCTCCACTGTCACCTGCCTGCTCTCACTCCGTCTCTCCCAGTTCAGGCAAGGCACCCGGCCCGGCTTTGATTTCCGTTTCGAGGGAGTGTAAATCACGCAGCGCCTCTGGCAGCTGCAGCACTGTGAGCTCCAAGCCCCCAAGCCAAGCTCTTGCCATGCGGGGTGGAGGCGGCCTGTGGCGGACACTGGCTCTGCAGCCAAGGACCAGAAAGGTCCACCCCCTGAAGCAACTTCATGCAAACCATGCAGGCCTGGGAGAGGTTCCCATGGTAGCCGCACATGCAGCGGTGTGTTAAGCCAAATTCCAGCTGCATTCGTCCGCTGTAGCGAAAGCAGCGGAGCGTCTACTGACCCCTGGAACTTTAGCCACACTCTGACTGTGGCAGAAGCTTTCGTGGTCCTCTTCCTGACCCGCGAAAAGCTTCTGCCCTCATCCAGGTTTCACCAGGCCTTAGTTGCCTTAGCTGCATGAGGCTGAGGGTCATGGCAGGGATTAAGCCTTTGGGGATCTTCAACAGGGGCTGGATCCTGCCCCCGCCGCAATACACAGGTGATGGTGGCTCTACACTCACCTTGTGGAAGCGGAACAGCAGACGTGGGTTCGAGCACCAGGAGGCCCACGAAGAGCCCCGCAACCAGAACGAGGAGCCCAGGCTTCATGGTGCGGTGCACGGGTTGCAACCGGGTCTTAGAGGCAAGCCAAGCGAAGCAGGGCTATAAATGCTCCGGCGAGGGTGGGGAGATCCAGGCAGGGAGGGGCCGCTGCAAGGTGACCTTGGTGAACTAGCCGCATGCCCCCTCCCAACCGGGTGCTCATTCCGTGGGAGGGGGCCGGCCCACCTTGCCTGAGGCGCTCACAGTCCCTGCTGTGCAGAGTTGCCTGAGCAACATGGGGCACCCTCGGGCGCGCACAGCCTCAGCCCAGGAGATACAGGCACCCACAGCAGGGGCCTTTGGGTTGGTTTTGCTAAACAGTTGATGCTGGCAGGCTGCCTTTGCAAACAAAAAATATATGCATTTAGTCAAAGTTACATATTCGTCTTAGAATTCAAAACAGAATCACAGTGAAACAATGGAAGGCCTCTTCAGGCCTTCCCAACCCCACCTCTCTCTCTCTCTCTCTCTCTCTCTCTCTGTCACACACACACACACACACACACGTGTCAGCTACAAACTTATCACTTTTCTGACGGCCTCTAACTTCTTACGGGCCGCTCATCTATATGTCCCACTTTTCATTGGCAGGCGCTGCTTTGCAGTCCTCATTAAGTGGTAACCCCCGTGACAACCCAGCGAGGTCGCTGGCGCCTCTCATTCCCAAGCTGACGTCTTCCAGCCAGACCAAGGTGGAAGCCAAATTTGAACCAGTGGCCCAAGCCTTTGAACACCCCTCCACAGCGCTATCAAAGCTTCTTGCGCTCCAGGCTCCTTCACAACGCCCCGATGTTGATTCGGGACATCCTGGGTGGGACGCCCGATGAACTTCCTAGATAACGTCTACCTAGAAAAGCCCTGATGGTCAGGCATGGTTCACGTCACCTGGCGATCACGACCACATGCCCTCCATTTGGCCCCGCCCCCCGCCTCATCCTTTCTCTTGGTTTATGTGATTTCCCCTCAACCAACCGAGGCCCTGTGCACCACTGATTCCAAGGCTGGCTGACAATCTGCAGAATACACTGCCTGATTGATGTTCACTGGGTTCCATTTGCCACAACCCCACCTCGCCCGGTATTGTCCACGCTCCAGAGTTTCTCATCGCTGGCGTCACTCACAACCCTTTCCCGATTGGAGCATTTCCACTGTGCGACGGCTCCTCCTGAGACGCGCATGCAATGCCTTACCTCACTGGTGTGGCTCCACCTCTTTCTCCAGCATCTTCCCAACCCGCCTCCTGTTGGGCATGTAAGGAGGATTCCTGCACTGAGCAGGGGGTGGGACTGGATGGCCTTATAGGCCCCTTCCAACTCTACTAATCCTATGATTCTGTGACCGCTCTATAGCATTTGCCAGGCTCCTTGTTCCCAGGCCCCCAAGGCGCCACGTCTCACTGTGGTTTAACGCATCACGTGTCACACCAAACCTTGCTGGAAATAACAGCGGAGCAATGGTAACAGGGAACTTGAATGCTGGAATAAGTCACGTAGAAAGACCGTATCTGCTCACCCAGATAACTAACAAAGAGGCAGATTACGCTGTTTTATTCTTTGCGTAAACCACCCTGGGCATATAATTGATGGGTATAAAAGCTATAAAACAAGCAGGGTTTACTACAAGATTTTGCAGTATGGAGTGTTCCAGCCAGCCAGTCACGCTCTTTCCCAGCTGCCTTCTGTGTCAGGAGTAGTACGCCTATGTACAGTTGCTGGGGAACATGGGTGGGAGGGTGCTGTTGCACCGTGCCCTGCTTTATTGGTCCCTGGTCAACAGCTGGTGAGCATGCTTAGTTCTCTTTGGAGTATTTTGGGGTCCCCCTCTCCATTTTGGGTTGTGTTTTTTATTTATTTAAAAATATTTATGCATTGCCTGTTATATAAAACGTATCTAGGCAATCAAACTTGTAATATAAACATAGAAATATAAACATACAATATAGCTGAAACATAGCAAACAAACAAAATTCAGAATGGTATAATTAGGCAAACCATCAGACGCTGAGACAAACACAAATGTTTTCATCCTGTTCTTGAATAGCATTAGAGTTGGCACGTGTTCTATCTCTGGGCAGAGGGTATTCCAGAGACAGGGTGCCACCAGAGAAAAGGCCTCTCTTCCTGATGGTCACCAGATGGACACGTGCAGGTTGTTGCTCCATCACGATGGCCTCTCATGAGGATTGCGATGGACAGGTGGACCTTTGCAGGAGAAGGTGCTCTCTCAGGTATCCTGGTCCCAAATTGTTTAGGGCCTTATAGGATAATACCCAAACCCTTTTTTAAAAAATCCCCCCTTTTATTGTGAATTTAACAGAACAGAAAACAAAACATGAAATAAGAAAGAACAAAAATTGCATGCTTAGGAATATCATTTCCCCCCCCCCCCCATCAAATACACCATTCTTTTTAAAGTGGGTGAGGGGAGGGGGAGGAGAGAGTTCTGCATGGGTTTCAAGAAAAACAGACCAGCAGCTGCGCAGGTACAGATAATAAAAATAAAAAGAAATTGTGGGGTGGGGGAAGGAACAGGCAGATGGAGGGAGGAGAGGCGAGGTGGTTTGCCCGGAGTCCCTGCCCCCTCTCTTCGCACCCTCCCTCCGGCTGCCCATTCCTCCCCACCCCATTTCTTTTTATTTTTATTATCTGTATCTGTGCAGCTGCAGAGATACAGATAATAACTCTTTTAAAAGGTGGGGAGGAACCGCCCCGTTCCTCTCCTCTCCCCATCTAGTTTTTTTTTTACTTTTAAAAACTGGGAAAGTTCGCACTTGCGTTCGTTCCCATGCAAACGTCAGGAAGGAACACAAGTGCAGGCACAAGGCGCCTCGCAGCACTAAAGCACCGCTGTAAAGACGGGGGCCAGATTTCTGCAGTGGGGATGTCCAATGGGAGGGTGTAATGGGGGGGCAACTGGGGGGGACAATGGTGGGGGGTTTTGTTGGTTCATGAGTCAAGAGGCCACTGCTCCACGGGCTACCTGCTGGCACCCACCGCTCGTATTGCTGCTCCCTCCGCCGACACCAGCCAACGCCAGCAGTAGGGGTGCTCCTGCCCTCTGCTGGTGACTGCTGCTGCCTCTCCACCTTGCTTCCTCCCCAGCCTAACAGGCAGTGGGTGGCTGCCGCTAGCGTGCAAAGGAGGGGCAAAGGCAATGTGTTGCACAGCTGGCTTGACAGCAGCGCCGCCCACGGCCCTTTTGTCTACAAAGAAAGCTGAGAGGCAGGGCCAGGTCATTCGGAGGGTGGTGGCGGGGGTGGTGGTGAGAGAGGGTGAATGGGTTTCTTGGCTTTCTGTCATGATTAGTAGGGTGAACCTATGGAAAGGAGGACAGGGCTCCTTTATCTTTAGCAGCTGTGGTGGAGAGGGAATTTCAGCA